>NC_070609.1:56999615-57302307 GCF_027172205.1 Podarcis raffonei | reverse complement strand
TCAAAAAGGATGCCGTTTCACACGATTTACTAATAAACCAGATAATGTCTTTTAGTAGATGGAGCTATTTCCCCACACACTTCCAAGATCAAACTTGGAGCATCTTTGTGGATAAAGAAGCTGCAAATAGAAAAATAAATAAAAATAAAGCAGTTGTAATATGTACACTGGGATTTTATAGGCTGCTTCCCCTATCCCCAGAGGGCCACTCACAATGGCTCTGGCACAGTAGCTGCGTACACACCATACATTCAAAGCTCTTGACTTCTCCCAAAGAATCCTGGGAACTGCAGAGCTAGTACCCTTAACAAACTGCAGTTTGCAGCCAAACACACTCCAATAGGCGCACACCAGTAACACTCCATTTTTTATAGCTAGGATGACTGCCCACAGCCTCCACCCTTTTCTCTGTTACACACTGCTGATCGGTTTTTAAAAACTAAAGAGTAGGGGTCTCCCACCAGTGCCGACCAGATCCAGCTTCCGTGGAGGGCGCTTGCACTCATTGACCTCCTCTGTTGTGCACTTCGCACCACCTGGTGGCGGGGGGCGGGGCAGGCAATTGGCGGGGAGGTACACAGAGGAGGAGAGGCCATTTTCTGCTTTGCCTCTACAGTGGTACCTTGGTTTACGAACTTAATCTGTTCCAGAAGTCCGCTCTTAAACTGAAACCATTCTTAAACCGAGGCACGCTTTCCCTAATGAGGCCTCCCACCGCCGGTGCCCTTCCGCCTTTTGGATTCCGTTCTTAGACCGAGGTAAAGTTTGCAAACCAGGACACTACTTTGCGGAGTTCGTAAATCGAATCGTTCGTAAACAGGGCTGTTCTTAAACCGAGGTACCACTGTATTGGCAAAATGTCCTGGGCCGGCCCTGGTTTCCACCCCACCCCACCCCCACCAAATCTACACTGAGTTCCTGGTGGGTAGGGGAGGAGGGCTTTAACCCTTTGGCCTCACTGATTCCAGTCCAGAATATGGAGGGCCTCCTCTACCACTAGATAAAGAACCAGTCGTACGTGCATGAATGACGGTCACCTAGTTTGGCCCTGAGTGATTCCATTTGGAATGAGAGCATCTTAGGCTTCCTCTGTACTGTGCATTTTAAGCGATATCAGGGCGCCATCTCTAGGGGGCCCTAGGAACCCAAGGGCCCCCGACACAACTTCCAGTGCTTCGCAGAGCACTGGAAGTCACGTCCGAGGCATCACAAAGTCAGGTTCTGAGGCTGCAGGGTGCGTGACGTCATGACGTCATGGCATGCATGCTGGGCACCCATAACCTGGGGCCCAAGTCAGGGCCCCTGAACCGTATCAAGCAGTTGTAAATTGGGAATTCTAGTTTGTTAAGGATGCTGAGAGTTGTTACAAGATCCACATTCCCCTCTGAGAGCTGCAATTCCCAGAGTGGTTTAACAATCAGTTATGATCCTGCCAATGGGGCCCTAATGAGGAAATCAACTGGGCAACGTACAGAGTGGGCTTGACGGGCTTGATTCTGGTTTCTTGTCCAGCCAGTGACATGTTTTGGCCAGAGACTGTTTTCGTGGGTTTGTGTGGTGCCCACGAAAAACCGCCTTGGAATTTAGGTCTCTGCCGTTTCTCTGTCTGGTTCGCGTTCCCCCAGTGTTGAATTCCTAATCCCCACAAAAGTAAAGCTGCTGCCTGCTGTAGCTTTCCTTCTCCTCTGTTTTTGTTTCCTAAGGTTACTTTATTATTATTATTAAATGTCATTACTTTTCAAATACATTCATGCTTCTTAAATCACTTCACAGAGGAGCCTTTAAAAAATACAGAAAGAAAGAAAGAAAGAAAGAAAGAAAGAAAGAAAGAAAAGGAACTAGTTGTCTGCTGACACATTTTTCTTTGCTATTAATGCTGGCTTTTGGGGGGATCCAAATCCTCTGACACAAGGACTTTTTCCAGAACATGGCATTAAAATATGAAGCCAGCAGTTCATGCACACACCTACATGTGTGTGTGCGTGTACACACTCACAGAGTCTAAAAAAGGCTAAAGCTACATTATTTATTAGCAGAACCAAGAAACACTGTAAAGCATTCCCTGTGTTCAGCAAATTGCATCGACTAATGCCATATCCAGTTACCTGCGTGCTGGAGGTACGTCTTGTTGCATTGCCAAGAAAAGCAACCAGTAATACTTCTTAGAATTTTAACTGTAGGATATAAAATCTGCGGTGTGCGCTTGTTCTTGGCACTGACATGAGAGGGAAAACCAGATATAAAGTAAATAGAGGGAGCTTATTCTGTGGACGCGGCTGTTGTCGTTCACCACAGGCCGGCCATTGTTTTTTGCTGTGATGAAAGTTGAAAAGCAGCATCATTAAGTAACAAGGCGTTGCATAATGATTCTGTACGCTGTTTACCCAAAAGGAAGATAGAAGGCCAAATCTTACACAGCGAAGTTTTGAACTGTTGCATGGGGAGGCTTGGGCTACTTCAGTGTGTAAAATCAGACCCCTGAAAAATGTGTTTGTAGGGACTTCCGGGTTAGTGCCATCGGCTAATGGCGGATTCCCTCCGAGCTCCAGAGGGAATCGGCTCCGCAGGAGTTGGGTCCTGCCGCGGCGGCGACGCGGGGACCCTCAGAAATCACAGGCGGTGAAGCCTGTGAACTTGGTGACTCGGTGGGCACCATTTGCGCCCCCCCGACCCGCGAAGGAGCCTTTTTAAAGGCTTCGGAACGGAGGACGGGGTGAGCGGCGCGGTGCTGAGAGTCGACTGCTTCTCCTGCGGAGTGAAACTGCATGCCATGGTCGGAGAGCGCTGACTTCTTCTTGTGAACAATTGGACTTTAAAAGCAACAACCCGTGAGTAGTATGGAAATTGGATTTACAAAGAAATTTATTTTTTATTTTTTTAATTAGGCACGATCGGGGAAGGCGCAAACAGGAAGTCCGTCTCCCCGTCTTGTAAATAATCTTAAGCAAGGATCAGCTAACTAAGGTCGAGAGAATTTTTTTTCTTGTTTATTGGATAAAAGATATCAATTTCACGATTTGGCAGTATAAGTAATTTTACTGGAGGATAAGAGCTAATTTTGGGAGCTGAAGTGCCACCCCCCCGGACCCGGGAGTGATCCGCGAGAGAGCCTGTTGAAGAGGTATTGAAGAGTTTGACAGCTGTCAAATTAGCTGTCAAAGCTGAAAAAGAGAACTTTGTTTCTCTTGTCTCTGCTGGTTATATTTGTTACAATTTGGTTATAATTTGTTGAAAATAAGGAAGAACTGATACAAACTAACTTGATTTTTGGATTTGAACTGGAAGGAATATTAAGTAACCAAAATCCCTCTAGAGGGGGTTTTGGGACATTACAAGAATGGCTGAAGGAGGGAAAATACAAGCTAAATTGGACAGAGTTTTTGTTCTCTTGGGAAAGTTACAAGGCCAAATTGATGTTTTGGCTACAAATGTTGCAACTCTGGACTTAACAGTAAATAAATTCATTGAATTTGATAAGGACTTGACTCAGGAAGTTTATGCAGCTGGACAAGAAGAGAAACTTGAGAACTTTGAGAGTGTGGAGAAAGAGATATATGTTGTTCCTGAGGAAAAGGAAGGAGGAGCTGTAATGCTGCAGATGACAAAGGAGAGCCAGAGGCCTGACATGATGGCTACAAAGGAAAATAAGAACTTGATGTTGAAAATCTGGTTTGAATTGGAGATTGAAGAATGGAGAGATCTCCTTATGTGGAGATCTGAAGATCCAAGGATTACAAATCTGATTAAGGTGGAAGTTGGAGCTTTGGGGACATTTGGACTTGAAAGGAGTAAGAAACAAGATTCGGGCTCCACTTTTAAGTATGGAGGTCTGGCTGGAAGAAATATGGATCCCATTTGGCTAGAGCTTCTCCGAGATCTGGTGTTTAATATTAAGGACTATCAAAAAAACCGGCAGACAGGAATTGAGAGAGAATTAAGAGCCTCGGACGTGAGATCTCCAGGCTGATAGTAGATCAAGACTGATGGACATCTGTTGGGGATTGAAACCGGGAAAGGGGGGGTGGAGTTTGGGGATCCAAAGGGTGCATAATTACAATCTGTTTTTGCTTTTATTTTGTTTTGCTATTTGTATGAAAATTGGGGAAGTCGTGGAAGGGAATTTGGGTCGACTTTAGAAAAAAGTTTTAAGAATGAGAATTGAAGTATAAATATTGATGTTTATAAGGTAAAATTGGCATTTTTAAAATGAACTAAACAGAAAAAGGTTAAAAATTAGGGATAAGAACTTGTTGAATTAACAATTTGAATTGGAATATAAGAAGGGGAGGTGTGGGGAAGTCAGGGAAATATGTTATAGAAAAATAAGGATTGTAAACTTTATGTGTTTTTAACTTTTTTTGTTTTTTCTTTTTTGATTTTTTTTGTATTAAAGTGGAAAATTTCAATAAATATCTTTAAAAAGAAAAACGTGTTTGTAATAACAGAAGGACCTGAGTGGAGGGGAGAAGGCTGGATGAGGTGGGTGTAGGTCCTCTTCATGCTGCCTCTGATCTCAGCTTCCTTTGTTCCTAAATAGGCCAGTGATCTGGTGGAATGTGGTGTGCCACTTTTGTGACCTCCCCCTACTCTACATTATTTTGGGACTGTATTTAAGCTTCTCAGCAGGTCTCATTTAGAATTCAGAATGAAAAAACACACCCTCCAACATTTCTCCGATGAAAATAGGGATGTCCCATTCCACAGCAGCAACAACAACAACTGTTGTTATTATTGTTATTGTACTATTTACACCTCATCCACAGGCACACTAGGCAGCTTCCGACATATATAAAAACATAATGAAACATTAAACATTACAACACCTCCCTTTACAGGGCTGCCTTCAGATGGCTCGTTGGTCAGATAACTCCATACTCTCCAACATTTCTCTGATGAAAATAGGAATGTCCTAAGGAAAAGTGGGATATTCCAGGATCAAATCAGAAACTGAGACGGCTTCTGTAAATCCGGCACTATCCCTGGAAAATAGGGACACTTGGAGAGTCTGAAAATCTCCCAGTTAAAACAGAATACTGTACAGTCATGGGAATAGGGTGGACCTGAAAACACACCTCTCAGGTGTCAAAGGCTGGAGTAAAATGGCGCATCTTCAGCATTCACCAAAAGTGCACCTCTGTGGGGAGGGAGTTCCTCAACTTTGGGGCTGCCACAGACAGTGCCCTCTCCCTAGACCCCAAGACAAACACCCCAAACTTCGGAGGTGGGGCGGTGATAAGAGCTAACAATAGGACCCCCTCTCCTGATCTTCACGTTCATGGGGCTCTATAGAGAAGGAGGTCTCTTTCAGATATTTGGGGCCTAAGTCGTTTAGGGCTTTAAGCACGAATGTGAGCACCTTGAATTGAGCCCAGGCAATGTCTTTGCTCATGATTTGCCTTCCGAACTCCCCACAGGCATCTGACTGCCACCGTGAGGAACAGGATACTAGACAACTTTCCTCGAATCTAGCAGGGCTCTCCTTCAGGATAGGTGGTGAACCCTCTGGAAACCCTGCCTTCTCCTTGTGTCAAATGTCACATGGCATCTCGGTTTTTCCAGTCCATGTCTGCCCCAGGGGAAAGGGGGCTGATGACTCAGCATTTGTCAAAATGTCTGGTATGAGAGTTTGTTTTATTAACGCGGGTGAAATAATGCTAATACAGAGGAAAGGCAAAGATGCTTGCCGAAAGGCCCGAAAGTGTCTGTGAGGCTAAGCAAGCGTTCGCCGGGTGAAGAAACGCCGCTAGCTGCTTATGAAAGCAAACTGTTCTTTTGATTTTAAACCTTTCACCTTGTGCCTTTCTTTGAATGATGCCATTCAGAGAATGAAACCTAATCCTCACATAGTTTATCCACGCTCAGTTGCCTGCCAACAAGGCTGCTAACAAAGAGGAAACTACTTCTATATTTGCAGACTCTCACCATCCAGCACAAGCACACCTCTCTCTCTTTCTCTCTCTTGCAGTATGGGTTTTGTCATCATTCCACAGGTGAATCCCTGAAGCCCAGGGGACAACAATCCCACCAGCCAGCCCAGAATTACCAGCTTACAAAATGAAGAGCAGGGCCTGATGCTGGAAGACAGTATTAACTTAGGACTCTTCCAAATGACCAGTTTCTCAAGCATTCAACCCAATTGTGTGTGTGTGTGTGTGTGTGTGTGTGTGTGTGTGTGTGCGCGTGCGCGTGTGTGTCCGTGTGCTCGCACAAAATTTGTGTGGAAAATATGCAATGTCTCTGTCAGGGATGAATAAAGACCTTTAGAGGCCCTAAGCACTGAAAGGGTGATGGTGTTCCCCAAATCTAATTCCAAACAAAACACCACTAAACCATAAAATCATAATTTTAAAATAAAGGAAAACATATATTTATTGCAACACATGACAGGATCTGATTTCCTCAAACTATTTTGATCTATGATAGTAGGATCCTCCTTCATCACTGGTTTAGGTGGGGATAAATAATAAAAACAGAACAGAAAAATGTGGCAACAGGGTGGAGTGAAGGAAGTTTAACCAAGTTATGATTTGCCCCCCACGATGATTTGTTGCTTATTTAAAAAAAATCAAATGTAAAATTCTTTTAAAAAAAATAAAATAAAAATCTTTTTCTTTCTTTCTGCTGCCCCTGCTTTGCTGGTGCCCTAAGTATGTGCTTAATGATACTCATAATTTTATTATTTTTATGCCACCCGTCTGACTGGGTCGCCCCAGCCACTCTGCGCAGCTTCCAGTCTGCTGATTGGGTAATCTAGCGCTGGTCACTGACTGTTCATTGGCCATTCTATGGCCCAGTTTGAATGTCACAGCAAGCCAGTGTATGGAGTTACTGTGACTGTCCAAACTAGTTCCCAGAGATGGTAAACCTTGGGTACAGGTGCCAGGGGCTGAACCTGTGACTTGGCTCCCAAACCCCTTCCGTGAACAGGAAGTGCTTAGATCCAGTGGAGGTTTCCATGAACGGAAGTGAGGAGGAGACCATTCTGAACCATTCACTCTTCTCCCTGCAAACCTGCACCCCAGCATGCCACTTGAATATCATAAAGACAAGTGAAACCTGCAACAAAATGTTGCAGTACATTCTTCCTCCTAAAGGGACTGCCCCTCCTAGCCAGTTATTCTTTCCAAACAGGGAATTCCACTCCCCCTCTGATAATAATATGATTATTATTTTAAAAAAACCTTCTGTAAGCCTTTTGTTCCCCCTGCGCATACTGATAGCTCCTGCTTGCTTCTCGTTTGATCCATTTTGACTACAATTCAAGCGGCACTCACTACCTGAGTTTTCTGTGAGAAGGAATGATGCTCCTTTAACATTCTCTAACCTCAATTCTTGCACCCAGTCACAACAGCTCATCTTCAGGAGCGCAGGTGGTTGGCCTAGCCTGACTTTTGAAGCAGCAGTCAGCATTTATGTGACCTTTTTAGGCTTGTGGAAACATAGGGGGAGTTTTAGCCAGGCTGTCCAATAAACGTGACAGCCATGAACCCTAAAGGTCATGTGAAAGTGGAATGAAACACAAGCTGGGTTTTTAAAAAGAAAGAAAAGGTGTTTAAACATGTTGTGAAGGCATTTGTTTATCTATGGCTACTGACCAAGCAGCTAAGAACGGAGCCTTTGACGAGGGTTTCCATATTTCAAAAAGCGAAAATCTGAAATCTGGACACAAGAGTTTTTGAGCTCTTTTTGTAATTTCTAAAAAGAAGAAGTTTTTGAGCTATTTTTAAGGGAATTCGTCAAAATCTAGACATGGGTTGCCATATGTCCGGATTTTCCCAAACATTGCAGCAATTTCCGCCTGGACACTGCTTCCAACTGCCGTACTCTGGCTATGTCCGGGAAATTCTGGACTTATGGCAACCCTACATTTAAAGAACATGGCTTTCCCCCAAAGCATCCTGGGAGCTGTAGTTTGGCCGTCACAGAGCTACAATTCCTAACCCCCTTAACAGACTACAGTTTCCAGGGTTCTTTAGGGGAAAGCCATGTGCTTTAAATACATGGTGTAAACATGACAGCTTTCTTGGGGTATCTGCTTAGCTGTTGTCAGAGACAGATAACTAACTAGATGGGCCCCTGACATGATCCATCAATACATATTATGCGTTTTTATGGTGGTCCAAAATGCACATCCAGTGTACATTCCCATATAAATCTTCACGTTCATCTTAATTTTCCTCCTGTGTTTTGCAGCCCTCCTAAAGCAATGAAGAATTGCTAAGGATGGGCAAATTCCTGATGCATGTCAGGATCTAACAATACCTTTGGGACTCCAGAAGCAAGCTTGTGGCTTTGGTAATGTGATATACGAGATCACGATGGCAATTAAACCCCCTCCTATTACTGCAGACTCTAGAGTTTTTCCTTGTGGTTCCCATGATGAGGCCATAAACGTTGCTCATATCCCGCTAGTCAAGCCCTCCCTTTTAATACCTGTTGCTGTTTAAATTTTGCACGTTAAGTGTATTGTACGACACAACTCAAATGCACATAAATAATTAAGAAGCGCACCAGCTTGAAAAAAAGAACGGCAAAACCTACCCCGTTTATTCTCCCAATTGCTTGAGCCCATTTGATCATGAGGGACAGAGAGGGAGAGACCAGGCTGCTCTAAAAGATCTCACATTTTCCATCAGCTGAACCAAATCCTCCTTTGATCTGTTAATCCCAAATTTATAAGGTTAGGAGATAAGCAAGCGTAACCAAATTCCTTTTTCTTTTTTGTATACCTAATAGTCTATGAATCAAGGCAAACATAATAAGCTTCTTTGCTATGTTCACCACCCCCTTTTTAACCTCTTCTTGCTGAATAATTCAAGGTCTGCATTTCAGGGTCTTTTTTTTTACTAAAAAAAGAAAGAAACTCCAACTGTACATGCAGAGCACTTTTCCATGTGAGGAGCTTTTTCTCTCCCTCCCCCAACATTTTTTTTTTTTTGCATTCCTTAAATTTGCATTCATAATATTTTGATTTTGTATTTCTGACACAGTGGCTGACTAGCTTACTCTCCTTTGTGGGGGCGGG
The DNA here is from genome assembly GCF_027172205.1 of Podarcis raffonei. Taxonomy (NCBI): domain Eukaryota; kingdom Metazoa; phylum Chordata; class Lepidosauria; order Squamata; family Lacertidae; genus Podarcis; species Podarcis raffonei. Next base: position 57,293,282 of record NC_070609.1, on the reverse strand, counting down.
GAGGGGGGTGTAGAGCAGGAGTTCCCTAGTTTCTTTGAAGTCCTGTGGAGGAGAAGGCCTCTTTTGTCCAGGAAAGCCTCAAGGCAGATCTTAGGTTAGTGAGGAAGCCAGAGGTTTGAGGCTAGTTAAATGTCACCCAAATGGCTCTCTTTATGTATTGAAATATCAGTCTTCTCCTCTTAGAGGAAAATGAATCGCATTACCACTGAAGGAGGCATGTCTTTGTTGGAGGAGACTGCTTGTCTACTGCTTAACAAGAAGCTTTTAATTCTCCCTCCACACACACTTTTATAGGTTTCTGGTCAAGCCAACCGTGGTTGTGCCATGTTAGAACTCCAAGACAAGAGCGTTGTTTGGGTGAGGTAACAGAGCACAGACTCATAGCATTGTAGAGTTGGAAGGAACTACAAGGGTCATCTGGGACGCGGGTGGCGCTGTGGGTTAAACCACAGAGCCTAGGACTTGCCGATCAAAAGGTTGGCGGTTCGAATCCCTGCGGCGGGGTGAGCTCCCGTTGCTCGGTCCCTACTCCTGCCAACCTAGCAGTTCAAAAGCACATCAAAGTGCAAGTAGATAAATAGGTACCACTCCGGCGGGAAGGTAAACGGCATTTCCATACGCTGCTCTGGTTTGCCAGAAGTGGCTTAGTCATGCTGGCCACATGACCCGGAAGCTGTATGCCGGCTCCCTCGGCCAATAAAGCGAGATGAGCGCCGCAACCCCAGAATCTGTCACGCCTGGACCTAATAATGGTCAGGGGTCCCTTTACCTTTTTACAAGGGTCATCTAGTCGAACCCCATGCAATGCAGGAATCCTTTGCCCAAGGTGGAGCTTGAACCCATGGCCTTGAGATTAGGAATCTCATGCTCTATCAACTGAGCTAAGAAGAGCCAGGCGTTAGCTATTGGGGTCATTCCCAGACCATCTATTTATTGAGTATTCATCCTGAGCATTTGCAGAACATTTGCAGGGAAGTTAGATGGTGTTAGCTATGTATTGATTGTTCGTTCTGATTCTGTGTGTGGAGGTTATATGACCGTTGCATCAAGCAGTCATTATCCCACACTTTGCAGTGCATTTCTCCGTCACTGCAAAATGTCCAGTTCTTGTTTTCTCGTTTGGAGCAGGGGTTCTCAAACAGGGGGGTATGACCCTCCCAAGGAAATTGCGTAGCAATTTTAACCTCCCCCACCCCCAAAAATAAATAAATCTCAAAGCCACATGCTTTCCTATTGCACACACATCTTGTACTTGGTTTAACTCGAATAACATTTCTGTCTATGTTTCTCTGGCCATAGAGGTCTCTGCAGCACTCGGCCAATCCTAATCCAAAAGTATTGCTGTGGCAAAGAGCCCCGCCCCTCCTGTGTGTCTCTAATCAGAAAAAATCATTTGAATGATCAGACTGCCTGAAAGACAGCCCTACTATGAAGGTTTCTACTACATCTCTTGTTATGAGGCTAACCAGCAGCCACAGTATTGACCTAATAGGGCTGCCTTGAAGGGGCAATCTGAGCATGCTCTGAGCCCGTTTCCTACAGCTGTACCTCAAAGTATGTTCTTTGTAGCTCAGCACGAAAAGCTGTGCTGACAGCATGTGACATCTTTGCTGAAACATCTGCACTGGCTGCCCATATGCCACCAGGCCAAATTCAAGGCTCTTCTATTAACACCCAAAGCCCTGAACAGTTTCAGTCCAGGGTATCTTCAGGAAGGGCCTGAGCCATTCCATCCCTGCTCAATCACAGAGGTTATCCAGAGGAGCGTCGTTAGTTGTCCCCTGTGTCACAGAGGCCCAACTGGCCTCAACTAGACATCATTCACTGATTGTTGCCAGCCCCATGCTGTGAGACTTCTGGCAGAGATTCTGCAGTTACCCTCACTTTTGACTTTCATCTGTCTCTCGAATACCTCTTCACGCCAACAGGCCTATGCAACCATTTAAATTTCCCTGATTAGCCAGTCATTTTAATGATTACTTGGTATTTTATGTTTCATTGTACTTCTATACATTGTCGTATACTGCCACGGCTTTTTTCAGCCAGAACTCGCCAGAACCCAGTTCTAGAACCTCTCAGGTGGGCGCTGTTGTCATTATAAGAGAACAAGGGAGGCGTACATGGTGAGTTCCAACACCTCTTTCTCTAGAAAAATAATGCTGTATACCATCTTGATATTTTATGTGAGTTGGTCACACGTACATATTTTTTTATAAATAAATAAAACTATTTTCCCCTAGTTGCATTTGTCGCCCTGTTTCATGTAATGCTAAAGGTTTTGACTCCTTGGTAGAAGGATGGTATAAAATGTAATAAATAACCAGTTAATCAAGAAGCAAATTAATTAAAGCAGCAGAATCAAACTGTCCAGACAAACCAAAACTATTTTAATGGGCAGAGACAGGACAATGTCATCTCCCCTTGAAACAGGATGATGACCTTCCCTTTGCTCTTAGAAGGGTCATTTTCAATGTGATCTTATATCATACCCATACGGTACATCTAAAACACATTTAAAGCTTCCTGGAAATTGTGGTTTGTTAAGGGTTCCAGGAACTGTTTCTCTGTGAGAGGTAAACTACAGTTCCCGTGTGCTATAAATGTGCTTTTAAATGGTGTGGATGTGACTTCAGAAGTAAGTCCCATTGAATTCAGTGGGGCTCATTCACAGGGAAGTGGAAATAGGATTGCAGTGTTATATGTAAATCAACCTCCCCGCCTTTTCCTCTGAGGTACCTTGGCATGGGGAGAATCACGTGCCATTATGGGATACCAGTTCTAGGGTCTTTGTTATTCGTATGAAAAACAAAATATTTGATTTGAAGTAGAAAGTGAAATCTCAGAAGGGGTGTGTGTGTAGCTTTGATGGTGTCCCTTTAATTGTGTGCCGGAGGTAGCCTTCTGTTGGTCAATCAATAACAGGGGTAATATAATAGAAAACAAAAATACTTTTATCTCTAGAAACCAGCCTCAAATCTATTCTGGATCAAAGTAACAAGAGTATCTAGTGTCTGTTAAAATGTCCCAAGAAAGAACAGTCAGGCAGCTTCTTTCTTTGGTTTTTTGCATATCACACAAATCTATTCTTGGCATGCTTTAATTCCATAGAAAATACACATGCCTTAGTTAACAGTCAGGCCACCAAGAAAAGAAAGGAAAAGACTCTAACATTGTCACATCTCTTTGCTTTATGCTGGGCTCAAAAGCTTTTAAAGAGCAATTTTAGAACAGCACACACAGTGTATGGAATAAATTTGCTTTTGCTCTCATTAGAAGTTAAATTTATCCTCCAAGAAACTGGCCTTTGTGCTGGGTGCAGATGACAGCTGGTGGGGTGGGAGCTTCCTTCAAGCTAGACACATAAGGAAATTTGAACAAGAATGAGAAGACTAATTGTCCTACTTAGCCAGAATCAGCATTTGTCATTGAGAGAGCCTTTGCAGAACACCAGTGTTCCAAAAGTACCACATCCTCCTCTGTGAACCTGTCCCATCAGTTGACATCTAAATCCCTGAACAATTGGCCTTCAAAGCCATTTGTGGTGCGTGGTCAGGAGATCAGAGGGGCAGCTTCTACCCATCTAAGCCAGCTGAGAGTCAACCCTACCATTAGGCTGTCATGATCCACAGGGATTTCCACCACTGAGGAAGGGTGATGGCCCAAGCAAAGGGAGGTCAGTAGTTCCTGATTCTCAGGGCAAGACAAGGCAAGAGTCAGCACCTGGGAAGGAGATTAAAACTGTGCTCCTGAACCAAGGCTAAACATCAAGGTGTCTCAGCAAGTTCTTGGAGAATCTGGCTGAGTTTGCATGTCAAAGTGCAAGCAGATAAATAGGTACCGCTCCGGCGGGAAGGTAAACGGCATTTCCGTGCGCTGCTCTGGTTCGCCAGAAGCGGCTTATTCATGCTGACCACATGACCCGGAAGCTGTACGCTGGCTCCCTCGGCCAATAAAGCGAGATGAGCGCCGCAACCCCGGAGTCGGTCACGACTGGACCTAATGGTCAGGGGTCCCTTTACCTTTATTTACCTTTAGGTAGTTCTTGAGAACACAAGAGTCCTGCTTCATGAGGCCAAAGGTACATCTAGTCCAGCATTCTGTTCCCACAGTGGCCAATCAGATATCTAGGGCACACCCACAAGTGGGACATGAGCACAATAGTCATTTCTCACTCATGAATCCTAAGCAACAGGTATTCAGAGGCACACAACTTCTGATAGTGGAGGCAATATATTGACCAGTAGCCACTGGCTACTGGTTTGCTTCAAGCTTTGTTTCGAGAGAAGAAATGGTTGTGTGTGAAGGGAGGAATGAGCATGTGAATGCAAGGTCCTTTGTCACTCATTTATGTAAAGGAAAAGCATGGTTTGACATAACGACTAAACTGCTCCACTGTGTTGATCCAGGAACATAGGCTGTGTAGACGTTACTGCTTTCTCTGGCTCCAGCGCACTTCCTACCACTGGTGTTTAAAGTCAAGTACACATGACATTAGCGACAATCCATTTGTATCCGAAGCTACTCCCCTATAAGGAAAGGTTACAGCGTTTGGGACTTTTTCGTTTAGAGAAAAGGCGAGCAAGAGGTGACCCGATAGGAGTTTATAAAATTATGCATGGCATGGAGAGAGTGGAGAGAGAAATTCCCCACCACCCCATAACACTAGAACTCATGGACATCCAAAGAAGTTGAATGTTGGGAGATGAAAGAAAGGACTTCTTCCCACCCACTGCCCCAGGAGGCAGTGATGACTTTGAAAGGATTAGACAAGTTGATAAGACAGTTGGAGGCAGCAATGCTTCTGAATACTAGTTGCTAGAAACTGCAGGAGAGGAAAGTGCTCTTGTGCTCAGGTCCTGCTCATTGGTTTCTCACAGGCATCTGGTTGACCAATGGGAGAACAGGATGCTGGACTAGATGGGCCATTGGTCTGATCCAACAGGCTCTTCTTATGTCCTTATGGTGCAAAAAACACTGTAGTCACTGTCATGGACCACCTGAAAGAAGCTTGTAGACCCTGTGGAAGGCAGTCCATTAGGGCAAGTGGGACACTTCCTCACCATCCTCAGTCTTGGTTCCTCCAAGCCCAGCTGCCTTCTTATTTACAACAAGTCCAATGAGGTGGCACTGCCTGTCAACTTCCTCCTCCATAGTCTCTGCCTCGCTCCTACAGAGCTCAACAGGAAGGAGGAGGATGGGACAAAAGTAGAATTAGATGGCTCCACCAGTCATTGACTCTCTGGCTCCACCTACTGTTGGCTTCTGCACCTTCTGCCCCACCAGTTCCAATGGGCACCAGCCACCACTGCCAGCTGACCATACTTGGGGAATCTCTGGTCTATGGTTTTTTCCCATTGTCTTGTTCCTAACCTTTTAACTGGATAAGCTGCATTTGAAGCTGGAGGGAGATCTGCCGTTTGCAAAACCTCCTATGTATCCTAGGTATTAATAATAATAATAATAATAATAATACATTTTATTTATATCCCGCCCTCCCCAGCCGAAGCCGGGCTCAGGGCGGCTAACAACAATCAAATAATCAAACAATCAAATAAACCGACATTCTAAAAATATTTCATTATAAAAATTAATTAAAATCAAGTTAATGGCAACCATTAAGCAAAACTCTGTGCAGGTTGCCAGAGGAGGGAGTCAGGCTGCGCCCTGACCAAAGGCCTGGTGGAACAACTCTGTCTTGCAGGCCCTGCGGAAAGATGTCAGGTCCCGCAGGGCCCTAGTCTCTTGTGACAGAGCGTTCCACCAGATTGGAGCCGCAGCTGAGAAGGCCCTGGCTCTAGTTGAGGCCAGCCTAACCTCTCTGTGAGTGCCTAGTGAATAAGGGTATAGACTAAGGTTACCAGATTTTTTTCAATGAATCCGGGGACACTTTTCAACTTCAGTAGGAATGATAGGATTTTGTATGGGGACTGATTTGTAAATCCGGGGACTGTTCCCGGGAAACGGGGACATCTGGTAACCTTAGTATAGACTATGGGAGAAAATCACTTCCATACCACTTTACTGAAGTGTTATTTGGATTCAGGGAGGGCTTGCTGAAAGATAAGTCGCCCTTTGGTATGTAGCAAGGTATTGCTCCCCCCCCCCCATTTGCTGACTATTTCCCCCGCGTTTGCATTATGCAAATTGTCCCTGTCCCCCTCTTCTTCTCCCACACAGCGTGAGATAGGATTGGTTCTCTCTATTCAACAAAAGTGGCTGGGAATAGATGCTTCTATCTATATCGGATGCCTGTGCCTTGGCACTCAAACGCAGAAAGAAAACAATATCGGTCTGCCCGTAGGAGGCTGAATTTGTAAATATACATTAGTTTGGAAGTAGAATGAGAGATGATAAAATATTCAGAAAGTAGCTTGCACAGCCAGGGAGCAGATTAATGATTCTGCACAGGGGATATAAGTATATGTGATACGCACCATAAAATATAGATTTGGAACTGGTAACTGGGAAGACGCGGCACTGAAAGGCTGATCGGCTGCTGTCTGTAAAACACACACACGACTTTCTGTGAGGTTTGTGAGCAGCAGATTTCCCCCTCCCCCTGATGATGCAAACTTAAGAGCCACAGCTGCATGGGGGCGGGTCATAGCTCAGTGATCCAAGGTTCAATCCGTGGCTTTTCCAGGTAGGTTGGAAATATTCCTTGTCTGAAACCCTAGACAGCTGCTGGCAGTAAATGTAGACCAGGGGTACCAGTGTGGTGCCCTCCAGACGTTATTGGATGCCAACTTCCATCAGCCCAAGCCACCATCGCCAATGGTCAGGGTTAATGGGAGCTATACCACAGTGACATCTGGAGGATGCTGCATTGTCTACCCCTGAGATACAAACTTCTGAGTTAGATGAACCAATGGTCTAACCAGGAGAAGACAACTTCCTGTGTCTGTCTGTATGTGTGTGTGTTTGCTTTTTAAACTGCATGGGCAGGTGCGCCCCTTGATCAGATTGTTATTATACAATTGCACTGAAATGCAATGTTCAACATCTATTTTTTATTATCATTAATTTTAAAAATGTGGGGGAAAGCACATGATTAAATACTGAACCATATCAATATTATTTTCATTATGCTGCTGAACCTTCAGTATTGGGAATATGCAGCATGAAATTTAACCGAGACGCTGTCAGCATTTGACATCAGTAATGAAATGTCATGTATTTCTCTAAAGATAACTAAATAAAAAGTGAGTCCCCCCCCCCCAATTTTGAGGTGTTCAGTTTTAAGCACTTTTGTTCTCTATATTCTGTGATTTTGCCGTGAAAGAATGTTGTTGTTGTTTAGTCGTTTAGTTGTGTCCGACTCTTCGTGACCCCATGGACCAGAGCACGCCAGGCACTCCTGTCTTCCACTGCCTCCTGCAGTTTGGTAAACTCATGCTGGTAGCTTCGAGAACACTGTCCAACTATCTCGTCCTCTGTCGTCCCCTTCTCCTTGTGCCCTCAATCTTTCCCAACATCAGGGTCTTTTCCAGGGAGTCTTCCTCAGTTTCAGGATCTGTCCTTCCAGTGAGCACTCAGGGCTGATTTCCTTAAGAATGGATAGGTTTGATCTTCTTGCAATCCATGGGACTCTCAAGAGTCTCATGGAGTCTACTAATTAGTTCCAGAATTAGGCATTGTGATGGTTTTATTATAATTTTCCTTTTCTCGCTTTTTTTTTAATGTGTTTCTAATACTAGTACTCAGACTCATAGATAATAGCTTAGAAACTTGGAGGTAGAATTTGGTTCGGAAAACATAGGGTAATTAAGATTGTGTTCAAAATGAGCCTTGATTGCTCCAAAAGTTCTTTCGGAAGAAAATAAATGCAAATTAATTTAATTTGCCCAGTTTATCCCGTGTGTATGGATATTGGCTGAATGTCTCCCTGCTATGTACAAGGCCTGAAGAAAGAAAGAGAAAACTTCCCTATGCCTTTCTTCTCAAATTACCGGTATACACTGTTTCTGTTCAGCTTTCCTCAATAAAGCATTATCAGGTTTTCTTTGGCCTCTGAACTCCACGTGCATAATTTAAGTCACTTTGCTAACAACACTTACACAGATCATTGGTATCTTAATGATCTGTTGGTATCCTATGTATAATCATGCATTATCATGGTAGCCATGATAATATGACAGCAGCAATCGCAGATAACAATGGCTCTCAAAGTAAACCATTCACAGTGGGATCAGGTGTTAAACAGGGTTGTGTCATTGCCCCAACTCTATTCATTATTTTCATTGCCATGATCTTACACTTGGTTGAAGGGAAACTCCCCACCGGAGTAGAAATCATATATCAAACAGATGGAAAGCTCTTCAATCTGAACAGGTTGAAAGCAAAGAGTAAGGTTACCGTAACTTCCGTCATAGAGCTTCAGTATGCTGATGACAACGTAGTGTGCGCATGCTCTGAGGATGACCTCCAAACCATCCTAAATATCTTTGCAGAAGCTAACGAAAAGCTTGGACTATCACTCAACATCCAAAAAACCAAAGTGCTGCACCAATAAGTACAAAGTAACCCCTCTGCAGTGCCACAAATCCAACTCAATGGTGTAATGTTGGAAAATGTTGATCACTTCTCCTACCTAGGCAGTTATCTTTCCATAAGGACCAACATTTATGCCGAAATCCAGCGTTGCCTGACCTCTGCAAGTGTGGCTTTCTCCCGACTGAAGTGCAGAGTGTTTGAGGACCCAGGACATTCGCAGGGAAACCAAGATGCTTGTTTACAAAGCTATTGTACTACCAACCTTAATATATGCTTGTGAAACATGGACCACTTATAAACGTAATCTCCAACTCCTCAAAAGATTCCATCAACAGTGTCTCCAAAAATTTTTACACATCACTTGGGAAGACAGGCACACTAATATCAGTGTACTGGAAGAAGCAAAGATCACCAGTGTTGAAGCAATGATTCTTCAACATCAACTTCGCTGGACTGGTCATGTTGTGCTGATGCCTGATGATCGTCTTGCAAAGCAACTACTCTATTCCGAACTTTAAAATGGAAAGCTTAATGCTGGTGGTCAACAAAAGAGGTTTAAAGACTGTCTCAAAGCAAATCTAAAAAAATGTAGTATAAACACTGACAACTGGGAAACACTGGCTTGCGAGCGCTCCAGTTGAAGAACAGCCTTTACCAAAGGTGTCATGGGCTTTGAAGACACTCGAACTCAGGACGCAAGGGAGAAACATGCTAGGAGGAAGGCATGCTTGGCAAATCCACACTGTGATCAGCTCCCACCCGGAAACCAATGTCCCCACTGTGGAAGGACATGTGGATCCAGAATTGGCCTCCACAGTCACTTACGGACTCATTGTTAAAACCGTGTTTATGGAAGACAATCTTACTCGGCTACGAGTGATCGCCGAAGAAGAAGAAGATGTAGGAAGTGGTCAGGAAGAGCACCTTTCTATATGTGATGGCCTGGGACTCGGGCTTGGACTCAGAACCAGAGGAGTCTCAGTCTGCACCGGATCCTTTGCCTCAGGCATCATCAGAACCAAGTCTGGGGCTTGATCCTGAAGAGTCCCAGTCTGCACAGGTTCCCCCTGCAACAAACACCAGTTGGGCCGAGTCAGAGGCCTGAGCCTGCCCTGGCTCCAGATGCTGGGATTACCTCATTGCCTTCAGCTGGGCCATCACTTACAGCTGCTCCACTACCGGTTGGGTCAGGGGAGGCTGAGGCGGCCCCTGGGTCTAATAACCCACTGACGTCTCCCGAGCTGCAGAGACTAAGGTCTGAGAGAAGGAGAGACCTGAGTACTCGCTGGAGGAGTGCTCACCTTCGGGCCAAACAGGGAGGAGAGTTGCTGGGGGATCAGGACTGGCCGTTACCCCAACAAAGATAAAAGGCTGACAGACCCTGCCCCAGGTTGCGGGAGCAACATTGCTGTATGCCAGATCCTGCCTGTACCTGTCCTTGCCTGGTTTCCTGCCTCGTATCCTGCCTCGGCCCTGTCGGACTGACTCTTAGCAGAACCTCTGGATTCTGGACTGGTCCTGGACTGTGTTTCAAGGGTTACCCCCAGGCCCAGCACACTATATTGTCGATTGAGTTCTATGAATTTAGTTCTGCTAGCTCTTTCGCTGCCATAAATTTATGCTGGTAAGGGAGGGGAGAAATAAACTGGTTACCAAATTGATGCTCCTGCACCAGACCCCCAGAATTGCACAGTTGTCGTCATCCCCCCCCCAACAGTGCTGCCTTAGCTAAAACAGCCTAAGAGTTTTCACTTCCCCAAAGATATGTGATCGTAACTTCCTTCCAGCAGAATAACTTGGGAGTTAATGGTGGTGTAAGGGGTTTAGTAGCATTTCTAACTTCATCCAGCTGGCGTAACACAAAGACAGGGCGGCGTTGTAAATCTGATTTCAAAGCTATTCTTTCTCCACTAAGAATTTTAGGAGCTGCAGTTCTTTGGGAGGAAGCTAGGGATTTATAACAGAGAAATCTCAGCTCCCTTCAAAATGGAAATATTACAGAAATACCATGATAGTTAAATTGGATACAAGCCCCTGAGGGTTTGCAGTGTAGCGATGCCCTGGGTTTGGTGGGGGGGGGGATAAGAAGCTACATGACCCAAATCCCCCATATGTGTTTGCAGGTGGCAACGTTGCCTTGAAACGCATCACCAGGTTTTCTCTTTCTCGCTGCTCTCTTTGAGATTTGAGCTCTCCACTTCTCCAAAGCCAGACCATAGCTCAGTGGTAGAGCACATACATACTTTGAGTGCAGATGGACCCAGGTTCAATCCCAAACATCCTCTCCATGTGAGGAGAGGGACAGACAATCCTTTGAAACCCTGGAGGCTGTGGACAGCCCTCAGGTAGATGGACCAGGAATCAGTAGAAAGAAGTCAGTTTTCTATGTGGGCCAGCCTCTCCCCGCCCAAAATAATCCATGCAAATCTGAATTACTGGATTCACACTAAGTAAGGGACAGTGTTCTGTTAGAAGGAGGAGAAATCAAATTTCCAAGAATATTAGATGTTCCCGAATAAAAGCCCTGCTGAGTAACATACACATTTTTAATGGCTTCTTATCAATCTCCTTCATTCCGTATACAAACAGCAAAAAAGAAGACAGGATTAAAAGATTAGATTTGTCAAATTGTGTTTTTTTAAAAAATGTCTTTCAGCTTCTGCGTTATTAAACCCAAGCCACTGACCACATAGCTGGGCTTCTCTTCATTTGACAAGAAAGGAGGATTTCTTCATGCCTGCAATTGATTTCCACACTTCAAATCAAAGATTATTCAATCTTCCTCTAGAAATCTGATGTATGTTTTACAGGCTTTTCTTTTTCTTTAAAAAAGAAAAAGTCCTTTACCCTAATTATACCATTGCATGTCACAATTATCACTTGACTTCAGCAAAACCCTTCGGCAGGGGGAGTATACTGAGGCCCGAAGGCCAAATATAAACATTTTAATAAGGAAAGAAATAAGAATGTGAGGGGCGATAATTGTAAATTAGTGTTTTTTGGGGGGGCAGGCTTAGCACTTTTTAAAACAAAACAAAAAAACTATGCTGATGCACATGTAAGAAAAGTGGGGGGACGGGACCTCCATGTACCAGGATTATAAAGTTCAGTGCAAGCTTCTTAATACCACATGATTTTCTGATTTTCGCTTTCTTAGTCCCAGGTTAGTTAACATCTTCACGTTTTTTTCTCTTTCTTTAACTCTCCCCATGTCAGCTAGTGCAAAACAAATTTCTCTTTCACTCCACCTCCCTTTGTCTCCTGTATTTTTTAAGATGGTGAGTCTGTGGTGGGAATGGGCAAACACAACATTTTCACTTTTTCTCAGTTTTTCATTTTGCCAACCTTAAATTAAGTTCTCTATATTTCTACATCGGACTGTGATTTTTTTTTAAAAAAAACCTAATGAAAGGTCATCATCATTTTAGCACAAATGTCTCCTAATATGCACATATGTACTATATGCAGTTTTGTCTAATATACACATGGCATGTTTGAAAAGCAACTTTCCCAAACATAATACATTATTTTCACATTTATATGCACACTCCTCCCCAACACACTTTTTTTTGGTACACATCACTTGGTTGGGGAACTGCATTGCAATATGTTTTGGTTCATATATTGCTTTGCAAAATGTGAATTGAGTGATTTTGCATTTAAATGTGAACTGAATCAAATTTCTCCTCCCATCCCAACAATCCTTGTTGACTTTTTTTAAAAAAATTTTTTAAAAAAGTATTGACGTCCAGACATATTCAGACATTTATGGATCTAATTTCACTACTTTCTAAATGCCAGGATAGCGGACTCCCTTGTGGTCTTAAGGCAGTGTTGGCATTAATGACACCGTCTGCAGCCGCCCATTTCTCCTTCATTCCATCATCTCTTGTGTCTGTTTCAACAAAGTCATCCTTTCCCCACACCCCCAGTCTCAGTAGGAAACACTAGAAACTGATACCTCAAACAACCCATTTGAATTTATGCTCCAAAAGCTTCCCAGACTTTGACGTGCAGATGCCATCAAAGGCGATTCTTATCAGCATCCTGAATGCTCAGGTACGATGTCTGTTGGCGGCTTAGCTGGGGGTATTTTAGCAGTGATGGCAAAAACGGCATTTCATTCTCCCACATCTGAGGCTTGGGAATGACTTTGCAAAGTTTCGTTAATTAAGCCTGGCAGCCCCCTTGTGAGTCAGACAAGGAATATCTAAATGTGCGACATTATCCGCAACTCTAATGCAGCCACCTGTGGGATGGAGCGTGACAGTCCTCCTACAAGGCAAGCCCACACAGCTTGCACCCTAATTAAGCAATTAGGAGCCGTGGAAGGCTTTATTCAAAGAGCATGTAATTCCAGGCAATGTGCAGGTTGAGAAATGCATCTGTATCTGTAACCTGCATTCGTTGACTTCGCCGGCGAGTTTTGAGCGGCGCAAGTTACATTGCCACGCTTCGTCCCAGCAACAGCAGCATCAACGGGCTTTGGTAATATGGCACCCTGGACGAGGACAAAAGTTGGCGCTCCCTGTATATTTCTTGTTTTCACAATAGTTCTTTATTTATTATTAATTTGCACACACCCCTTGGCTTGGTGCCCTGTGCAGGGGAACCACCCGCACTACCCTAAATCTGGCATTGGTCACAGCAAAGCTTTGTCTAGCTTAGTACTCTGTCTGTGACAGTAACCGGCCCTGCAGTGGAGACTGGGAAGTGGGCCTTTTTGAAAACTAAGTGTCGTGCGGTTGCATGACAGCAACACTATTAGATGGATTTCCTTTGGATGAGGAGCTTAACAGTATCTTTCTGTGTGCGGGCGAAGTTATGAACATACAAAACAGGGATGGTCCAAAGATAAATCTACTGATAGCTGATTTGCAGCAGATCTGCAAGGGTTTCTGAGTCTGAATTGTTTCAACAATATCGACAAAAGGATGCCTCTTCAGCCTTCCAAATTAAGTTGTTTGAATCCCTGAACAACTCAAGGTTCACACTTATATTTATTTGTTATGTTTATATCCCATCTCTCCCCCAATGAGCTCAATGTGGCATACATGGTTTCCCCTCTCCTCATTTTCCCCTCACAAAAACCCTGTGAGGTAGGTTAGGCTGAGAGACAGTGACAGGCCCAAGGTCACCCAGTGATCTTCATGACTTAGCGGAGACTAGAACCCCCGTCTCCCAGGTCTTAGTCCATTACTCTAACCACTACACTACATTGGCTGTTACTGGAATTCATATTGGTGTATGACTCATGAGGTGGTGTTGGGGCTCTCCTTTCTGAGCCACCATTTTGCACCCGGTTCCACCCATCTCCCATCTACTATTTTGTACCTAGCTCCATTTGGTAGAGCTCAGGGCTCTCATAACCCTGAAGGGCCGTAACTCAGTGGTAGGGCATCTGCTTTGCAAGCAGGAGGTCACAGGTTCAATCCCTGGCATCTCTAGGTAGGGTTAGGAATGGACTAATGGCAGCTTTTTGTGTTCCTAAAAAAACCCTCTTAAGTAGATTCTGACGTGAATGAAATTTAGAGCAACATGCCAGAATCTTGGTCAAAAAGCCTCAGCTTCATAATGCAACAAGTATTGCAGCGTGAGAGGAACATTAGGAAATGGGACAAAAGTGCCAGAATTCTAATCAGGAAATCTAATGCAATCGTCTCCACATCTGAATGCACCCTGAGGTTGGTGGGGGAGCACCCTATTCACCCTTACGGGCCAGCCTCCGTGGGCCTACCCCTCAGTTTCACAAGGCCAACCTTATGTCATGAACCTAAACAAAATTGTTGGTAGGGATGGCGCATTAGAAAACCAGTGCCTGCATTTTCCCTGCACACAAGGACAATGACATAATGATTGCCTTATTATGTTACTATTCTTGTAGCCATTGTAGGCTTTCTGCCTTCAGAATGTGTAGGAATTGTTTTCGCCCACTGCCAATGGGGAAAAGGCTGCTATAGTTATAAAACTATCGTCTCTGTTCTGGGGGGGAGGGGGGAGGAGATTGGAATCACATCATAATTTTTCATGACTGAGATGCTCCATTTTACAATGCAGAATTGTTGTGGGGTTTTTTTTTAAGGTGCTTAAATTAGCACGGAAGAGATTCAGATCAGCTTCTGGCGTGGATACAGATAGGAGATGCTCCATTCTATTTTTAATTATCCTGGTAATGGCTTGCTTTTCTATATGTTGGCCACATATAAGATAAGCATAATGCCACACTGACATGTGAATAGCTTATTCATTACGAGAGCCTGCTAAGAATCCACATCCGGCATTCCTCTAACGAAATGCAGCTGGAGCTTTCGGATACAGGACTAAGCATCTCTTGAACAGCTTGTATTCTGCAAGGTTCAATCGGCTATTATCTGTTGCATTGTGGATTATCTTCTCCTCTACTGTGAATAGGAACCTCGCCCTGCAACATTAACCATGCTGCTGCAAATGCTGGAATTTACATAATGGAATTGCATTAGGGTGAGGACAGATGTGAAAAATTGAGAGCAGCTGGGCCATTTTTAAAACATCTGCATACCTGAATTCATAAAAAATGCATCTCTCTCTGCCCCCCACCCCAGCCCCCACACTTCTGGGGCAAACTCAGAAAACCCTGTGGTATATTAGGTTTAGCCTCAAGGGTCCATCATTACAGTTCTGCTACATAAGATAAGTAGCATTATCCTCCATAAATTTGTCAAATCCCCTTTTAAAGCCATCTAAGTTGGTGGTCATCCCATCACTCTGGGAGCAACCATAGTTTAACCATTCATTCCTTTATTCATTCATTCAGCCTCTATTGGCATAATATAGTTTAACTATGTGCTGCATGAAGAAGTACTTCATTTTGTCTGTCCTGAATCTTCCAACATTCAGCATACTTGGATGTCCAGAAATTCCAGCATTATGAGAAACGGTGGGTGATCTTTTTCTGCACTTCCTCCTCGCTGCTCACCATGTGTCAGGGTTCAGAACATGACCCTCCAGCAAATCTCCCCCTTGCCAATGACCTGGAGGAGCCATCAGATCTGGACATCACATCTCTACAAGGAAATTATCTCAAAATCTCCATTTCCAGAACATAAAAATATAAGGAGCACCCTGCTGGTTCAGGTCAGTGGCTCATCTGGTCCAGTATCCTCACAGTGGCCAACCAGATGCCTATGGGAAGCGCACAAATAGGACTTGAGTGTGACAGCACTCTCCTCTCTTAGAGCAGAGACATTTTGACTAGTCTCTGTTGATTGTCTGATCCTCTTTTAAAGCTATCCTGCTGTTCAATCCAGTCCCACCCATCTCAAACCAGCTTCAGTCTGACTAGAGGATTCAGCCAGATTCACTTTGTAGTTAAGGTAAAGGTAAAGGACCCCTGACAGTTAAGTCCAGTTGCAGCGCTCATCTTGCTTTACAAGCCGAGGGAGCCGGTGTTTGTCCGTAGACAGTTTTTCCGGTCATGTGCCAGCATAACTAAACCGCTTCTGGTGCAATGGAACATCGAAACCAGAGCAGCGCACAGAAACGCCGTTTACCTTCCCACCAGAGCAGTATCTATTTATCTACTTGCACTTTTTTGGGGCATGCTTTCGAACTGCTAGGTTGGCAGGAGCTGGGACTGAGCAACGAGAGCTCACCCCATCGCGGAGATTCGAACTGCCAACCTTCTGATTGGCAAGCCCAAGAGGCTCAGTGGTTTAGACCACAGCACCACCCGCATCCCTTGTACTTAAGCTAGGTGTGGACATTTGAGACAACCATTGCACTTGAGTAGATGGACATTCATGCGGAGATAACAACTTTGTGTACATGCATTCTGATCATGGGGTGTATATGTTGCATGGGCAGGGAAACCAAAAAGGTATGTTGGGTGAAGATATCCCCACCTCCTCTCTGATGTGTACAACACTATGCAGCCAAATTGATCTGCAGATCTGGCACGGTTACAGGTGCCACATAATACTCGTTCTGCATTTGTAATAAATCAATATTTTGATGTGGCAGCACCTACACTTTGGAACTTCCTTCCTATTGACATTAGGCAGGCACTTTCACTATACTCTTTTCGGCACTGCTAAGAAACATTTTTGTTTAGTCCTGAGAACATAAGAACCTGCTGAATCTGGCCCAAGGCAAACCTACCCAGGTATGTACCATGTTCACATGTGTTTTAATCTGTTTTTAGTTCATTACTGATTTTAATTATTATTTGAATGTTTTAAACTATTTTAAACTATTCTAACTGATAATTTTATTGTTTTATGCTTTTTGTAAACTGCTTTCAGGGTGTGTGTATATGTGTGTGTGTGTGTGTGTGTGAATATATATATGAATATGAATATATATATATATATATATATATATATATATATATATATATATGAATAAATAAATAAATAAATATCCAAAATCGTGGTTTCATAAACCATGGTATACCATTATGAACTAGGCCAATACATTTCCTGTAATATCCCCCCACCCCCCTATTATTAAACCAAATGTTTGTAGACAAAAACTGATGGTGAAGCCACCTGTTCAGAATGCTGGAGCAGCTATTTTCTTGCAGCTGGTTCCTCATATGTTAATGCTTTAATGTATTTTTTTATATAAAAAGTAATACTTAGAAGTTCTCTTATTCAATCAGATCAAGGCCAATGGCCTGAGCAATATCATAATGGGAATTAAAATGATTATTTTTATACAGTTATACTTTAAAAAAGAAAGAAAGAAGAAAAACCAATTCTCTCTCATTGATATCTGAAGTAAAAAGGGTTCTTTTTAGGTTTTTATTTTCTCCAGCCAAAGATCCAGCCTTTATTGTCATTCCTGAACATTAGCCTCAAGGTTTAATTCAAGTTGAATGTAGGAGAATACTTTTGTAGTCCTTCATTTACATGTATGCCAACAAGCTTAAATGCACTGCAACCTTGGAAGACTTTCAAAGGAAGTAATAATTCCTCTGAAATAGGTCTTTTGAAAGCGTTATCTTGTTCCTTCTCTTTCTGTTAATCTTGGGAACCCCTTAGCATGTCAAAGCAATTTTTCTAATGTCACATCGTCTCAACATTACCATGAAAGCGCTTTAAAAAGATGATTTGAGAAAGAATAAATGTTGAATGAGCATTTACTAAAGGGCCATTTATGCCCCATTTGCATTTTGACTATGTTTTTTGAAATGTTTGAAAAGGCAGCTAATTTGAAAGTCAATCTCCTCTCCAAACAAACTTTGGGACACAAGTGTGTTTACACCAATCTCCTTCCTTTGTGCCTTCATTAAAAATAAAATCATTAGTTTGAAGCTGGTTTTTCTTTTTTTAAACAGGGCTGAGATTAGACACGTAAGACCTAGTGCTGAAATGGTATTCTGTTCAGGGATGTTAGCTGTGAAGAAATGCTTCCCCTCTGCTGTTTGAAAGAATATAAGGGCATCTCCAGCTAGACCACAGTGATGGAAGGGCTGAGGTGGTGTTCACCACTCACTGTATGGTGAAGATGTGGCTGGAGTCTACCTCCTCACTGCCATCACCACCAGCTTCTGCCATTTCCCCACAACATTGGTACCCTCTGCTTGATTGCCTGGCGGAAACCCAATGAGCAACTGACATCTATTTCTCCTCATCTTCTTTCAACTTACAACCGTCAGGTTTGATGCCTCAATGCCTTCCACATCAGAAGGATTTTGGGTATCACACGACAGGACAGAATTCCAAACAAAGATGTGCTCTCCAAAGCCCACATTCCCAGCATGTTTGCACTCCTGTCTCGGTGTCGTCTACACTGGCTTGGTCATGTCCAGAGAAAGAAAAATGGCAGGATCCCCAGGGGTGTGTTCTATGGGGATTCTGGCACCAGGCCAATTGGCAGACCAACTCTGCATTACAAAGATGTCTGCAAACGTGACATGAAGACTGGCAACATTGTGTATCCACAGAAGTGATTCTCCAGGGTTTGGGACTGGAAAGATTCCCAGCCAGTAGTGGCTTGGGACTGGCAAGGCAGGAGGCCAACAGTAGATGGAGCCAAAGAGCCAATCACAGGCAAAGCCAACAAATTCTAGTTTGTCCCCATCCTCCTCCTCCTGTCTGAATTCTACAAGAGGCAGCACTAAGATTAAAGAAAAGGAGGTGGGCAGATTGTGCCTCCCTCTGGGCTGGTTGCATAAGGAAGGAAGTTGAGGACTGACTGAGGTTGGAGTGAAGTTGGTGGAGCAGTGCTCTACTCGCCCAAATGGACTAGCCTCCACTGTTCCCATCCTTACCTGGAGATGCTGGGGATTGAACCAGGGACCTTCTGCACACAGAGTAGATCCCTTTCCCCAAACTTTGTGAGAAAGTTCAACTGAGGCAATTCCTAACTGAGCCAAGCACAGGCATCCACCATTGGAGAAACTATTTCCATGAAAGCAGGACGTTTTAAAAGACACAGCGTTTACAGGCCTAATTGTGTCAAGTGCCCTTAAGTCCAGGTCCAGATGTTAAAAGCTGAGCAAGTTAAGAGGAAGTAGTACGCCAGAGGTTATTCACCCCGTATTTGATTATAGAAACATTTTCCATCTTTTGAGTAGGTACTTTCTGACCTTTCCAGCATTGTGATCATATCCAAGTTCCTGAGCAGGAGTCTGAATAAGGAGTTGCTTACAAGGGATGGTGTATTTGGTTCATAACAAGGCAACTCTCTGTTCAGATCATCCTTTACGCACTTCTGACACTATTGGTCAGGCAGAGCAACACTTCAAGAATAAATGGAAAATTTTTACTCATAGATCTCCCTTTGTGAACTTTTGGCACTATGACAAAAGAGGATTTTCAAAATGTAACAGCTGAAAGTGTCTCAAGAATGCAACTTTTATACAGATTCTCTCTCTCTACCCTTTCTTCTTCTTTTTGGTATGAATAAAAGTTCAGCCTTTAACCTTAGCTCACTCTAGTGCAATTGCTTTGCATGCAGAAATCCCAGGTTCAATCCCTGGCATCTCCAGGTGGAGCCTTAAATCCTAGAGAGCTGCTGCCAGTCAGTGTACAGAGGTACCTCTGGATGCGAACGGGATCCATTCTGGAGCCCCGTTCACATCCTGAGCAGAACGCAACCTAAGTCTGCGTGGGTCGCCACTTCTGCGCGTGACAAAACCCGGAAGTAACCCATCCCGTTACTTCCGGGTCACCGCGGAACGCAACCTGAAAGCGCTCAACCTGAAGCATATTTAACCCGAGGTATGACTGTATGCAAGATGGAGCTAGATAGACCCATGGACTGGCTTCGTTTAGGGCAGCTTTTTTATATTCCTATTCTTCCGAGCAGATTTTTACATGTAAAATGTATTTTTCTGTCTTGCCACTTGTCACTGACAGATGATTACGTTAAGAGCAAAAGGCTCTCTTTCCTAATATGCCAGATTTCAGCATCTGTCAAATCATATTAAATGCACAATTAAAGCACACTATATCCCCAAAGAATCCTGAGAAGTATAGTTTCCCCTCACAGGGCTACAATTCCCAGTGCCCTTAGCAAACTGTAGTTCCCATGACTCATGGGAGGAAGTCATGTGTTGTGTGGACCTGCCCATAGTTAAAAGGTTGTTCTCGATGGTAGATAAGAAAAGCAACTTTGTTGTGTTCCTTCAGATGTTCTTCTGGTGGACCAGGGACGGGGAATCTGAGGCACTCCAGATGTTTAGGACTCCCATTTCCCATCAGTTCCAGCTGAGATGGCCAGTGGTCAGGAATGATGGGAGATGTAATCTAACAATATCTAGAGGGCCGTAGGTCCCCCAGCCCTGCAGTAGGCAGTTCTGGAACCCATTTTGAGCAAGGCATGACAATGTGTTTTTAAATCTTGCCAATATGCAGGAGACCTTTTGCAGTTTGTTTTTGGTTGGGAACCTTTGCAGCCATTATTACCTTGAATTGGGTCGATTCAGTGCAGGAACAAAGGAAGCTGCCTTACACTGAGTTGAATCATCATAGCTCAATATTGTCCACAAGGAATGATCCTTGCTCTCTGGGATTTCAGACTAGGGGGAAGGTCTCTCCCAGACCTTCCTGGAGATGCTGTGGATTGAACCCAAGGCCTTCTGCAGATGCTCTACAACTGACCTATGGTGTTGCACTGGTGTCCAGTTTCCAGGCTTCCCACAGGCATCTGGTTGGCCACTGTGAGAACAGGATGCTGGACTAGATAGGCCATTGGCTTGATCTTAGCAGACTCATCTTAGTTCTTATGAACAGGCAGCCTGACTAGGTCTGAGGCAGCTTCCTAAGGCTATACCTTCTTCATCACCTACTTAAAGCCCTCTTGCACAACCTTAGCAGTTGTGGAGTATCCTGGGAACTTTAGTATGTTAAAGGTTGCTGGGAACTGCTGCAACCCCAGAGTCTTCCGCGACTGGACCCAACGGTAAGGGGTCCCATTATCTTTACCTTTATTGCTGTTAAAGTGGTATGAGTGTGCTTTAAATGTCTAGTGTGGATGCGCCCTATGTACCAAACAGAAGGAGGAGGAACATTCTCAAGAATTCTCTCATTCAGAACTGAAGATATGCTTCTTATTTTCCTTTCTCAGCTCTGGAACAGGAGTCTTTCCCTGCTTGTTTTTGTGGAGACTATTGGGAGGCCAGAGCCAAAGCCAGCCTTGAAAGAGGTAGGGGTGTGTGTGTGTGTGTGTGTGTGTGTGTACTTGAGTAAAGATCCCCAACTTGCCTGTAGGGACCCTATGAAAGTGGGTAAAGTTACATAGCCCTGTTCTCTTACCCCGAGTTTCTTTCTAATGCAAGACTGTTGGCGACCCCAAATTCTGTTCCCTAAAGCCTTATTGAATTTTTGACCTTGGAAACCCCAAATCTTTCTCCCTCGAACAGATGGGAGGCACTGCTTAAGCGAACGCTTCCGTTCCTTTGTGGATATGAAATCTCACTGCCTCCCTGTGAAATAAGTAACGCACATTCCACAAATCATGGAGTGTTAGCAATCTTATACATTACAAGTTCCTCGGGGGCAGAAAAGGCTTGTGTTTTATATACTTGTAAATGACTGTGTTCACTTAAAGGAACTAGGGAACAAAAATAATTAATGGAGGGAAAACCATTATTTATAGAGTACCATAAATATACAGCATAACACGTAACATTCCTGCCCTGAAGAGCTTGCAGTGTAAAAAAAAACAAAAACCTTTCAGTTGCAGGATTCCAAACGAGATGACGATGACACAACCGCTCCAGATGTGTCTGTGGCTTTTAGGTGTGGGAGCGAGGCCAAGGGAAGTACCACTTTGGATTTCTTTCAGCAGCAAATCTTTTAAGAAATCCCCAGACCTCTGGTAAGTGGTATTTCTTTTCTAGTGTTCGGCAGAATCACATGACACAGAGCTTTCCCCAGGCTGTACGACCTCAGGCTTCCAGCAGGAGAGCACAGTTTAGGATACTTCCCCACATAGCAATCTCTGGGCACATCCACACTATATATTGAAAGCACTATGATACCATTTTAAGAGACATAGTTCCCCCGCCAAAGTATCCTGGGAACTGTAGTTTGTTAAGGGTGCTAAGAGTTCTTAGGAGACTGTTTCCTTCACAGACCCACAATTCCCAGAGCAGTTTAACAGCTAACCCCTCTTCCCAGGGAACTCTGGGAATTGTAGCTCTATGGCAGTAATAGGGGGACTTAACGTTGGGATAAATTACTCCAGTTTAAGTTACATCAGCTGAGCTGGGAAAGCCCAAGATCTTCTGAATTCAAGCTCTCTCATCCCTGTGGATCTTGGGTTCAGATAGTATTCTAAGGCTGCAATCCTAACTACTTCTACTCAGAAGTAAGTCCCAATGAATTCGATTGAGCTTACTCGCTGGTAAGTGGGGTCAGGATTCCAGGCTAACTTGATTCAGGTTGGCAGCCCTGATAAAAATAAAATAATTTTGGACATTTATGCTACATGAATGACTTTATATCAGGTCAACTTCAATGCCAGGGAAACAATTATTTGGTATCTTTTTAATCTATTCATTTCCTCTACCTGGCATCTCGGTGCCTTTTAGATTAGTTCTCTGTAGATCGTCGCCTTTGTTTCTGTGCAGGCATTCAGTGTTTCCAATTTCATGTTACTGTACTGAATTCTCTTTTCACAGCAAAGCGTCTTTCAATATGCTTGTATTTGGCATAATGAAGTTCGTCGCCTCCGTGTGTTAAATAATTCACTTCCTTTTTCCGCCTCTGTGAAGTTCTCTTATTGTGGCGTGGCTTCCAAAACATTTTCACACACACACGCACAAAAAGCGTAATCCATAAAATATGAAGAACTAACAATGAACACTGACATTTTAATTCTTCACTTACGAGCACAAAAGGGACGACAATTGGAAATTGCTGTTGTTGCCATAATAAAGAGAGATTTGCATTCCTCTGAAATTGATAGTTTAGTATTTGAGCATAATGTCAGTAACGGCAAATAACAATGCCTAGGTTCTGCGGATTATAAGTAATAGCTGTTTTCCGTTGCACCCTGTTGAATAGCGCCATTTCCCCCACCCCTTGCTGTAAACAAACGAGAGGTTGCTGGCAGTAATAATGCAGGCTTGCACAGAATCAGAATTATTTCTGAATAAGCAGATAACAGCTTTGAGGTGTAATGACTATGTGGGGTGGGGAACCTTTCGCAGCCAGAGAGCATAAGGCAACTGCCATCATTTATGTTAAGCTCAACGCTCAGTCCTGTATGTGAACAAACATGGCCTGGATTATCTTTCCCTTCTCCTTTGAGGCAGAACCTCCTGTATCTGACAAGTCAGCCGTAAGCTCATATGAGAACTAGAGGAACATAGGAAGACGCCTTATAACACGTCAGGTCATTGGTCCATTTAGCTCAATAGTGTCCACAGTGGCCGCATTCACACCGTACATTTAAAGCAGTTTCATGCCACTTTAAACAGTTCTGGCTTCCTCCAAAGAATTCTGGAAGCTGTAGTTTGTTAGCAGTGCTGAGAGCTGTTACAAGGCCCTTATTCAACTCAGAGCTGCAATACTCAGAGTGGTTAACAGTCAGTCCCTGTTCACAGGGTGAGAATTGTATCTCTTGGAGAAGAATAGGGGCCTCCTAATAACTCTCAGCACCCTTTGCAAACAACAGTTCCCAGAATTCTTTGGGGAAAGCCCTACCCATTTAACGCCGTATCAGGGAGTTTTGCTTGTACACTGTGAATGTAGCCAACGACTGGCAGCAGACCTCCAAGGATTGAACCTGGGACCTTCTGCATGCACCATGAATTATCTACCACTGAGCAATGACCCTTCCACAACTGCCACTTGGAGTGTCTGGGTCACATGTTCTCTTGTACACATGCTCGCTCTTCCTTCTACCATATGTAAATCCTTGACTGGGTGAAAAATTCCAGAGGAGTAGCCCTATTAGTCAGTTGCAGTCAATTGGTGAAAGGTCCTGTGGCACCTTAAAGACTACCAGATCTTGTGAAGGGCGTGGACTGAAGTGGACTCCAGCTATGGGGCATTTGTGGTCCTCTAGATGTTGCTGGAGCCTAGATTACCCTCCACAAGAAACAGGCCTTTCTTTCCTGTAGCCTCCTAACCTTGGAACGGCTTTTCTTGGGAGACTGAGATGGCCCTCTTGTGGCTTTTCTCCCAAAGCCAAATTAACACTTCTCTTTAATGTTTCACCAGTTGATTTCTTTGGCCCCTCTTTTTGTTTGTTGGCTTCTAGTGGAGGTATGTGGTTACATTCATTCCCCCACCCTTAAACTGTAGTTTTTTTAATCTGAAAAAGTTCATTTCAAAAAATGGCTAGTAGCCATGATGGCTATGTTCCACTTCTGCTGTCGGGGGAAATATGCCTCTGAATACCAGTTTTTTTGGAGGGTGGGGATCACAGGTGGGCAGAGTGCTGTTCCACTCATGTACTGCTTGCAGGCTTCCTGTAGGCATCTGATTGGCCAATGTGAGAACAGGATCCTGGACTAGATGTGCCATTGCCCTCATTTAGCAGGCCATTTGTTTCACTCATTTGAGAAAGCGCTCCTCACTTCTCCGAGTGGTGAGAAGTTCTATGGGCAGCAGTACCATCTGAAGTTTCCTTCCTATGAAATAAAATGCAGCCTTACACTGCCTTTGTAATACTTGCCTTGTTGAAAGTTATGAAGGCAAACAGAAACTCCTGTGAGGCAGACCTGCCTGACAGCAACTTGGACAGTGCCCCCCCTCCCCGACCGCCACCATGACTGCACCTCCCAGGCCCAGGTAAGTCCAACTAGAAACTACTCTCTTTCCTTCTGCCTAATTTCTGTTTCTCTGCCCCCTTCCCTCAGCTAGAGTTGGGTTACTTTATTCCAAAACACAAACTCTGATGGGTATCTTATTCCAAAACACAGAGAGATTCCTAACTATCAAGAGGTGGTTTCTTATCTGTTGGCTCTTGTTGATGAGGCATCAACCAACTGTCTTGGACTATTAACAATCTGCCTGACAAAGGGCTGGTCAGTTAGCAGCCAGAACAATATAGTAGTCAACGTTGAGTGATATCTAAAGTACAATTCTTGGGAATATATATATATATATATATATATATATATATATATATATATATGGAGGGGAGAGAGCGAGAAAATTTCCACCAGGGCAATGGGGCATATTCCTTAACAATTGCCAGGCTACTAAAGTCAAAGGTTCACTCTCACACCGTACCTGCCAAGATCAAGGTGACTTTGGGGTCTCTCTTTGTGGGAAGCTCATTCGGCAAGAGCTAGTCATCAGAAGACTCTTTCCAATTAAGTAATTAGACAAGGTGCTAAATATAAAGGAGGACTGGTAATGATCCTGTTATTACAGCATTATAATATTTTGTAGCTTAAGAGCATTAAGAAGGCCTCACTGGCGATTTGAAATTAGGATCCTCTTTTTTTTTTTAAAGCCCATCAAATAAAAGAGAGAGAGGAAAGAAGAAGAGAACTTCAAAGCTGCTTTTTTCCCACTTGGAAACCTGCCTGTGTTAGGATGAAATGAATAGAAAAAAGAGCAAGGTTTGCCTTCTAATAAAGCATCTGTTGCCCACTTTGAACATTTCTTACTTCTTTGTGAGCATGTCTCTCCAGTTATGGGGACTACTGACAATGAAGAACAGAGGCCTTGAAATAGACAATACCTGTTATCTACCCAATATTTCTGATTTTCATGTCACTTTGAACTGGATCTTCATTTGACCGCATGCTGAGTCCAAAAAGAATTTCTTTGTCGGCTGATCCAAAGATGCCAGAAGATGCTCGGAAAAAAAGTAAACTGCGGGAATCTGCTCAATAAAGGCAAGATGAAAAACAAGCCTTTGCCATTCACTCCATGCACGGACAGTGCTTTTAACTTCTGCCTATTTTGGTGCTGCAAAGAAGCCCCCTAAATGCAAATTTTGCGTGTGTGTTGTTCCAAGGCTAGATTATAGCTTTCTCTGTGCATAAAATAACAAAAAACAAGCATAAGCCCCAACAAGAACGGTGAGTATGGAGAAGTAGCCAGATTACTTAAAGTAGACCCCTGGCTTTCGGAAGCCCAATGCAAGGAGACTTTTGCTGCTACTGAGCCACTGCTGCTCTTGAGCAAATGTCAAGAGGCCTATTCCCAACAAAAGATTGGCAGCCTTTCACTGGGAGTTGCGGGGCGGGGGGGGGGGGTCAGATTTGGCAGCTCTGCTTAGCAGAGTGATTCAGCTAAAATTTGGCCGGGCTTCAGTAAGCTTTCATTTGTGTGTGTGTGTGTGTGTGTGTGTGTGTGTGTGTGTGCATGCGTGGTTGTTGAATGCTAGAAAACTCCTGGCCAGAACAGGCAGAGAGACAGAATTCCAAGGCACATTTTCATCTCCATCCAGCGGGCTCTCGTCCTGATTGGGCAAGGATAAAGCTGGGCCCAGTGAATTGATCAATGAAGAATGTTCAATGGAAACCAGCCAACGAAATCATCAAAAAGAGCCGGGGCGGGGGACTGGATGGCTCAGAAGGATCTGTGATGGTGGGAGGGGGAAAGAAAAAACAAAAGCAAGGGGGGGAGGAGAGAAAAACCTCCTTTGACTTAAATGGGGATGAATTAGACTAGCCTTGCCTGATTAAAAGAAGAAGTTTGAGCCAACAGAACTTTTTTGGGTGTGTTCTATTAATGGCATACATAGTTCCAGAATTGCTGGATACCTTAGGTGGGAAACTCTTTTCTGGCTGAGGACCACATTCCCTTCTGGGGGCTGGTGATAAAAGTGGACAGAGCAATATATGTAAAATATTTACATTGTTCGCTAGACTGGTTTCTTCACGCACCCCTGTTTGCGTTCCATCCAGGGAAGAAAGTGGCATGATCAGAATTCAAGGACAGATTTCAGCCAGGTAAAGAAAATCTTAAGGCCAGATGAATTGAAAGCATGTGGTTTCCCTCAATCCTGGGAATGGTCATTTACCACTCCCTGTGCTACAGTTCCCAACACCCCCAATGAACTACAGTTCCCAGAGTGGCTTAACCATCAATCCCTCTTCACAAGGAACTTTGGGAGCTGTAACTCTGTGAGGGGAATAGGGGTCTCCTAACGATTCTCAGCCTGCTTAACAAACTACACCTCCTATAATACTTTGAGGAAAGTCGTGAGGGTTTAAAGTGGTGTGATAGTGCTTTAAATGTTCTGTGTGTATAGTATTGGGGTTTCTGAGTAAGGATGCATGGAGCCCAGCTGCAACTGGGGACCAATAGGCCCCCTGCTTTTCCCTCTTAGTGACCACGCGGAGGCCAGTTGCAATTACTCTTGCCCCACTAATTCCCTCTCCGTCCCACAGCCACCTGCTTGCCCTCCCTCTGCAGCCGTACTTTGTAGTGCACATTCTTTCTACCAAGTCATCAGTAACGTCAGCTGGAGCAGATGTCTGTTCTGTAATTGATTAGCTATCTTTCTGCGGCAAAACCGTTTTGAGTTGTGATCAAATGAGCAGTTGGTAGGGCCCAGGCTCTGAGCATCAGAATCTGATTATGTCCTCAAAAAAACCACAGCCTTTGAAGTGGGCCAGAGAACACTTGGGTAATTCCAGTTTATCTGTCTTCTGCAAAATTCATCTCGAAGGGAGGGATTTTTGCCCAGGTGTGTGTGTGGGGGGGGAGGCAACGAGCTTGTTTCCATTATGACCCATCTGTTGACTTCAAAGTTCAGACATTGGCAAGAGATTGATTTAAAAACCTGGCAAGCTGGTTTTGCTTGCTTTTATATACTTGGGGCAACTGGTGGATTCAGACAACCAGTGTTCTTCCCCCCTCCCAGTCCTATCCCAATTTATTTTTTCCCTAATTTCTATTTACTTTTGAAGTCACCAGGTGTGGGGGATCATGTGCTTAAGAGGGCTGAAGAAGGCTCCGAAGAATTGAGGGACCTCCAGAAATGATCTGGCTCTATGATTTTTGAACTGTAAGTCTGTTGTGTTTTTTTAAAAAAACATTAAGTTGCTTTACAATACAGTGGTACCTCGGGTTATATACGCTTCAGGTTACACACTCGGCTAACCCAGAAATAGTGCTTCAGGTTAAGAACTTTGCTTCATGATAAGAACAGAAATAGGGCTCCGGTGGCGCGGCAGCAGCAGGAGGCCCCATTAGCTAAAGTGGTGCTTCAGGTTAAGAATAGTTTCAGGTTAAGAACGGACCTCCAGAACGAATTAAGTACTTAACTCAAGGTACCACTGTACTGTTGTAGGGGGACAGCAGATATACTGCCTCCTTCCCTACTACAAACCTCCTTGGATGCTAAGATCAGCGAAAAGGCCCTCTTGGTAGTTGCTCCACCCGAGAGGGGGTTTCTCTGTGGCAGCCTCTAAGTAGTGGGACTCCCTCCCCACAGAGGTGCGTCTGTCACCTTCGTTGTATAGCTTTTGTCAAATACTGAAGACACACCTCCTTACCCTGGCTTTCGACAATTGAGACATAACTTTTTAGGATCCACCTTATTTCTATGATTGTAAGTTGTTTTGAACTTTTTTTTTTTTAAGTGCATTAACAGTTGTAACCTGTTCTGGGATCCTGGGGCAAAGGGCAAGTAAATTGTGACAACAACAACAGGATCATAAAACCATAGAATCAGAGTTGGAAGTGACCCCCAAGGGTCATCTAGTCCAACCCTCTGGGCAGTAGTCTAGGAGATGACCACAAAGAGAATAATAGCTCAAGCCAGAAGAGTCTTGACTATAAGCACCTATATTAGTATGTGTGTAAGAGCAGCAGATGTCAAATTTGTGCTCTGTGGAGCCCTGTGATATTTACTTAGAACAGGGTTAGGGAACCTCAGTGCCAGGGACCAAATGTAGCCCTCCAGGGACTCTTCTTCCCAGGCTACACTTCCTCTTCAGTCATGCCCCCTGTCCCTAGGCCACACCCCTCATTGAGCCTTCACCACCCTAGTCCAGCATTCTGTTTGGCAGAGCAAAGCAAGTACACTCGCTGTACGTCAGGCAGGATTAAGGCTTTGTACTATGGCACTGAGTAAGCCAGATAAGGCATCTGCTTCCATGAGGTCCGGTGGCTTGCCTGCTTAAATAATATTTAAAAGTTTGAACTTGCAACATGTCAGCTTTCTTATATACCAGAAAGCACTTCTCCAACATCTCACTTTCCAAGCTTAAAATCAATACAAGCACAGCTGCATTAGTCATTTCCTAAGGAAAACATTTCAGTGTTTCGCCCTCCGCAGTTCCGGAACTGGAAGGATGTTCTAGGAGTCAGCTTTTTACCAAAGTTGAATGTGGGGGAGCAGCTAGGCACCCAGATAGGCATGGCAGCATCAGCCATCCACAAACGAGTAGCAGCCATTAGATGAAAATCTAGTGCAAACAGCCCACTTGCAAGCTTAGTAATAAACCTGATGCAATGCCTATTATGAAACCAGTACAGGTGTGATGAAGTGATGGGAAGATTTCAGCTCTATATCCCCATACCACACAACATACTTCCTGTCCCCATGATCCTATGTCTTCTTCCGTTCCATGAGAACGGAAAGGCCAGCAAAACATTTTGGCTCTTATTTGAAAGGAGCCTGGATGGCAGTGGATGCTTCAAGAACAGGAAGAAGAAGAGAAGAAGAAGAGTTTGGATTTGATATCCCGCCTTTCACTCCCCTTCAGGAGTCTCAAAGCAGCTAACATTCTCCTTTCCCTTCCTCCCCCACAACAAACACTCTGTGAGGTGAGTGGGGCTGAGAGACTTCAAAGAAGTGTGACTAGCCCAAGGTCACCCAGCAGCTGCATGTGGAGGAGCGGAGACGCGAACCCAGTTCCCCAGATTACGAGGCTACCACTCTTAACCACTACACCACACTGGCTCTCCCCAGTTTGTAGTGCCCATCCAGTTAAAGTTGCCAACTCGGGAGCACCCCAGATCCTGAAATTTCAAGACCAAAACCTGAGAGCGACCCCTGTTGATTCTTCTTCTGCTTTCTCTGCTGCCACTGAGCCCTGGAGATGGAGGTTAATTGGGAGAGGAGGGAGCAAAGGAAGGCAGCCCCCCTCCCCTCACCGAGAGCCTATGTCATAATTCACAGACAGATCCTGTGGGGCTGAAGCTTACACACATAGTCTTAATTTAGTCCCCTGGAGGGGACCAGGCAAACGTGGAGCCTTCAGGTCAGCCTGGAGGTCCGGCAACCCTATCCCTAACACATTTTACATGGGAATTTCTGTTCTCTGCAAGAAGGAACACAGATCAACATAGGCCCAGGATCTCCAGCCAGAGTTAATTCTGTGTGAGTAATAAAATGGCTTCCAAGCCTGGATGTGTTTTTGGCACAACTGTTTTCCTTTTGTGTGTGTTTCCCCATTACTGGGACCTCCCAGAATGTAGGAAGGCTTTTTACTGGCAGCTGGAAATTCTAATGAATTCTTCTAACTTGACAAGAAAGCCACGAGGCCTACACGCACACACACACACACACACACACACACACACACAGCCCCTTCAAATCATACACATGACAGTAATTATCTCCTTTGCTGATGTCGAAAAAAGCCAAAGTTTACGTCATGCTGGATACCTCCAATAATCATTTGCATGGAGATGTGGCGTCTGTGGCATCAGGACATCCCAGCGCCAGCACTGGGGCACATGCTGGCACAAAGGCTCAATTAACAGCAATGAAGCTGCAAGAGAACAGCTCAGGTGACAGAATGAAACCAGAATCTGAGTGTCAAGAAATGAGATGGCACACTAGCCGTTCCGGGATGGTTGTTTCGTTTCTGTTCTGGGATTGAGTGCTGAGGGAAATTACATCCATACTTGGTAAAGATTCCTGGGAACTGAGGATGCTGCTAGTTGTTAGGAGGCCTCTATTGCCCTCACAGAGCTACAGTTCCCTGTGAAGAGGGATTGATTGTTAACCCACTCTGGTAATTGTAGCTCTGTGAGGGGACAGGAACACGTTTAGGAAACCTTACTTGGGTTCAGAAGTACCCAAACAAGCAAAATAACCCCATGTCCACATACTGATCTATGTAAGCAGCTTTCATGCTGTGTTCCAGAAACTCCTGAGGCTCCTCAGGTAGATTGTTGTTTATTAGAAGATTGGCAATTGCAGCTGTCAAGGCCCCAGCCCCAACCTCTCTGTGGTATAGTGGTTAGAGTGCTGGACTAAGACCTAGGAGACCAGAGTTCAAATCCCCAATCAGCTATGAAGCTTGGACCAATCACTGTCTCTTAGAGTACCCTACCTCAAAGGGTTGTTTTCAAGATAAAAGAGGGGGGAAGAGAGAGAGCTGCATACACCACCTTGATTTCCATGGTGAAAAGGTGGGATAGAAATGTTTAAATAAATAAAAGAAGGGGGTTGGGTCTTGGGGCCACCATTTAAATTTCCCACAAATTCCCTGGAGTGATGTTTTGGGGAGCATTGTGGAAATTAAAATGGCAACTACCAGCCGTGCAGGGCTGATCCAGAGTGCTGCTTCTTCCACCACTGTTGCTGCTACTACTAGGTAAGCGGGCATGTATGGGCCTGAGCCTTAAACCCAGTGGCTAAACTTACCCAGAATCCTTTGCACCATGCAAGGGTTCTGTGGCAAACAGCCAGTGTGGAAAGGGGCTCCATAAAGGTGCAGGCAGAGGGGAGGAGGAATTGATTTGGCTAATCCATTTTGAACACTTTACAGTGGTACCTCAGGTTACATACGCTTCAGGTTACATAAGCTTCAGGTTACAGACTCTGCTAACCCAGAAATAGTGCTTCAGGTTAAGAACTTTGCTTCAGGATGAGAACAGAAATCGTGCTCCGGTGGCGCGGCAGCAGCAGGAGGCCCCGTTAGCTAAAGTGGTGCTTCAGGTTAAGAACAGTTTCAGGTTAAGTACCGACCTCCGGAACGAATTAAGTACTTAACCTGAGGTGCCACTGTATAAAGAAATGCATGCATGCTTTTCTGAGAGCAAAATCTGGGTTTCTCTTTGGCCCAAAAGCTTGCACTTTTGTGTGAGCTGCAAAGTATGAGGAGCCACTGAGTCTCCTTTCATTGCCCTGAATTCCTTTTCTGCAATTCTTGACAATACCAAGGGGAGCTCTGTGGAATTCCACCACCAGGGTGCGTTGGTAATGAAAGAGGAAATACCAATGTGTTGTGGCAATGTGATGTCTTGTCCGGACTCAAGTGGAAGGGGGAGCAAGGAAGAACAACATGTCACTTTTGATCCTGATTCTTCTGAGGAGGGACAGGATCAGGACCTCAAACTTACTTCTGAGAGCAAAAGGGAGGGAAACCGGCCCAGACAGTTTTACAGAGGGAACCTTTTCTTGAGGAGAGACAAAACTAACAAGACACCTTAAACTTGTGTGGCAGCCTTTGAAAAAAACAGAGAGTTCAAAAGGATGAAGCTTTCTAAATTCACAAGAAGGATGAAAAAGGAGCTGGAAGGCAAAGAACAAGAGGTACCCCTCCTCCGCCAACCTTGCTCTGGCCAAGCTGAATAAGCTGCATGGTCTTATAACAGATGGAAGGAAGATGCTTGAATTGCGCAGCTATAGGTGGGGGGGGGGGAGAAATATGATTCCGTTTGTTTTTAAAGCCAAAAGTATCAGCTTTGCACTTTCTAAAACAATATGTGAACCAAATCGCAACCATCCTTCGAAATTTGCAGTTACAGTGGTACCTCGGGTTAAGTACTTAATTTGTTCCAGAGGTCCGTTCTTAACCAGAAACTGTTTTTAACCTGAAGCACCACTTTAGCCAATGGGGCCTCCTGCTGTCACCGTGCCGCCGGAGCACAATTTCTGTTTTCATCCTGAAGCAAAGTTCTTAACCCGAGGTACTATTTCTGGGTTAGCGGAGTCTGTAACCTGAAGCATATGTAACCTGAAGTGTATGTAACCCGAGGTACCACTGTATCTGACTTTTGCAATGCAGTTCTCCAACCAAAGTGTTTACTACTGTTGTTGTTGTTGTAACCCTGTTTCCCTCCCAGAGCTACAGTTTCCACAGTGGTTTAACAATCAGTCCCTCTTCACAGGGACTGATTCACAACTGGAAATTGTAGCCCTGTGTGGGGAATAGGGATCTCCTAACAACAATCAGAAACCTTAACAAACCACTGCTCCCAGAATTTTATGGGGGAAGCCATGACAGTTTAAGTGGTATGATAGTGCTCTAAATGGATGGTGTGAATTTGGCCTAAGTGTGGTGAAAGTGGTTTTGAAACAGATTCTCTGCCATCAAAGCAAATGCTGCAGGATGCAATTCTAATTCACTTCAACTGCGCTCTCCTTAGCAGCAAATTCTATATATGCCCTCATCACCCATTGCATGTTGAGTGGCACCCATCGGTCGGAATCAGGCTTGCCAGGTGCCAACAAAGACAACCCAGATACCACCCTTTAACCCAGAGATTTTGGCAGTTGAGAAAAGCAGCCTAAATTCCAGGTTTTATATTCCATTCTGTTCTGAAGCAGAGCTGTGTTTTGGTTCATATTAAAATGAAAACCAAACTTAATTTCTTCCCCACCCATAGCCTTAATCTTTGATTAATTCCTATCTTTCCTCTCCTTCAGCAAATCATCAGCTATTTCCTCAGCCATTTCCCCCTCTCTTTTAATTGTATTGTTATTTTAAAACAAAAATGGGGTGTGTGTGGCAATTACAGGCAATTCCAAGGGTAAGAACATTGCTGGGAAGGAGCATGCGACATCATAAATTCATCTGGGATGTAAATCAATGGCCAGATGTCTCTCCACATGTGACCATGTGTCTTGATTTTTTCTTAGGCTAAGAGACATTTTGAGGGCACATCTAGATTTGTGTGTGGAACGTGTGTGTATCAAAAATGAGCCTCTGATTTCAGGTGGGGCTGGGCATCTGAATTCATTTACTCATGGTCTCAGGGCAGATGGCACACAGGTCTGCAGAGATGTAAACCCCAAAGCATATTGCCCCATTTTGCCATCAGACCCTTTAGAATGTTTGTAGAATGAGAAACATTACGAAATATGTTCCCTGGTAGTCTCTAGGGTTGGCCAAAGTGATTCATGCTTTCTCAAACAGGCTTAATGGTCCACATGTGTTTAGACTTCTTGAAACTGCTCTTTGGGGGCAGGGGGAAGGCTTAGCTGGATGGGTTTAACAGCAAGACCAAATCTTGTCAAAAACAACAACCTAACTTCCAGTTCAGATTGGGAATTTAACATCCTCTTTTTATGTATTTTTATTATTTTCTCAAAGGCTTCCCATTTTAATTACAAAACTGATTTGAAACTTCTTTTTTATTGTGCCACAGCTGCCTCTGAGATTCTTCACTGGATACTGAATTACAACAGATGATCTTTTAGTGCAATCCTATGTAGATTTACCCAGAAGTAAGAGCCTGAAGTGGAAGAGGGAAAAGGATGGGGGGGGGGTGTTTGGCCCACTGTGGCTGATCAGAGAATCATAGAGTTGTAGAGTTAGAAGGTACCCTGAGGGTCACCTGGTCTAAACTCCTGCATTGCAAGAATCTCAACTAGATCATACATGACAGATAACCAGCCAACCTCTGCTTAAACATGAAGAGAAGTGGTATCCCATCCCATCTCACCTCACTTTGAACATTGCCCTGAGTTTATTAGTGCTTAGTCCCAGGTAAGAGTTCATAGGATCGTAGCCATAGAAAACTTTGCAGGAATTCACTTTTCACAATCACCTGGCATTCAGAGGCATGCTTCCTCTCACAGTGAAGGTAGACTATAGCTGTCATGGATAGTAGCAACTGATAGATTCACCCTCTGTGAAATAGACCCTTGATAAGGGTCTTGGTGCCCTACTCAACACTTAAGGAAGCTGTGGTGGACTTTGGGTTCTCAAATTCTAGCAGCCGCCTATGTGATGGTAAATTTCGGCGGCCTCTGCCACTCCATTCTACACCATTGTTGCAGCCCTGGCACCCAGTGCAGCCCAACTGACCATGCTACCCTAAAACCACCTCTGAAGGAAAGACGTCAGCTCAGTGGTGGAGCATCTGCTTTAATGCAGAAGGTCTCAGGTTCAATCCTTGGGGTCTCCAGGTAAGACTGCGAATGTTCCGCTCCGACCACAATGCGGTGAAGATGGAAATAAAATTAACACCAATTGGTTCCTTTAGATGGAGGATGAATGACACTTTGTTTAGGAATGAAGAAGTGACTAAAAAAGCTCAAAAAAACTTGAGAGACTATTTTGAGATAAATTTGAACACCACAGTTGAAAAAAGAGTAATCTGGGACGCAAGTAAAGCAGTTATGAGAGGGTTTTTGATACAGCAGAATGCAATCAAGAAGAAAACCCAAAATGAAAAAAAGGATAAAATTTTGGAGAAAATAAAGGAAGGAGAAAAGAGACTGAGAGCAAAACCAAAATCACAGGAGATCCTGAAAGAGATAAAGTTATACCAAGTACAATACACGAAACTGATCAATCAGGAAATTGAATGGAAGATCAAACAGATGAGACAAAAGACATTTGAATCGGCAAATAAATGTGGGAAATTGTTGGCTTGGCAAATGAAAAAAAGACAAAAGCTTAATACTATTACTAATCTGGAAGTGGAGGGAAAGAATATACAGAATCCAGTGGAGATTAGGAAGTGCTTTCAGAAGTATTTCAAACATTTATATACACAGGAGACCCAAAAAGAAATGGACATTGACCGATTTTTGAAAATAAACGGATTACAAAAAATCTCTCAAGAAAACAAACTAACGCTGAATTTTAAAATAACAGATCAGGAAGTTGAAGGAGCCATTCAGAACATGCAATTGGGCAAATCCCCAGGGCCGGACGGCTTGACTTCAAGATATTACAGATCCTTGAAAGAATGGTTAGTACGGCCTTTAAAGGATGTTTGTAATGAAATATTGGAAGGGGAAAAGGCACCAGAGTCGTGGAAGGAAGCATATATTACACTTATACCGAAAACAGAGTCTGAGAAGACACAGCTTAAGAACTACCGCCCTATATCATTGTTCAATGTGGATTACAAAATTTTTGCTGATATCATGGCTAAAAGGTTAAGAAAGATATTGTTAGAAGAAATCCATAGAGATCAAGCGGGCTTTCTACCGGGGAGACATTTGTCAGACAATACGAGGAATATAATTAACATTTTAGAAAAATTACAAGTGAAGATCAATACAAAAGCAGTTTTGATATTTGTGGACACAGAGAAAGCCTTTGACAATATTTCTTGGAGCTTTCTGAAGAAAAACCTACAGGGAATGGGGGTAGGCCAAGGTTTTGAAAACGGTATAGGTGCAATTTACTCAGAACAAAAAGCTAAATTGATTGTGAACAATGTAGTTACAGAAGAGTTTAGGATTGAGAAAGGAACATGACAGGGGTGCCCAATCTCTCCATTGCTTTTTATTTCGGTCCTGGAGGTTTTGCTAAATATGATTAGAAAGGACCAATTGGTGAGAGGTATACAAGTCGGAGCTAAACAGTATAAATTGAAAGCATTTGCGGATGATTTGGTATTGACATTACAGGAGCCAGAAACTAGTACTAAAAGAGTATTGGAATTGATTCAAGAATTTGGTCAGGTAGCAGGTTTCAAGTTGAATAAGTTGAAAACTAAGGTTTTAGAGAAAAATCTAACACCGATTGAGAGAGAGAGGTTTCAGAAAGGGACAGGATTAACATTGGTTAAGAAAGTGAAATACCTTGGGGTTAACATGACTGCTAAGAATGTGAACCTGTTTAAAGATAATTGTGAAAAATGTTGGACGGAAGTGAAAAAAGACTTAGAAATATGGTCAGATGTGAAGCTTTCATTGCTAGGCCGAATCGCAGCGATAAAAATGAATGTATTGCCAAGAATGTTGTTCTTGTTTCAATCATTGCAAATTTTGGATAAAATGGACTGTTTCAGGAAGTGGCAGAGAGATATTTCTAGATTTGTCTGGCAGGGCAAGAAGCCCAGAATAACATTTAAAATATTAACTGATGCAAAAGAAAGAGGTGGATTTGCCCTGCCAGACCTCAAACTTTACTATGAATCAGCCACATTTTGCTGGCTGAAAGAATGGCTGCTTCTTGAGAACACAGACATTTTGGATTTAGAAGGTTTTAACAATGTATTTGGGTGGCATGCATATCTGTGGTATAATAAGGTCAAAGCACATAAAGCATTTAAAAACCATATTGTCAGGAAAGCTTTGTTTAATGTTTGGATAAGATACAAGGATCTGCTTGAAAACAAAACTCCTAGGTGGTTGTCACCAATGGAAGCTAAGGCTCTGAAAAAGCTCAATATGGAGGCCAATTGGCCGAAATATTGGGAGATATTGGAACAAGAAGGAGACAGATTAAAGCTGTAGAGTTTTGAAAAACTAAAAAACAAAGTACGGGATTGGCTTCATTATTATCAAATAATGGAGGTTTATAATTTGGATAAGAAAATTGGGTTTCAGGTGGAGAAATCAAAATTGGAAACAGAATTGTTAGATCCTAAAACTAAGAATTTGTCAAGAATGTATAACTTGCTGTTGAAATGGAATACTCAGGATGAAACGGTGAAATCAGCTATGATTAAATGGGCTCAAGATGTTGGACATAACATTATGATGGCTGACTGGGAACAGTTATGGACCACAGGTACTAAGTTTACGGCATGTAATGCCTTAAGAGAGAATATAATGAAAATGATATACAGGTGGTACATAACACCAGTCAAGCTTGCAAAAATCTATCATTTGCCCGATAATAAATGTTGGAAGCACTGCAAATAACAATAAATAATAAATAAGCACTGCAAATAACAAGGCCAGTGGAAGTGATGGTATTCCAGCTGAACTATTTAAAATTTTAAAAGATGATGCTGTTAAGGTGCTACACTCAATATGCCAGCAAGTTTGGAAAACTCAGCAGTGGCCAGAGGACTTGAGAAGATCAGTCTACATCCCAATCCCAAAGAAGGGCAGTGCTAAAGAATGCTCCAACTACCGCACAATTGCACTCATTTCACATGCTAGCAAGGTTATGCTACAAGGAAGGCTCAAGCAGTATGTGGACCGAGAACTCCCAGAAGTGCAAGCTGGATTTAGAAGAGGCAGAGGAACCAGAGACCAAATTGCAAACATGCGCTGGATTATGGAGAAAGCTAGAGAGTTCCAGAAAGACATCTACTTCTGCTTCATTGACTATGCAAAAGCCTTTGACTGTGTCGACCACAGCAAACTATGGCAAGTTCTTAAAGAAATGGGAGTGCCTGATCACCTCATCTGTCTCCTGAGAAATCTCTATGTGGGACAAGAAGCTACAGTTAGAACTGGATATGGAACAATGGATTGGTTCAAAATTGGGAAAGGCGTACGACAAGGCTGTATTTTGTCTCCCTTTTTATTTAACTTAGATGCAGAATTCATCATGTGAAAGGCTGGGCTGGATGAATCCCAAGCCGGAATTAAGATCGCCGGAAGAAATATCAACAACCTCAGATATGCAGATGACACAACCTTGATGGCAGAAAGTGAGGAGGAATTAAAGAACCTTTTATTGAGGGTGAAAGAGGAGAGTGCAAAATATGGTCTGAAGCTCAACATCAAAAAAACGAAGATCATGGCCACTGGTCCCATCACCTCCTGGCAAATAGAAGGGGAAGAAATGGAGGCAGTGAGAGATTTTACTTTCTTGGGCTCCATGATCACTGCAGATGGTGACAGCAGCCACGAAATTAAGAGACGTCTGCTTCTTGGGAGGAAAGCAATGACAAACCTAGACAGCATCTTAAAAAGTAGAGACACCACCTTGCCAACAAAGGTCCGTATAGTAAAAGCTATGGTTTTCCCAGTAGTGATGTATGGAAGTGAGAGCTGGACCATAAAGAAGGCTGATCGCCGAAGAATTGATGCTTTTGAATTATGGTGCTGGAGGAGACTCTTGAGAGTCCCATGGACTGCAAGAAGATCAAACCTATCCATTCTTAAGGAAATCAGCCCTGAGTGCTCACTGGAAGGACAGATCATGAAGCTGAGGCTCCAATACTTTGGCCACTTCATGAGAAGAGAAGACTCCCTGGAAAAGACCCTGATGTTGGGAAAAATGGAGGGCACAAGGAGAAGGGGACGACAGAGGACGAGATGGTTGGATAGTGTCTTCGAAGCTACAAACATGAGTCTGACCAAACTGCGGGAGGCAGTGGAAGACAGAAGTGCCTGGTGTGCTCTGGTCCATGGGGTCACGAAGAGTCGGACACGACTAAACGACTAAACAACAACAAAATGTTGGAAATGTAAAGAGACTGAAAGTACATTCTTTCACCTTTGGTGGACGTGCCCAAGGATTAAGACCTTCTGGGAGATGATCTATAATGAAATGAAAAAGGTACTTAAATATACCTTCCAGAAGAAACCAGAGGCCTTTCTCCTGGGCATGGTCGGCCAATTGGTGCCAAAGAAGGACAGAACTTTTTTTATGTATGCAACAACAGCAGCAAGAATACCCATCGCAAAATACTGGAAGACACAAGATTTACCCACCCAGGAAGAATGGCAGATGAAAGTAATGGACTATATGGAACTGGCGGAGATGACTGGCAGAATCCAAGACCAAGGTGAAGAGTTGGTGGAAGAAGATTGGAAAAAATTTAAAATTTATTTACAGAAACATTGTAAGATCCAGGAATGCTAGAAGGATGTTGGAATGAAGCAATGTGGTTTTAGCATAAATGACATAAAGGATTAGGTAAAAATTGATTTTTTTAATTGGTGAAACGAGAATGTAAAATTATAGTACACTAAGATAAATTATTAGGATAAAAACCAAGTGGAAAGGATTTGCTGAAATACTTAATTGAACTAGAATACAAGAAAGGGAGGTGTGAGGAGGTCAGGGAAACAAGTAAATGAAAGATAAGACATGGAAAGTTGGAAATGTTTTTAATTGTTTATACTTTTCTGTATTTTGTATTTTCTGCTCTCTTTTATTTTTATTTTTTCTCTTTCTTTTTCTTTTTATCATTTTTGTAACTTTTTTGAAACTCTAATAAACATTATTTTTTTAAAAAAAGACTGCGAATGTTCCCTCTCTGAAACCTTGCTGCCAGTCCGTGTAGAGAATATTGAGGTGAATGTCCTAACTCAATAAGGCACTAGGCAGTTTCTTACATTACTGTAAGACGACGGGGAGATGTATTGTGGTATTACTAAGCAGCACCTTTTTCCTTCTCTTCTCTTTTTCTTCTGTCAATGGCGTTTGGCTTCAGAGAGTTTTTTCCCTTTCTGGGTTGCATCAAAGCACGTCCTGCCTCATCGCACCTTAGAGCATCCTCAGAGCGCAGTGACATGATCTGTGCCAGCCCACCTGGAAACACAACTGTTACAAAGCAGCACCATCACCGATTCTCTTTCTACTTCTGCCATCAATGAACTGGAGAAAACAAGAGGCAGGAGCAGGCCAAACAGTGGGGATGCAGGCAGGGTAAGAATCGCTTTCTTTGTAAGGATAGAGGATGTAAGCCAAAATTCACCCCCCTGTCTTGTCAGCGAAGTTCCAGGCGTCAGCAGAGGATGCTGGCTGAACTTTGCCACTTTCTTCATGTTGTTGTTGTTGTTTAGTCGTTTAGTCGTGTCCGACTCTTCGTGACCCCATGGACCAGAGCACGCCAGGCACTTCTGTCCTCCACTGCCTCCCGCAGTTTGGTCAAACTCATGCTGGTAGCTTCAAGAACACCATCCAACTATCTCATAACATACTACATCTCACGTGGCAGAGCCCTCATCTTACCCCCATGATGGAGGTGACACGATAGAAGTTTATAAAACCATGCACGGCATGGAGAAAGTGGAGAGAGAAAAGTTTCTCTCATAACACTAGAACTCATGCACATCCAATGAAGCTGAACGTTGGAAGATTCAGGACAGAGAAAATAAAGTACTTATTCATGTAGTGCGCAGATAAACAATCAAACTCACTCCCATAGGAGGCAGCCATGGCCACAACTTGGATGGCTGTAAAATGACAAATTCATGCAGGAGAAGGCTATCAGTAGCTGCTAGCCATGATGGCTATGCTCTGTCTCCATGTTTGGAGGCAGTATCTTT
Source organism: Podarcis raffonei (assembly GCF_027172205.1). NCBI lineage: Eukaryota > Metazoa > Chordata > Lepidosauria > Squamata > Lacertidae > Podarcis > Podarcis raffonei. The sequence goes on along the minus strand of NC_070609.1, from coordinate 57,252,278 downwards.
GAGTACCAGTTGCTGGAAACCACAGGCGGGGAGAGGGCTCTTGTGTTTGGATCCTACTTGCCTGTTTCCCAACGGCATGTGGTTGGCAACTGTGAGAACAGGATGCTGGACCAGATGGGCCATTGGCCTGATCCAGAAGGTTCTTATATGTTCTTATGATTGCTGCATTCTCTCCTCAGTATCCAGAGACGTTCATAGGAACTTCCTCAGGCCAGGTCAGAATCTTTTATTTTGCTCACAGCAGCAGTTGATTTAATCCCGTATTTCATATTTTGTGTTCTCTTTTAATATGTGTTATTGTAGGCAACAAATTAATCACTGTTTCTTTTATTAGTTTGCCAGATTGCATCACTGCAGTTAGATTCATTATTTCCAATTGTTCCCAAAAGTTCCTAACTGTTTCCAATTTCTTTGGCTCCCTTTGCTCTTTCCATGCTTTGGCGTAGAGTGTCCTGGCTATGGCCATTATATACAAAATCTGTTCTTGATTTTGTTTTATACTGTCTTGGCCTTGCTTGGCCTTGGCATGCTTAAGATTCTTTTTTCCAAGAAATACTTGGGTCCAAACTAGACACAATGGGAGATCCGTCAGGATGCAGATCCAGGAGACCCATGGCTGAGGCTGGGCTACGCAGGTGTAACTCCCCATCCTCACCTCAGATATGGGACCCAGCTGCCTGAGCCAAGCCTAGCAGATTGTAAACCCTAAAAAGGGGGTGTTCTGGCAGCAGGACCAGAGACAGGGGTCTTAGGCGGGATTCTAATATCGTTTAGCTTGGTCACTTGTGGTGACAACCTGTCATAGGTTAAGCCAGCAAAAAGGGTGATATAACTCAAAGACTATTTTAAGGGCTTGTTTTCCCTCTGCCAGGCTTAGGCCTCCTCATCCAGCAACAGCCTTGCTCCTAAACAAATTTTGGAACTGGCCTCCCCTATTTTTATCAAAGAAACGTTGGAGGGTATGGAGTTATGTGACCCCCCCCCCAAGCCAAGGAGATAAGTACTGTAACTATACAACCTTTAGAAGACACCTGAAAGCAGCCCTGTATAGGGATGTTTTTAAATGTTTAATGTTTTCTGTGGTTTTATATATGTTGGAAGCTGCCCAGAGTGGCTGGGGCAACCCAGTCAGGTGGGTGGGGTATAAATAATAAATTTATTATTATTATAGAATAATAATAATAATAATAATAATAATAATAATAATAATAATAATAATAATTTATTATTTATACCCTGCCCATCTGGCTGGGCCTCCCCAGCCACTCTGGGCGGCTTCCATAAAAACCAAAAATACAGTAAATACAGTATTCTATTATTATAGAATAGGACGTCCCTATTTTTATTGGAGAAATGTTGGAAGGCATGGTGAATTGTTTGTCTGCTGGGTGTTGTTCCTTATCAGGTCTAGCTCATGAAGAGGCTTATTTACTGGCAATGCAGCAGCGTAGATTTATGTTTGCACCGTTTACAATCACACCGTGCTCACATTTGTTCTTGTCAGTCAAGTAGTGATCTATTAATCAAACAGGACGCCTGGGGTGTTCATTACCACACAAAAAAGGTACGAAGACTGAATATGAATGGTAATTTTAGTGCTTTTGACAAACAAGGATTGTTAAGGCCTCCCCCCATGCACTATCAATTCATTATTAAGGGCTTGCTTGTAGTTAAGTGACAAGAACCCCAAATCTCTTATTCAGTCACTGACATGGCAGTTTATTCCTGCTCACCCCACCCAGCCCCAGTTCTGTTCATTCAGTGCCTAAGAATCCCCGCTGCTCTTCCCAGCATGCACTGCTGTGTGACCCTTGACCTCTGGCAGTGATTAATTGTCTTAGTGTCATAGCAATCACCTTGCTCTCTCTGATCCGCGCTCACTTTGTTCTCTCTGATCCTCGCTCACTTTTTCTCTCCAGATCCCCCCCCCCATTTTTAAAAAATCTCTCCAGTATCCTGGTTACTGTAAAACAAATTAAGAGAAATGGCCTGTTGCTGGACCCCAAATCTCTTAATTCTTGTTTCTGAGGCAGTTTTCTGCTCATGTTCTTCTTTTCTTTTTTGTTTACCTTGGATCTGATGAACTGGGAGGAGGTGATCTGCATCTGTGTCTAGACTCTAGCATACCCTCCAAGTGCCCTGATTTTCCAGGGACAGTCCCAGAACTATGAAAGTCATCCCAGCTTCTGATTTGATACTGGAATGTCCCTATTTCCACTGCCAGGGCTACTAGCTCTGAGCTCACGGAGGAGGAGGAGACTGTGCTTCTCCTAAGCTGCAGCGGAAGCTGCGAAAGAGCACCCGGTCTCCCCATGGCCGCCGCTGCCAGGCTCCTCCATTGGACAGTTTGTGGTGGCGACTGGAGAGTAGGCAAGGAGGAGAGGCTGTGGCTGTTGCAGCAGGAAAGGGGGAGGAAAGCAAAGTAAAAGGAGTCTTGATTTTTTAAATACGCTTTATGTGTCCGCATCTAATCTTGCCCCTTTCTAAAATTTATTTATTGATGTGTGCTTTACTTTTTGTAAATCTACCAAATAATAAAATAAAATTGGGATTAAGGGGCTTTCTCTGGACGGCAAAAGGTGTGTGTCCCTTGTGTGAAGTGGCGGCGGCACTTGCCCTACTTCTGATAGGAAATGCTGTGGGGGGAGGGATGGAGACAAAAATGGGGTCTGTTTGAGGAGGGTCAGTTTGGGGTGTGGGGAATGTCCCTATTTTCATCAGAGGAATGTTGGAGGGCATGCTCTAGGCTGGGCAGAAAGGCAGGTCTGTGGCAAGACTCCTGCCTGGCACCCTGCAGAGTTGCTGCCAGTCGGTGTAGTCAGTATTGAGCAAGATTGGACAATGATCTGCTTCCAGACTTGCCACTGTTTTCAAGGTGCAATTTATAAGGGAGGTCTTGTGCAATGAACTCATTTCCCTTAAAGAACAAACTTTCTGTAAGAAGGAAAGTGGTGGGGGAAATCCGCTAGAAAGTGTGGACGAACATTTGCTTTGGCACACAATGGCCACATCTACAGTATACATGTAAAGCACACAGCTGTCCTAAAATAAAAATAAAAAATCATGGGAGCTGTAGTTTACCTCTCAAAGAGGTACAATTCCCAATACCCTTAATGTGCTTTACATGATGGTGTGGATGTAGCCGAGGACATCTAACCCCCATGCAAACAAATCGGAATGAACTCCCATTAAATATCCAGCATGACTAATCTTCTTGAAAACAAACAGGGTGACTGGTCAATAAACAGCCCACCAGAAAGCACCCAAAGGCAGCCTCAAATGCTCTCTTCTCTTTGGCTAGGGCAAAAGGGAGACCCAAGGCTCTCTCCACAAGCCAATGCTCACTGTTCATCTGTGTCCATTGTGTCTGCGTTGAACAAGAGCTTGTTGTTATCTCTGGTGACATAAGGGTGAAAAGACAGGTAAATATCCTCCTCTTAGGCTCACTCAAATCGCACAAGGAACCTTTCCCCTGTGAGTGAGGGTTGCTCTGTTTAGGACTTTTTAGTTTAGAGAAAAGACGAGCAAAAGGTGGCAAGTTTATAAAATTATTCATGGCATGGAGAAAGTGGATGGAGAGAAGGCCCTCCTCCCTCTTATAACACTCAAACTCATGGACATCCAATGAAGATTCAGCACAGATAAAAGAAAGAACTTCTTCAGGCAGCGCTGAGTTAAACTATGGAACTCTCTTCCATAGGAGGCAATGATGACCACCAGTTTAGATGGCTTTTGAAGAGGATTAGACAAATTAATGGAGGAGAAGGCTATGGATGGCCACTAGCCATGGTGACTGTGCTGAGCCCACATAGTCAGAGACAGCAATGTTTCTGAATATCAGTTGCTGGAAACCACATTTATTTCTGCCAAATCCTGCTAAAACAGAATTAGCAGAAACAATATCAATCCACTTTGGGGTTGTTGTTTTTTTTATAAAAAAAACAAAAAAAATAGAAGTGAGGGGAAACACTTAGCAGTTTTACATTCTTGATTCTGCTACTGAGGATGGATGCGTTAGCTGTGTGGTATCTTTGTGACACTTGATCAAGCATGGTGTGATTGTTAATTATTTCCCTCCAACGCTTTAATGTTGATTTGACAGGTTGTCAGGTTGTTTCTCTCTCTCCCCCTCCCCCAGCATTGCCTTGTCTATTTTGCAAACGTATTGCACCTGGTTGTGGTTGAAGAAACATATGCCTGTGTGTGTGTGTGTGTGTGTGTGTGTGTGTTTAAATCGTGCAATGAAATTAAATGGTGTATGACAAGAATGTTCTTTAAATAAGCCTTTAATGTGTGTGACACCTTTTGGAGGAAATAATGGAAGCTGGTTTTGTATTTACAGCTGCAGTTTCTACAACCAGTCCTGTATTGATTCTGCAAACCCCTTATTAACACCTGGTTGCGCTTTTGCAGTTTGCTGTTTGCCTGTGAGATTAACCCGGACAATTGCTTAAGTGAGTACAACTGCTCCCATGGTCCCGAGGTGATAGGAACCCCCCTCCCCCATCTGCAGTCTATCTGAAGGAGATAATAAGTTTCAACAGAAGGCTGTGTAGTGGTGCTGTATCTTTGGAACTCCCTCCTAGCTTTTAAGTGTACCTTGAAAATGTATTTGTTTGAAACAGCAATCAATTAAATGGCTTTAAAATGTTTTTAAGTGCTTTGACTTGGCTTTTAAACGGCTTTAGACCTGTTTTAGGTTTTGTGATTAGATTGTCTCCTTGGTATTTTAAAGATTGTTTTATGGAGTTAATTATCTTCTGTAAGATGCCTAAGAAGCGCAAATCCCTGAAAAATGGCATACATTTTTAAACAAAATAGTTTGTGGATCTTGACTACTGGTGGAATTCCAAAGGCGTGCCACTTGATTGTTTCTACAAATAATCCGCTCCAGTCTTCTCTGAGCACCTAGAAGTGCTGCTCTTCCATAGAGCTATGCCTAACCTCTCTGCATTACTCATTGCTGTGGATGTGTTTCCTTTTAATCACGCCCCATCTGCACTAAACATTAAACTGGCATGATACAGCCATAGCTTCCCCTGTAGAGCTTTAAACAGTCATAGATTTCACCCCAGGGAATCCTAGGAAGTGTAGTTTGTTAAAGGTCCTGAGAGTTGTTAGGAGATTCCTATTCGCCTCCCAGAGCTATGTTGCTTTGCCATTTGAACTTAATGGCCCCAGATTTAATGGCCCCAGATTCCTCCAGGCAGATCTTCCTCGGCAAAGTCATGTTAAATGTGCAGAACTGGAAATTTCCCAAACAACAGTGCATTGATAAAATTTGGGAGATCCAAATTACGTACCAACTCCCTATACAAGTGCAGTGAGCAGCAGTCCAATTTTTTTGAAAGATGTTATGACTTCCGTGGCTTCCGTTTTATCTCCTTGGTGGAAGCTCTTCAAGATTCTGACCACATTCCAATCAAATGCAGATGTAGGTATATATTTTTCTGACTGTGATTCCATTATATAACTTATGTGCTGAAGCTGTCTTAGGGCAGATGAACGCATCTGGTTGTGCTGATGCAGGTGTACCATGACGTTTTTTCTTCTGAGCTCCTCCCAGTGGGCATCAGTCTCCCATTAGATCATGCATTTTTCAAAAATTCTGTTTTCAATGCCATGTGCACTTTCACGTGCACTTTATCCCAGTACATGCATTTTTGTACGCATTGCTCAGCTGGAGAACTGCATTGCAAAATCTGGAGTAGTATAGATTACAAAGGATGGCTGCATTTCAGTTTGCACGTTGTTTTGAAAGTTGGTAAGGTTCCCCTTTCCAAGTGAACTGAACCTAATTTCTGCGACCTTCCAACCCTATCAAACTCTATGGGGCCTAAGTTAGCCATGGCTCAAGTCCCATTGATTTCAATGGGAGCTCAATCCAGCTACCTGAAGCTTGGATCCAACCTGTTGTCTTGACAGATGATTGACAGAGGTGCAGTATATCCTGTGGCTTCTTTGGACTAGGCAAGTCATCTTAGATTTCTTTGACATGTTAGAGAGTTGAGAAGCTGCTCCATTTCAAAGCACACAGATAGGATGTCGGTATGTGCCTGGCGCACCGACGTCTTCAGATGTTTGCTAAGGTTGGATACATGATCTTGTTTGGCTTAACAAGCAAACAGTACGATCGCCTTGTCCCTTGGCATTCTTAGAAACCAGGGTGAATCATTGAGGAAAATCCCCCCCCCCTTTATGTTCCTTCCATGCGAGCAAAGAGAAACCTCCCTCCCTCTCCTCTCTCCCTTCTCTTTGGCTGGAGTTCCTTGTGTACTTGGAACACTCTGCTGAGCTCGTGAGCTCTTGACAACTGCGTGAGGATCAGAGACACCGAATACCTGGGCTGCGGCCGCAACAATTATATTTTCCAAACGTTTTAGGGTGTTTAACAGCTAGGAATGCTAATTCCGTGCACTTTTACCGCTTGGTGGCTACTGGTAGCTTGTCAACATGTGGAGCTGCTTTGCCTCAGCTTCTCTCTAGGCTTGCATGCTGTGGAGTGCAAGTAATATGTTTAGCGTGCGGTTATTGCAAACGAAAGGAAAGCCAGTGTGGCTTAGTGGTCAGTGTTGAACTAGGAACAGAAAGATTCCCGTTCAAGCCCTCCTCACTTGCCCACAAAGCGTATTGAGTGAATTTTCGGCCAACTATTCTCTCTTAGCATGTCCCCCCTCCTACGGTTGTTGTGAGGATAAAAAGGCTGGGGGAGATGAACTTTCCTGTGATGCAAATAGCGGGTTGTATCTAATGTTAGGCCTACTCAGAGTAGACAAATTGAAATTAATAGGGATGGCTAGCTTAGGTCCATAAATATTGTTGGGTCTATTCTGAGTAAAACTTGGTTGATTGCAACCAAGGGTTGTTAACAGACCAGAGAAAAATTGGCTTGATGGGGGTGGAGGGAGCATCTCCTCCTTCAACCTTTTTTTTTAAATTTTAAAAAAGGAAGAAGTTGTGTCTCTTTGCTGCATAGACAGCTTTTAGTTTGTCTGTGCCCAGGACCCACAGCCAATAGGTGGTTCTGCTCCTACTCTCTGTTCTTAGACTCATTCTGGGTTCCACCCCTTGGCATCCCTTATTTAAAGAGTTGGTGACCTGAAACATAAATAGTTGAGAGACAGCATTGCCCTGTGGTTAGAGTGCTGGGCTAAGACCCAGGCTGCAAAGCTTACTAGGTGACATTGGTAAGTCACTATCACTCAGCCTGACTATCTTCCAACCTTGCAGGGTTGTTGTGATGATAAAAGGAAGTTGGGGTGTGGGAACTGTGCTCCCTGAACAAGGAGTAGCTGGATTAAAATGCAATGAGTAAATTAATTAGGTCCATGTCTAGGCCTAAAATACATATTTCTCTCTGTAGAAAGAGAAGAGCTACATCTCACTTTTCACACATTGCAGCCTTTCTCCAAATTACCGTATAAGGATATATGAGGAGGGCCCTGCTGGATAGGGGCAAAGGCTTAGCTTAGTCAGCCTCCTGGGGTGCAACAAGATAAGGGTTTAATACTGTAAACAAGTGGTAGTGGTGGTGATTATATTATTATTATTATTATTATTATTATTATTATTATTATTTACCTGCCCTTCAGCCTAAAGTCCCAGGGCAGATTGCAGCCTTTAAAACACATTATTAAAAGCCATTTAAAACAACTTAAAACCACAGGACTAAGGTGGGACTTAAAAAGGGACGCGGGTGGCGCTGTGGGTAAAAGCCTCAGCGCCTAGGGCTTGCCGATCGAAAGGTCGGCGGTTCGAATCCCCGCGGCGGGGTGCGCTCCCGTTGCTCGGTCCCAGCACCTGCCAACCTAGCAGTTCGAAAGCACCCCCAGGTGCAAGTAGATAAATAGGGACCGCTTACTGGCGGGAAGGTAAACGGCGTTTCCGTGTGCTGCGCTGGCTCACCAGATGCAGCTTTGTCACGCTGGCCACGTGACCCGGAAGTGTCTCCGGACAGCGCTGGCCCCTGGCCTCTTAAGTGAGATGGGCACACAACCCCAGAGTCTGTCAAGACTGGCCCGTACGGGCAGGGGTACCTTTACCTTTACATTGTCAAAAGCCAAGGTAAAGAAGGCTGTATAATGAATGTGCCAGACTCACCCATGAGGGGAGGGAGTTCCACAACTTAGGGGCAGCCACAGAGAATGCCTTCTCCCAGGCTACCCCACTCCCCAAACTGCTGAGGGTGGAGGAAATACCCAGAGGGCCCCTCTGCCAATCATAACGCCCAAGAGGGTGTGCAGGGAAGGAGATGGCCTTTCAGGTATTTGGGGCCTGCATCATTGTTCAGATATAATAAGTGCTTTGTTGGGAACAGTTTTTAAACTTATCAGACCTTATCTGGGAAGCAGCAATCAAGAGTAAATGTGGAGTGCTGGGGAGGGGGGGGATATTTGGACTGTCATTCGGATGCCAGTAATGCAATGCAGGCATTAGGGATTTAATGGCAAATATACCTAATCTGTACTTTCCAAAACAATCCAGGAACCAAAATGCAGCCATTCTCAAGCCATGCATTCCAAAATTTGCAGTGCAGTTCCCCTGCTGGGTGATGTCTATGAAAAACTGCACATACCAAAGCCTGCATACAACAAATGCATTTGTTATTAAACATGACATACAAAAATGCATTACATTGGAGAAAACTGGCTTTGCAGAAATGTGTGGGACCTCTCTGTACAAAAACAAGCCCTTCATCCCATTGTAGTCAGGAAGTGTTATCTACTGTGGAGCTATCTTCATGCATAAGAACAAAGGACAATGATGGTTGAAGGGGACATTCTCTTGCTTGGTGGCTTGTGAGTCATAGCCAATGTCTGACATGGGAAAAATAACTTGAGACAAGTTTTACTGGGTGACCTTGGAGGGATGTGTGGTCTGTTAGCTCCCAAGGTTATGGCTCTTTGGAGATGAGAGGCAGGTTTTGTTGTCCTGGGATTGGCAAGTGTTTGAATGTAATAATAAATACTTCAGGAATGATAGTTTTCAAGGGAACAGATAAAGTTAAGTAGGAAGAAAGGACACATACCACAATGTTTATAACCACTATGTTATCTTGCCAGTCAGCAAGAATAAAAACGGTGGAGTCCTAAAAGAGATTGGGGGGGGCGGCAGAAATCCCATAGCGATGAGTCCATCTGCATGCCTTAATCTTAAGCAATCCATCCTTTATTCTCTCTCTTTTTTTAGTCTCACTAGGCATTCAATATCAGTGTTAGGGCCTGGGATGGCAGCAGCAGCTGCCTGGAGGACTCCCAAAGAGAGGGAGAGGAAGCTGAGGGAGCACTCCACAAGGGAAGGTGTTTGGAAAAGGGTGAGAGGCTGCCAGCTCTGCAGGCAAAGGGTGATATAACTGGGCTCCTGAGCCCCACAGGGGTGCTGCAGAAAGAATATAGTTGGTCAAGGGAGCTGTGACTCAAAAAGGTTGAAAACCTCTGTTTTAGGGAGTTTCAGACACTTACCCAGGGTTGCTGTGTCTTTTTGGAAAATAAGGCACAGCGGTGACTGTGGCATCTTTTATTTACACATATATACAATCTGAGCCTATCAGACAGCATCTTAAAAAGCAGAGACATCACCTTGCCAACAAAGGCCCGTATAGTTAAAGCTATGGTTTTCCCAGCAGTGATGTATGGAAGTGAGAGCTGGACCATAAAGAAGGCTGGTTGCCAAAGAATTGATGCTTTTGAATTATGGTGCTGGAGGAGACTCTTGAGAGTCCCATGGACTGCAAGAAGATCAAACCTATCCATTCTGAAGGAAATCAGCCCTGAGTGCTCACTGGAAGGACAGATCCTGAAGCTGAGGCTCCAATACTTTGGCCACCTCATGAGAAGAGAAGACTCCCTGGAAAGGACCCAGGGAAAGATTGGGAAAGATTGAGGGCACAAGGAAAAGGGGACGACAGAGGACGAGATGGTTGGACAGTGTTCTTGAAGCTACCAGCATGAGTTTGACCAAACTGCAGGAGGCAGTGGAAGACAGAAGTGCCTGGCATGCTATGGTCCATGGGGTCACGAAGAGTCGGACACGACTAAACGACTAAACAACAACACAACCTGAGCCTATGATGGAGGAGTCCCCAGCATTACACTCAAAGAGGGCCTTGCCCCTTCCAGAAGCGCAGCATTGGGTTCAGACATCAGCTATTTTTCTCTGCCTCTTGCTCTCTGCTTGTCACATAACATCTTCCTCCCAGCTTCTAAACCACAGTTGCTTTTCCTGAGGTGTGAAAGGAGCCCCACCCCATAGTTGCCTCACAGAGATTCCTGGTGATCCATTGTTGTGCTAATGGCTCATTGCCCCACAGGCTAACACCTCCAAGGAAATTAGTCTGAGTTATTCCATGGGATTAGTTAGGTGTCAAATACACAGTTTAGGAAGTTTGCCTAGCTAAATTAATTCTTTCACATATGTTAATTCCAGAGAATTAAAAGCATCCAACACACATCTTAACACACATGGGTCTGGCAACAGACTGGCCTTAATTAAATTCTAACACTAACTTTATCCAGAATTTAGGGTGACTTGCACCCACAGATTCATAACAATACAAAGCAAAGGAGCTTTCCAAGCAATTCAGATAATATGCAGGATTGTATCTTGTTTTTTGCTTCTTCAGAATCAATTGGATAATTCTTAATAGATGGCAGTCATTATTTCCCCTTATCAACTCAAATTTTCTTTCAGGAATATGTCGTTCCTGTTGATCTTAAATTTTTAAAATACTGTACAATATACTGCCTCCCGTTTGATAATGTTAGAATATAGGAGTGAAGCCGCAATATATCTATTAATTGTCACTTAGGAAGATATTCAGCTACATTTTATGCAGAGAAGGTCAATTGTAATTAATGGAGCTAACTTAGGTCTCACCCAGATTTGTGTTTATCCAGCACCTAGAAAGCATGGGTCCAAGCAATTTTCCGTTTGTCTTGCAATTTCTTGGCACAGGTCTGAACGATTTTGCCCTCGCCCCACTGCTTTTATTAGTGATAAATTGGAGCAAACATCAATTTGGAGGAAACCCAATTTCTCTTCTTTGCCTCCAAATTTCACTTTGATCTAAATTGGCTGTATAAACAAAAATTGGGCAGTTAAGATTCCATAGGCCAGTTTAAAAAATAATATAAAATCCAAACTACCGTGTGTGTGTGTGTGTGTGTGTGTGTGTGTGTGGTTGGGGGGTGTTTTCCATTCCAAATAAGAGCATTTGCCTAGAATGGAACCAGAGATCTTGTTCCGAGGAGCGCTAAACAATTTTAATGCCAACAATATTTTACACAGTAGAGTACTTCCCTTATCCGCTGACTCTTCCATATAGGAGCAAGCCCAAAGGAACATTTCATGTGGAATTATTTAACTTTGATTAACAGAATGCTACTTTTAGCTGGGAAAAATGTTCCCATAGACTGGTAGGCAACAGAAAGGCTGTATAAAGCCAGATTACATCACTTCTTTCTCAGAGCAACAAAAGACCAATGGCATCCCCTCTTAGTGAGAGAAAATTAGCAGCAACTTTGGATCCAGGGCAAATACTTCAGAAATTAGGGGGTTACTGGCTCCTTCTAGGACCTGACACCTATTTTGCAATGCACATCCAGAATTTCCTTTTGGTTCTTAAGTTCATTTCCGTACTTTTAAATATTTTTACTATACCAAACTGTAGGTTTCTGAACGGAAAACTTCTAATGAATGCAACTGGGAATGCAAAATGGTCAGTTTAAATTTGAGAAACAGTGACTGGGAAATTTGGAAGATGAGAGAAGCCAAAATGGATAGATTTGGCCATTTCTAATTGCCAGATTCCATTTCTGAATTAAATATAGGAAGTGAAAAAATAATTATATATGGTTAAAGAGGAGGAGTATAGTCACATCGACAGCATACATCCGAAGCACACAACTTCCCCCAAACACACCCTGAGAACTGTCGTTTCCCCCTCACACAGAGCTATGATTCCCAGCACCCTTAATAAACTACAGGTGCAGATTTGATCTGTGTATTTATGTGTGTATGAAGGATTTTGGAAAAAATTCCCCACAAGGTGGGGAAAGAGGGGAAATATTTAGCTTCTGGTTTTTGTAAAGCTTGTTCAGGATTTAATGTCTGGCTTTAAGATCATTCACCTTTCTGTCTTCAAAGAGCAACCTGAAGAAAGAAGGGAACGAGAGACGTCAAAGATGTTCATAAATCACCGAAAAGGAGAAGAAGCCGCAGACCATCAAATGTGCAACAGAGCAAGGCATTTTACGGGTATATCTGAAGGAAAGGGGTAGGGGTGGGAATCTGTTCTGGGTTTTCGGTTTCCAAGTGCGTAATGCTGTCCTGCTAGCCAAGTATCTCAGGAGTGGAAGACTCTTCGGCACACAGTTGGTATGTGACTCTTGCAGCACCTGAGAAAATATACAGGCAGTGTGCCGGCCACAGGAATTTCATCCAGAATACGTGCTGCTGTTACAACCAGCAAACTCCACACATCATGTGCAGATGTTCATAGGAAGCTGCCCTATATAAAAGCAGGCTATTGGCCCATCTAGCTCACTATTGTGACTTAGGCCTCCTCCAGATGACCGATTTATTGAGCTTTGCTTGCACAAAGCTTATGTGAAGTTAGACCGGTGGTTTCCAAACTTCAAGTCACAGCCCCCCTTTTGTTCCATAAACTTATTCTCAGTGCCCCCACCCTATAAAAAGCTCTACTCAGAATAGCAGTTTGCATGGCCAACTGAGGAATATAACAACACAATAAAATTCAAAACAGTAGCAATTAATTGTCCATTTATCTAAAATACAATTGAAACTATTTAGTTTAATTAATTCAACAAAATCATAGATTTGGAAGGGACCCAAGGGTCATCTAGTCCAACCCCCCACAATGCAGGCATCTCAGCTAAAGCATCCATGACAGATGGCCACCCAACCTCTGCTTAAAAACCAAGGAAGGAGAGTTCACAACCTCCCGAGGGAGACTTCCACGGTCAAACAGCTCTTCCTAATATTTAGTTGGAATCTGCTTTCTTGTAACTTGAAGCCATTGGTTCAAATCCTACCCTCCAGAGCAAGAGAAAACAAGCTTGTTCCCTCTTCCATGTGACAGCCCTTGAGATATTTGAAGATGGCTAAAATGGATGACCTTGATCCAGTGATCCCAGCTTTTCAAATTATGGTAGACATTTACACCTCCAGCAACCCCTTGCTGCCCCCACTTGCCTCTTAACACCCCTCTATGGCAATCCCACTGCCCCCACTGGGTGGTACCACCCACCTTGGAAACCACTGGGTTAAACTATAGCCTGAGCACACACCATATATTTAAAGCACAATGAGTTCCCCCGAAGAATTCTGGGCACTGTAGTTCGTTAAGGGCGCTGGGAATTACAGCTCCAGGAGGGTTAGACTGCAGTTCCCAGGATTCTTTGGGTGAAAATGTATGCATTAAATATATGGCGTGTCTACAGTTTCTGTTCAGTATCTATTAAGCAGCCACCTTTTTTATTTGCAGGGATGTTGTACTACAATAAGCATTCATCTTCATTTGCTTGTGGTGAGTTTATACGTCTGCTCATTAAAGGTGTTCCACAGGTAAAAATTCTCCAGGTCAATCCTTCACAAGCTGGCATTCATGGTTTAATTTCTTTTCTTGCTGTGATGACTCTGCTGCAGCAGAAGGCATCTGTAGGGAAGGGCAGTATCTCAGTGGTGGATCATCTGCTTTGCATGCAGAAGGTCCCCAGTTCAATTCCTGGTATCTCCAGGTGGCACTAGGAGAGAACCCTGCCTGAAACCCTGGGGAACTGCTGCCAGTCTGTGTAGGCAATACTGTGCTAGATAGACCAATGGTTTGACTCTGTCAGAGGCAGCTTCCTATGTTCCTATTGGTCACTGTGAGAAAAGGATGCTGGACTAGATGTGCTTTGGCTTGATCCAATAGGGCTCTTCTTATCTTCTTCTGCAACACAACTCAGAGCAGAGATAGCCAATGTGGTGTCCACCAAACATTGTGGACTACAGGTCCCATCATCCACGACCCTGCTAGCTGGGGCTGATGGGAGTTGAACAACATCTGAAGGGCACAACATTGCATACCCCAGTCAGAACCAGTGCCAAATAATGTGCAGATGAGGCATCAATACACAAACCACAAAGTGCATCTCATTCAGGATAATTAAATGAAGTCAGAGCGGCCTCAAAATAGGCCAGGGGACCTACAAGCAAACATAGGGTAGTATTCAACACTAGTGCTACTCAGAGTAGACTCACTAAACTATCATAGGTTCTTTAATTTCAGCGGGTCTACTCTGAGTAGGACTTGGGTGAATGCCACCCATAATTAAGGCTTTATATGAAATCTACATGGGGAATGTGTAATCTGCTGAGGAACGTTAACATGATGTGTTAAAATCTCTTTTTAAATGCACATCTTCGCTAATCCTTAAATGCGCTTTGTTTTCAGCTATGTTCATCCTGAACATTTTAGTTCAGTTGCTGTTATTATTTTAATCCTGTACATTTTATGAAATTGGCTGGTCCTCTTAGCAGTTGAAGATTTCAATCCTAAACACATCTACTAAGAAACACATCCCATGGAACTGTGTAAACCGCCATAAGATTGCCCTGTGAGCAAACTTTCAACTTTTGTACATTTAGAATATTGTTGTTGTCATCTTCATTATTCTTTATCATTATTTTAAGCATGTATGTGTTACGAAATTGGCTGGTCTCCTTGGCAGCTGACGATTATAATCCTAAATACGTTTACTAAGAAATAATCCCATGGTGGAGCGGAGTATTCCACTGTTGTACATACAGAATAAAAGTTGTGCCTATATAAGGTATACAACAAGCAACTCCTTCCCTCCCTATACAGCATTAGCAGGAATGCCTCAAAGGACAAAATCATGACCAGACCCTGGCAGAAGAATGCACATATGGTTAAAGGTAGGAGACAACCACATATGCACACAGCAAGCTCTGCTCACATCTGTTGTTTGTTTAACCAGCCTTTTCCTTCTTCATAGTTGTTGAAGGAAAGAGGGGAGGGTATGTTTGGAAGGGGGGAATGATCAGAGAGGCCTTGTTTTCTAAAAGGGAGAGAGAGGGGGGGGGAAAGTGGTACAACTCAAACACGATCAGTTTTGTACTGCTTTAACCATAATGGTTTTCTCTCTCCAGGCCAAGAATCCTGGGAATTATAGTTTGGCGACATGCAAAAAATTATCTGTGTAAGTTGCTTAAGCCCCCCTCCCCCTAAATAATCACACAGCTAGAGTTCCCAGGGGAGAGGAAATTACATTTAAACCAGTAAGGCCATAGTGTAGGTTTTTCTCCCGCAATAAAAAAGTTCAATTTTAGCAGGGAACGAGGTTAGCAAATGCCTTGTAAGACAGTAAAAGGCTTTTTGATTTCGCCTCTCCAGTCATTTTCGGTTTTATTTAGAAGCAATGTATTAAAGGAGGTGAAAGTATCTGATTATTGCTCCATCTGCTTTGCTCCGGTCCCAGTGTTGTTCATGGTTGCTGTTGTTTTTTTAAAAAGATATAAAGTCTGAGGATTGGCTTGCCTGCGGGAGCAGACAAAGCTACTGTCTACTGAGTCAGGCTGTGTCCATCATGGGCACACCCTGGCAGGGACAAAAGCAAAGCCCTGATGCCTGTCCTGGACCATCCTTTAAAAAAGTGAATAAATTCTGAACAACAGAACCTGGAAGCCAGTTTTAAACCCCTGCAATGATGCCAATGTTGCAGTGTTCCAGGGCTTCGTAAGGAATTCAAACGGGATTTCCCAGCTGCCTGCCACAGTAGCCAACTACCGGTAAGTCTTACTCAGAGTAGATCCATTGAAATTAAAGAACTGAAGTCTGTCGTGATCATTTACTTTAATGGGTCTACTCTGAACAGGAATAGTGTTGAATACCACCCATAGTAAAGGGCTCTCAAAATGAGCCTACTCAGAGTTAGATCACTGGTCCGTCTAGTTCAGTACTATCTAATCCAGTGGCCTTCCAAAGTCTTGGGCAGGGGTCTTTCCCATCATTCGCTATCAGATCCTTTTAACTCAAGATTGCTCTAAACAGGCTCGAAATAAGAAATAAAAATGAGTAAAGCTCTTTCATGTACATTTTGTTGTTGTCATCTGTGAGCGACCTTGCAAGGTAGGTCAAGATTATTATCCCCATGTTGCAAGTAGAGTTCTGGCGCCCTGAGCTGCATTTTGAATGCTCTCCCCAGAGACCTTTGCCTGGCACTGAATATGATGTCCTTTCAGCACTAGATGAAAACCCTTTCCTTTGCCCCAAGCATATTAGATTTAAGTTTTTATTCATTTTAATTAGGCTTGTACAATGTGTGTCCCCCTGCACTGCTCCTGTTTATATTATATTTTTATTTGATTGCTATTTCTATTGTGTTATTGGTGCATTTTATTGTTTTAGCTGCTCTGAGAGCTCTTGCTGGAAAATTTCTAAACAAATTTTCAAAACAAACAAACAACAGCATCTGTCTTGCAGAGATGAAATTAACTACAACACCACAGCAGTTCCTGTTGCTTTCAGTTCCATTTCTGGTCACACTAGATCATGACAAAGAAGCAGCAGTTGGCATGTAGGTTTTAGATAGCAAAATGCCCACCAAATTTGGTGTGCAAGGGAGGAGAGATTGAGAGCTCCAGCCCCTTCCTAAACACACACACCCCTCCCCGGTTTGGCATTGCAAAATGTTTACTTAAAAAATAACCAAATAAATACATATAGGTAACATTTCACCAGAAAGAGGTTACAACCTGAAAATCTCTTATACAGCATTTCTTATCTCTTGGTGGACTCCTTGATATAACTTAATTCTGTTCCAACATAAGACAAAAGGTCTCCAAACTTCCATGAGTATGATTGCTCCATTTCCCCATCACTGACGTTTGCCAACTGTTTTGGAATCAATTGTCAAGCATTGCTAGATTTTCGCCCCACCCCCAGGAATACAGGAAACTGCCTTGTACTCAGTGAGACCATTGGTCCACCTGGTTCAGCATTGCCTACACTGACTGGCAGAGGCTCTCCAGCACTTCAGACCAGATGTCTCTCTCAGCACAACCTGCAGATGCCAGTGATTGAAACCTGGGTTTCTTTTGCATGCAAAGCAGATGCTCTACCACACAGCTATGGCCATCCCCATAAAGTGTTTAGCAACTAAATTATGAGTTGCAATCTACGTATTGTTTACTTAGGCATTTGTATTCTGTTTTCATAGATTGTCCAAACAGAGCAAGAACAAAATTTCAGGTTTTAGAGACATCATTTCCTCTCCAGTCTCTTTGATAGTTCTTATGATAAGTTTCCTGAAGTTTATTACATACTTACAGGACCACCACATTTGCCTGAAGCCTGTGTTTTGTTCCATACGCTGCCAGCAACATGAATTAGCTAAGCCAAGTACAGCTGCCACCAGCCCTGCACACTCGCCACGCTGGCTGAAATTGTTGGGATTTGTAATTCAACATCTGGTGTTTGCCACCCTGAGCTAAACCATATAGGTGACAATACCCATCATTAGTCACACTAGGGAGACCCACTGAGTTATGTTCAGTGCAGTTCTACTTAGAATAGACCCACTGAAATTAAAGTACTCAAGTGAGTCATGCCCATGAATTTCAGTGGGTAAACGCTAAATAAAACTAATATTAGCTACAATCCATTGAACTCAATGGGTTTAACGCCATGAATTTCAGTGGGTCTACTCAGTTTTGTTGGCCTTGCGTTTCTTGCAAGTATGGGGAATCTCACACCACCTGCAGATCATTTTAATGAAAATTTCTTTAGATCTAGTAGCTGCTTTGTTCTTTCTTCTCTGCTTTATGCCCTCTTAATGTAGTTTCAGAATTAGGGTTTTCATCCCATTATTCAACCCAAGATGTGAAGAGAATCTGCAATCCTTCCTTTTTTTTGTGTGGTGGTGGAACAGTGTCCCTGATAGTAACAGCCAATTGAAATACCAGAGCGAGTAGATGCATAACACAAAACAGCTGTCAGGGTTTCCCCCCACCTCCTCTTGGCAAATATAAGCTTTCAGATCTATAGTTCAACCCACCGTTTGAGTGGAAGTCAGAGAAGCCATCCCTGAAACATCTGTGGTAAGGGTTGTAAGGCTTTTAAGAAATGGAGAAGAGGAAGTAAAGCAACACTAAGGGCATATTCACACCACACATTTAAAGCACTGTTATACCACTTTAAACAGTCGTGGCTTTCCCCAGAGAATTATGGGAGCTGTAGTTTGTTAAGGGTGCCAAGAACTGTTCGGAGACCCCTGACCCCCTCACAGAGCTACAATTCCAGGAGTGGTTTATCAATCAACTCTTCTTCACAAGGACCTATCAAAATCGTAGTTCTGTGAGAGGAATAGGGGTTTCCTAACCACTCTCCACACCCTTAAACTACTGCTCCCAGAATTCTTCAGCACAATCCTATACTTGTCTACATGGAAAGAAGTCCCATTTCACTGCTCGCTGGGTTAGAGGGGGCAAGGGCAAAGGCCAGAAGCGGCCCACTAGGTGAGATGGATCCAATACGCTTGTGTCCTTCAGTGACCCATCTGCTGGGAAGCTGACAGAGCAACTCTGCCCCACCCAAAAAAGCTGTTTCTGGCAAGAATTGTGAGGATGAGGAGCACCAGGAGGCTCTGGGGATGAGCCAGGGGTGCCATTTGGGGGAGCTGAGCAGCTGAGGGCTCTTCTTAAATCTTCAAGCAGGGGGCCAGCTAGGCTCCCTCAATATTCCACAGCCTGAAACGGGCCTTGCTGGTCCTTCCCACAGCTGTGATGGGCCCCATTGGGCCTTCCCATGGCTGCAGCAGGCCTCGCAGCCTCCTCCTGCCACGTGACATCACATGTGCACATCATGTACGTGACATCACACACACCGGGCACCCCCAAAGTTGGGCAGAACCCACTGGGATGGGCAGTGGGTCCCTTCCTAAAACATGACCTTTGGGAAGTGCCCGATGGTGCTGACCTCAGGCGTTAACCCTATAACTTCTTGCTGGCTGTGTGTATCCAGGTTTTGACACCAGTTATCCATGATGAAACCTTGTTGGGTTACAAAACCCCCTTAATCACTACTGCGAGGAAGCAAATTGTATGCGGATGGGTTTTCCTTGGGTCCTCAAAGAAGTGTGGTAAAAAAACACTGCTAGTTGAAGAATAGGCCGTTTCCTTTTTGCCTTTGCAAAAGGAAACAAAAAAGCCAAAAGTGAATTGGCTCTTAATCTCCAAAGGAAGCTGATATGAGATGGATTTCTCCCTTCATCTCTCCCTGGACTGTTTTTTTCTTCCTGCTGTGAGAAAACTATGGTCACAGTACACCTGTGTTTCACAGGAATATAAAGGTTTTTGCAGCAGAAACCTCTGAAGCCCCCAGGAATTCCTTTGACGCTGGGATATGAGCAGCAGCTGTGGGTCTTAATAGCTGCAGTCTCCTTTTGGGGGGACTTTAATAAAATCCCCTTCCTTGAAAAGAAGCTCCAGTTAAAAAAAATACATTCTCAAGTTGTGTATTGCACTGTTAAATAAATAAATTCGTTAGCCTTAGAGGTGCTTTCTGCAGGATTCTTCACTGTTGTTAACGCGAAGATGGTGACTCTAAAGAACAGAGTCACAAATGATCTGGACAGCCTTCTCTGTTAAAGGTTCTGTCTCTCCATTTGGCTGCATGCACACTAACCCACTTGTAGATGTAGAAAATGTAGTTTTTCTCAATCTGGAATTGTTGATGCTTAACCTCAACATTAAGGGACGCGGGTGGCGCTGTGGGTTAAACCACAGAGCCTAGGACTTGCCAATCAGAAGGTCGGCGGTTCAAATCCCTGCGATGGGGTGAGCTCCCGTTGCTTGGTCCCTGCTGCTGCCAACCTAGTAGTTCGAAAGCACGTCAAAGTGCAAGTAGATAAATAGGTACCACTCTGGCGGGAAGGTAAACGGCGTTTCTGTGCACTGTTCTGGTTCGCCAGAAGCGGCTTAGTCATACTGGCCACATGACCCGGAAGCTGTACGCCGGCTCCCTCAGCCAATAAAGCAAGATGAGCGCCGCAACCCCAGAGTCGGCCACGACTGGACCTAATGGTCAGGGGTCCCTTTACCTTTAACTTTATCCTCAACATTAGGGTTGCCATATTTCAAAAAGTAAAAACTAGGACACTCCGAAAGTTTCAACAGGCCTTTCGGAAATTTCCCGCACGTATTGCAGCCCTACTGAACACACCACTTTCAATCTAGATTGATCCTAGGTCCTGCCATCCATAAGTGGGGGTCTGTTTACTTGATAAACATTTGAAAATCTTTTCCTTTGCATTATTCACACCTTTTTCTTCCCTGCACATACCCCAGATGAATGAAGAAGGAAGTAGTGATCCCACCCACAGCATCATTGGGCAGCTATGGATCTCCCACCACCAGCCAATTGCTGGGCCCACTTCTATCTGTTTTCAAACAGGCACACTGTGGGATAATACAGAATCAATATGCAACAACCCCCCCCCGGAACGAAACTAGTTTCTCAAGAGGCGCTTCTTAGGGGCAACAAATTTGCACTATATTTCCATTGTGTGCAGACTACATAGAAAAGACAAGTACTCAGCCTCTATAGATTCTAGAAATGTGTGCATACAGCCTTTATTTCCATCACTGAATAAGGTTTATTATGTTCCCACCGTTTTTCGTTGGTACCAACACTCAGTTTGACAGCTTCCTGGTGCTTTTTGTCATCCTCTGTAATGAAGAAACCCAATTTGTATTGTGTATTGTTTTTGTTTTCAGGTGGGGTTTTTTTTTAATTCAAAAATTATCCTTGTTAGAATACTACTTTAAGGGACTTCGAAGGAAGGGAGGTTTTTTTGTTCCTTTTTTGTTCTGTTTTATTTTAAGATATAATGAGAACTTTGTGTGAGCCGCCTGCAGCATCCCTGTTAAAACTGTGATTAATGTCACTGTATAATTCTGACAAGCTGAAGCTCTCTCATGGCATCCATTCATCTCAAGAGTTCCTCTCTAGCTCTTATTTATTTATTGAACAACATGTAAGCACCGTTCCCTTTTTTTTGTCTAAATGTATCAGTGTTTCAGCACAGAGACTTCAAGGTTTCAGTCTTGTTGACAATAATGAGATCATTCAGACAATTACCGCTGTTCCCCCCCTCGTATGTTTTTTATTTCTTTTAAAAAAACCTCCACTAGTGAAGAAGATTAAAGAAAAGTTAAGGAGCTTTGTCTGTTTCCTGTTATCCATTTGCTAAGCTGGAGGGGGAAAGCATTTTGTGTGTGTGTGTGTGTGTGACACACACACACACACACACACACACACAAACACACACACACACAAACAACCCTTTAACATTCCAATTGTATAAAATCAGGGTAAAGACAGCTGTAATGTTTGCAGATCACTAGGGCTTCTTTGGAAGTCCTGCACCATCATCCTGCACCAACATACCCTTTGCTATCCAGGGTCAAACTCTGGGGGTGGGAATGGAGGGAATGGTTCCAGAAAAACCCAGCTGTGGGTGGCACTGATTGGCTAGCTCTAATGCCATCACCAAGACACCTCCCACTGCCCATATCGCCGAGGCATTTTCCTGTTGTTTTACAACTTATCTTACTCTGTGCACTTGTACTTTTGTACTTTTCATTTTTCAATCAAGCATATAAAATTAAAAAAACCTTGATTTGAAAACAAGACAAAGGATAAATGTAGAAAGTGCTAGGTATACATGTGCTTGCAGTTTTGTTTTGTTCTAAAGTGGGCAGACCACCTAAAGAAAGGGCCCAGGTTGTTTGGGATTAGTCACTGATGTCTGTGCCTGAAACCTTAAGATCTCCCTCATCCAGCTTGCAAGTTGACTTTGTTTTCTTCAAGTCACTTCATTAGTCTAGGATTCTGTTTCAAACTTTAGCTGACCTGAAGCACCTCAGACTCATTGCCCAGCCCTGACATCAGATCATCACCCACCTAAACCCATCACCCAACTCCTGAAGACTTTCCCTCAAATTTTCTGGGGATTTTTGCCCATGGTAAGATGGGCCTGAGGTTGTCTAACAGCTCGTAAGGACAGAAATTTGCTGGGAAGCCAGCAACATTAAGCCAAGGCACCCTGTCACAGCATTTGCTTGCTCAGTTATACTTGTAGCAGAAACAAATCTCATTAGGAGCCTGTGACTGTCCTGCTAATAACAACTGCTTTATTCATGCAAAAGAAGAAGAAAAGAGAGGGGTGGAAGAAGAAACCCTCAATGTACAAATGGGAACAGGGCAGTGGGGTGACAGAGAAGAAAAGTCCCGTCAAAACTAGATTAAAATAACATCAAAGAATGAAAATAAGTGAATTCAGAGTTTAACTATGAAACTCTCTTTCCTGCTGTGTATCTAGATACTGCAGGAGCCTCAAAGCCATGATTAGCTTAGACACCAAAGGCCGAACGGTACAGTAGATCAGCTCACACAGTTATAGATGACATCAAAGCAAATTCCACATGAAGGACAAGGGCAGGTGGTACACAGCGCTACATGTGCCTCAATCAACATGGTCAATGGGGTGTCCTAGGAGCTGTTGCTAAACACACACACACACACAAAATCCACAGTACTTGCTTAAGTTTTCAGGATCTGCACCATCCTGCCAAGCCTTGGGATGCTGCTCAGATATGCCGCTAATAAGAACAGCCCTGCTGGATCAGGCCAATCTAGACCAGCATCCTGTCCTCACAGTGGCCACAAGATACCAATGGGAACCCGTAGTAAGTAGCACGCAAATACAAGAGCACTCTGCCTCCCCTCCTGTCATAGCCACACAATACCTTTAAAGCAGGTGGCTCCTCCTAATCCTGGGAATTGTAGTCTGACCCTCACTGAGCTACAATTCCCACGATTCTTTAGAGGAAGCCATGCACTTTAGATGGTTCTCTTCCCTATTTCTACACCAATAGTCCACTGTCCATATGTTATCTTCCCCAGTTAAAACACAGAGGTTTTGTTGAGAACTTAACCCAAAGCCTTCACTCTGGTCAGGGACTCACTGCTCATTGTGGGCAGCTACTAAACAGCTGTCACTCTGGCTTCAGCTCTTCTGGAGTACTGCTGCAGGAGTTTTGCTCTTTGCAGACCTTTTTTAGATGTTCTTACTTTATCTGTAAGCCGCCTTGAGTCCCTGTGAGGGGGGGGAAAAGGCGAGGTGTAAATAAATATAATAATAATTCAGACTTCTGTGATATCAGCTTTGGTGGCCTAACATCTTCCTCTTTGGACAGCTGCTGCTTCCTGCTGCTAGGACCTCTCAGCCCTAGTCTGGGTTTTTCTGTGTCCTTGTCTTGGTGCAGATTCTTAATCAGTAACCAATCAAATGTTGCACTCTGTCAACCCATTCATTCAAGGGCCAATGAGTACAAATGGAATGCCCACTAAAAACCTATCTCAGTCCAAGCTTTTTTATTCTACTATCTTGTATAAAAGCTGGTCTTTAATGTCAACTGACATAATGGAAAACTTCACAAGGTACAAAGTTACTGAACTGGCCTAGCTGGTCCTTGACAGGATGCCAACTGAAGACCTAGTCATTTTATCTCCCAGGCCTCCATTAGAAACAAACTGTCAGTCTTTGCCCTTCAGTTAACTATCCACAAAACTTTTTTTAAAAAATTATAGAACAGCATTCATACATATAGATTTATATATCACTTATGTAACTTTAACTTATATTGCTTTATGTCCGCAGGACCTATAACCAGAAATGTTGTGGCAAGAGGTCCTAACGGGTTGTAGCTTCCCAGCTGTGGAATGCTCTCCCAAGCAAGGTCTGCCAGGCACCTTCATTGACATATTTTCTGCACTAGGTAAAGACTTAAGCTCCCCCTACCAGGCTTTTGACAGACTAAGATGATGTTTCTTTGTTACTAGTGTGTTGCCAAAGCTTCCTGTGGCTTTTATGGGGTTTGTTGTGTTCTGCTTCAATATATTCATATTTATATTTTAAATGTGTTGCAAATTGCTTGGAGACCTTCAGGTAACAAAAGGCTTAAAAGTCTAAACAACAACAACAGCACCAATAATAATTGTGTTAATGAGCAGTTAGGTAAAATACTGACTGCCCACTTTTTATTGCATTGTCCACAAAAACAAGGAAGAAGAACTCTTTTCATATATACAAAAGCTGACCGTTCCAGTAAGAGCCTGTAATATCTCCAATGGGAAGCTAACGATTCCCAGTCCAGGCTGGAGCAGAGCTTGTGACAGACTGCCATGGAGTCTAGCATAAGACAAAGGCATGTGAATCAGAGGCATAGCCATGAACAAAGGTCAGCGACAAATCAGCCATACAGGAGGCCAGAGGCAGGAAAGGCTATAGACCACATACCCAACTGACAAATCCAGATTGCTATTCATTGTAAGAAGTTGCTCAGGCTAGTGTAGAAGGAAGGTTTTATATGGCCTTGCCTGTCTCCATTGGGCGGAGAGGTCAGCTGATCACCTTCAGATTCCAGGGTCAGCTGACAGCACTCAAACCAGTGCTGCATCCTAGAGGGAGCCCTAGCCCAGAGTACTGGTGACTCAAAGAAGGTAAGGCTCTGAATACTGGCTTCTGGAGCCCCAGCTTGAGACCTCCCTCCCACCCCTGGTAAAACATGAGTATTTTTTAGCAAACCAGCATATGCTGTAGCCTATCAGACTCAATGCAGCCTGGGCATACCAGGTGTTCTGACAAGCCCCTGGCTTTGCATTTCATAATAGCAAAAAAACAAACAATTAAATGAGCCCCTGGTGGGTCACCATATGTGGTTGGTGGGCTGCGTTACCTTGGTCACCAGATCTGTTGCCTGATCTCAGCAGGGTAACTGGATGGTATTGATCAAGGATATTGCAAGTGCAAAGGAAAGGAAAACCACACAGTTATCTGACTGAATGACCAGGTTTAGCAGGAGCAACAATGGGAAAAATTAGCAGCTGGGATGAATTTTTTTTCCCCCAGCCGGCAGGGAGGTTGGAGAGTGATGTACTGAAAACAAATTTCTGAAGCATCAGAAACTAAAGAGGAAATCATTTTCCAGGTGGTCAACGTAGACTTTGGAATGTTCATAAAATGAGATCTAGCTGAAAATAACACCTGTTTTTCATTTGGCAAAGCATCCCAAATGAAGTAAGCGTTCACCCCACACCCATTATCCCTCCAGTGCTTATTGTCCATGATCATTCACTTCATCTTTCTCAAGAGGCACATGTAATAACGAGAGAACCTGTACATATTTTTTAAATGTCCCACAACCCCTGACCTATAGTGGTATGATAAGTCAGCTGTGCCTTTCTTTGGAACCCACCTGGCTGCAGAAGCAGGACTTGTTTTGCCTGCATTTTAGAACAAACTGAACCACTTCACAGCTCCTGAACTGAGTTGTAGGTAATAATCAAAATTTGGCAATTTTGGTTCAAAGTGTCCAAAAATGTGCATTGACGCACCTATTTTAAGGAAATTTAATTAGATTTGTGTGTTGGTTTCACTGGCATGTGCTATTTTACTATTTACAGTGCTTACCTAACCTTTAAAGGAAAATATTTTAGAACATAGACCCAAAGGCAGGCTACAAATTAATAAAGCAGTTTTTGACGCTCTTAATATGCTTTGATCTGTTTCCAGGCACTCTTTGAGATGCTGACTTTCATCTGTAAAACGGAACATCACTTGCAACCCAGTTCTTCAAGGACGAAGTGGAGAAGGGTTCCATGTGAACAGCAGTTGAACATGGGTCAGTTGTTCCTAAGAGGTAGGGGAGCACCATTCCAAAAGGGCAGGCAGTGGTCTCTGTTGCCCTCGGCCAATCAAACAGGAGTTGGGTTCAGATCCCTGAATCTGGAGTGGCGGAAACGGGTGCCAAGATGTGTCCAGGGCTGTAACGCAACTGATCCTGGAGAAGCTGGTGGGAGCCCTGGGGGGGAGTTCTCTTTTATTTGTGAAGGCCAGGGTGCCCTGGCATGGGTTTGGCTTGAGAGAAGGGCCTGAGCCTTGGAAAGCACTGGAGTTCCAGCAGTGATTCTGAATAAACACCCTGAATAAACACCGGGAAGAACTTTCTGATGGTAAGAGCTATTTGACCGTGGAACAGACTCCCACGAGAGGTGGTGGGAGATGGCTGGCCAGCTGTCATAGATGCTCTGGTTGAAATTCCTGCATTGCAGGGGGTTGGACTAAATGACCCTTGTGATCCCTTCCAACTCTACAATTCTATGGTTTAGTGATTCTATGAGCTTCCAAAGACCTCATGGACTCCCAGCAGGTGAGATCCTGGGATCCATGAGCCTTGTGTTTAGAAGTTGGTAATCAAGATTGTTAGTTATTTATGCCTCAGCAGAGTGTTTAGAGCAGCCTTTCTCAACCATGGATCCCCAGATATTCTTGGACTACAGCTCCCACCATAACTAACCACCGATCATGCTGGCTAGGAATGATGGGATTTGTAGTCCAACAGTTTAGGGACCCACAGTTGAGAAAGGCTGGGTTAGAGTGTTGGACCAGGGTTCAAATCCCCACTTGACCATGAAACTCATTGAGTGAACTTGGGCCAGTCATTGCCTCTCAGCCTAACCTACCTTACAGGTTTGTTGTGGGGATTAAACAAGGAGAAAAGGAAAACAAGGAGAAACCCTTAGAGAAAAGGGTGGGATATAAATGAATTAACAACAACAAAACCTGTGGCCCTCCAAATGTTGCTGGGCTCCGATTCCCATCATCCCTGACCACTAACCACTCTTCCTGGGGTAGTTGGGTGTCGGAATCCAACAACATCTGGAAGGTTGAAGGCTCTACAGCAGTCATATTTGGTCCAAAATATGGGAGGAGGGAACTGTACTCCTGAAACAGTACTGCTGCATAGGTTTTAAAAGAATCCCTGTATCTGATCTTCACCCTTTATTTTTGAGCATATAATTCTGGACTTCCTACACAAACACAGAGTTGCAGTAGACAACCAGACAGGATGAGAGATGTGTGCAGAACGTTCTTGCGCTCGCCTCCAAACCCAGTGCTCAAAGGCCAGTGTGGACTTTGTATTATTTCTTTTGTACGGAGATTAATTTGCAGTGTAGAATTTTTCTCTATGAACGCCAAGCCAAGCCATTTCCTTCCCAGAACATGCTTTTGGCATTGCCGGCTGCTTGCTATTCACTGGAGTTGACTGCAGGCCAAACCTTAACATCTTTACATATTTCTGACTCAGGCAAACCTCCAATAGCGATTGATGGAAGTTTTGCCTGAGCAAACACACCAGAATTAGTCCAAAATGTGTAGATCAGACTCTGCAAGGGTACGCACACGCACACACCTATGGCTGTGTAAACACCATGCATTTAAAGTGCACGACTTCCCCCAAAGAACCATGGGAACTGTAGTTTACCTCCATAGAACTATGGTTCCCAGCACCCTTAGCAAATCACAGTCTACAGGATTCTTTGGGGGGAAGCAATGTGCTTTAAATGCAGGCCTGTCTTAAGCATATGTGGTGCCGGGGTGCAAAGATCCGCCCAGGGCCCCACCCCCAGGTTGCCCAGTCCCAGGCTCGCAGGAGGGCAGAGCCAGCCAGCCACCTCAGCTTCTCACTGGCTCGATCGCCCCAGAACTCGCAGCACAGAGCCACCTGCAGCAGAAGAGCCTGCTGCGGCGCTCCAACCGAAGGGTGGGCTCTTCCCCGGAGACAACTCGGCCTGGCGCCCCTGATAGCCCAGCGCCCAGGTGCCCCGCACCCCTAGCACCTATGTGTAAGATGGCCCTGTTTAAATGTTTGGTTTGTACACAGCCCTAGTTCTGGACCTGAAAATTAGAGCCCCATCATATGTCACTACTGACAACCACTATAAGACCAACCCTCACGCCATTGAGGCTGTAGTGGCTTTTCTCCTTATACTAGGTTGGGTCACTGAGCGTGCATTACAGTAGATTTCTAATATCTACACTGGCTTTCCTTCATTGGGCTCATCCACACTGTCATTTTAATGTGGACGGTAAGCTTCCTGTTACCTGTACCTCCATTTATTCTCCGTTGCCCATATGACGTTTTCCTCCTAATCACTGCCTTCCCACACTGTCCCCTCCTGCAATCCAGATTTTCTCAAACTGTCTCCTTTCCGGAGTATCTCTGGCATAAGAAAATCCTGACTGAGGGAGGGGGGAAAGTGTGGGAAGGCTGTGATTTGGAGGAAAACATCATACAGACAATGGAAAATTAATGAAGTTACAGGAAGTTTGCTATCCACATTAAACAACATTATGGATGTGTGGCCCATTGTTCTCTTGGCACAGTTTAAGGCACCAATTTTGACCCATATTCTCTTAATCCACTCAACGACCGCATTCCCTTCTGAGCAAGCTTCCTAGGAACATATATCCCAGTGGTGGGTGGGGCCAGAGGCAAAAGTGGGTGAGACAATGGGTGTCAATTATCCCTTTGCACAGTAGGCTAGTTTCTATGTACACTCACACACCCCTCTTCATCATTCATCCATGAAAGCAAGAGGCACAGCTGTACTGGGCTGGGGCTGATGGAAGTGGTAGTCCCAAAACATCTGGAGGGCACCAGGTTGGCAAAGGCAGCTCCATGCAATGTAAGATAATGGTGGTGTTGCTGGGTCCTTTGATGCTCTTGGGAGGGGGGCTCCTCCTGCTAGCCCTGTACAAAGAAGTGGCTTGTAGAATGGGGGAATGTGACCCGAACCAACACTGGTGATAAAATGACGTTCACCGTAGCCACTCAG
The DNA here is from genome assembly GCF_027172205.1 of Podarcis raffonei. Taxonomy (NCBI): domain Eukaryota; kingdom Metazoa; phylum Chordata; class Lepidosauria; order Squamata; family Lacertidae; genus Podarcis; species Podarcis raffonei. The sequence continues at coordinate 57,223,510 of NC_070609.1, read as the reverse complement.
AATAGAAATCAAGGCAAAGCGAATTCCGAATAGGTCCTTCTGTCTCTGTTTGTGTTTTGTCTGGCACTCATATCGCCGCCCAAGCTCAAATAATAATGCAAAACATTCATGTTCTCTTCTGAATCTCAGCCAAAGGGGAAATCGTATCCAGGCAAACTTTACACAAAATCCAATCATCAGGCGTAATGGGAATCAAATGAACAGGATGATTGGATGCTTAAAAAAAAAAAAAAAGACAGAGAGAGAGAGAGAGAAGCAAAGAAAGAAAGAAAGCAATGGAAAGAGGGGACGGCCAAACAGAGAGAAGAAAAAGGTCTGTTCTTGAATGGAACTTGACCACTAAGGATCAGCCAAATCATCTGGAAAACATACATTGGATTTGCTGTGCTAAGTTGACGATTAGGCTGGCAAGGTATAAGAAACATCTTAATGGAATCCTGATTACTCAAGGTGTTGCCATTCTGATTGTGTTGATAGTTTAAATGCTTGTTTGCGAAGGAATCAGGGTTGTGGCATTCTGGGCAAATGTTGTTTCTCTTCCTTCCTTCCTTCCTTCCTTCCTTCCTTCCTTCCTTCTTTCTTCTCTCTCTCTCTCTCTCTCTCTCTCTCTCTCTCTCTCTCTCTCTCTCGCTTTCTTTCTGGTTAAAGAAAGCATTTTGGGCTCATGTACAAGCTGGGTGGTTTTCAAACTACAGGAAGATGCTCATGAAGGATCCCAGTAATTCCATACATGTAGGAGTGTGATGAGCGGACTTCTCCAAATCTGGGTTGCCAAGCGGTCCTTGTGTGACAAGGCCTTCCTACCACAATCCAACACAGAAGTAACCACTGGAAGGATATTTGGCCCTCCATACCCTCCTCTGACCCTTGGAATTCTCCCAGGTCACATCCTTTACTGACTGTGCTTCACGCCCCAAGTGTTTTCTACTTAACTGGATGGTATCCGTGGACTCTGGATTGCCTGGGTGGGCAATTCAGTGGGGCATGTGTAGAAATTACTAGCCTACTGTACAAAGGTGAAATTTATATTCATTGCTCCTCCCACATTTGCCTTTGGCCCCACCCACCACTGGCATGTGGTCCCTGAAAGGGTGTCCAGAAGGAAATGCTTCATGCTAATATCTTAAACCTGTGCAGGACCATCCTCTTACAGATTCTGCAATATTACACAGCATTTCCTTCTATTTGCCCTCTATTTCAAGCACAATTTAAAATTCCAAAAAACCTTGGGATGTTAAAGTTGCATAACCATGGGTGATCCCAAACTATAAATGCATCTGAAATCCAAAAAAGGAGGGAGGTTTCCTTATTACTCTAGCATACACATAATATAAGCTCATTATAGAGGCATTTGGCTTTAAAGGCACATGTAATTTAAATGTAATCTAAAGTTCAGAGCTTTCTTTATTGCACCCACAGCTCAGCTTGCCTTTTTGAGCTTCATTTAAACATCTGAGCAAACTCTAGTTCATCATGTTTTTGTTCCCCTGTGCCATTGATCTCAAAAAAGCCCACGGTCGCCTTGTGCATTATCCATCTTTAACTTTTTACATCTGTTTTGGTTCCTCTTCCTCCTCCCACCCCATCCCACAAGTTTCTGGTTGATTTAATACTTTACCAGATGAGCAATTGATCCTTTTGTCTCGTCTTTTCAGCCATCCCCCACCAAGTGAAAAGCATTGGCCCTAATACTGTCCCACCCCCACCCCATGTTTCAAGAGGCAGACTTCAAGGAACCTCATGCCTGCTCCTTGCATCTCTCTCCACCCTGAGGCTTATTAGTGTTGGCCTTGACCAGGAAATCGTTTCGTAAACACACATCTAGCTTTCTGAGATGATACTGGTGTGTGATGTTTGGGACTGGAGCTGAGGTTGTTGGGATCCCCCTCTACCCCAAACCTCTCCCCCCCCCCCACCTCTGACAGCTGCACCTCACTCTTAATTTTCCTTTTTTCCTGCCATTGTTTCTACACATCAGCCATGAGTGATTTATTTTTCTTTAGTGGAGGGAATGAGAAGGCAGTGAGATAATGACATGAAAACGGCTCAAGTGCTATTTATATAGGGGTTTTTTTTATCTCCCTCCATCAGTTCACACAGGGAGAACTTGAAGCTTGATATGTTCTTGCTCTTTTCTCTCCCTCCTTCCACCCTTCTTGCTTGTACAAATGCGAAAGGCGCAAGGAGGGCTTTTGATTTGAAGTGCCTCTTCCGCATATCTAATTATTTCTCTATGATATTCATCTTGAGGTTTCGAGAGGAAGGTTAAAATTGCAACCTTGTTTTATGGCTGGTTTTATAGTTACTCCGCTCCTTTCCTTTTTCTTTTTTTTTTAATCGACCTTCCCTGTGAAGCTATTTCTGAGCTGCTCCACTATAATATCAGCAAGGAGGCCAAGCTGTAATTTCTTTCCCCCCTACTCTCTCCTTTTTCTGATCTCCTTGCCAGAGAACTCTAGAATTTCTACCTTTCTCCCCCTCCATTTTGTTCCCTTTTGAAATATGACACGTAAAAGAGACTCCATGGTTGCTGGCTGAAGAAAGGATTTGGGAGCCTGGCCATTGGGTAAGGCTTACATCCCAGGTCTAGTTTAGGTCAGCATGGACATTACTTAGTAGGGATCTAAAGAATGATTCTGACATTTCCTTAGCAATGATTAAGTCCATGGGTGGTTTATTTTGGGGGGAGGGAGGAGATTATGTGTTTCCTTTCATGCATATCAAGACCGCATGGTCTTGCATGCCTAAAACCACCCTACATAATTATCAGGGTTCCATAGCCAAATGGAGATTGGTGTCTGGAGGAACGGTTTGTAGCACGTTTCTGGATTGTGACATATTCATTCCAGGAGTGTTGCCAGTAGTCCAGAGCACCACGTTTGCTTTTGTTTTGCTACTAGAAAGATTTTTACTCCTCCCGCCACCTCGCTCTTTCCATCAAATTGAAGTTTGAGGCAGTTTGCATAATTTTAAAAAGGATTGTTTGTTTTGTAAAATGCATTATAGATACATATCAAAAATGGTAGCGTTAGATGACTGATGGAGAACCTGTTGTTGGACTGCCAACTCCCATCATTCCTGCTCAATAACCACCCTGTCTGAGGCTGATGGGAGCTGGAGTCCAGCATCATTGGGTGTGGGTGGGTCTGGGTACAGGTTCCCCACCTCTGCACTAGATAGTGCAAATGGCCCACTGTCTACTCAGAAATGCTCCCTTTAGTTCAATCAGACTTACTCCTAGGTGTGTTAAACCAGCAGCAGCCCATCATTAAACCCCACCAAAGCATATAATAAATAAAGCAGTTTTTACCTGGCATCTAAAAAGATATCAGATAAGGTGACAGGCAAATCAGGGTGAGGACCTGTAGTCAGGGAGCTACAATGGAAAATACCTAGCAGCTACCAACTTAATATCTAATGATGGGGCATCTGAACCAAAGTCTCAGAAGTTACGGGCTTGGGCATTCTATACTTTATTTATTCATTCATTTATACATTTAATGTATTATGTGCCCTTCACCCTAAGATCCAAGTGCAGGTTACAACATTAAAACACAACAGCACAATATTAAAAACAGTTTAAATCAAGTTGCCCACAACTAAAAAAATTTCCATGACCTAAATTCTTTTCTTAAGTTTTTGAAAAGCTGGTCATAATTTCTATGGACAGCTGATTAATTTCAGCAGTAACTATTAAACCTAAGTATTTAAACTCAGCACACAATAACTTGAAGCCTGAATACAGCCAAACACACTCCTGATGTGGGACAATGATGGGCAATATAACCAATTTATTGTAATTTATTTTCAAGCCTTCTATTTTTGAAAAGGAATTTAAACTCTTGCATTCTGAAGCATTAAAAAATATCATCTGCAAAAAGATTAAGTTGGTGCTCCTTCAACCATAATATCCTCAATACCTTTTGAGACCTCAAATTTATTGCTAGAACCTCTATTGCCACTGCAAAAAGGAGCGATAGAAGGCAGCCCTGTTTAGTTCCCCTATTAATAACAATACTATCTGCATGCTCTCCTTTAATTGTTATTCTTGTTGATGATGGTTAAATTAGATTTATCAGATGGAGGAATTTATCACCGAAATGCATCTTAGTCAGAAGTTTTTGGAGGTACCTCCATTCCACACCGTCAAATGCTTTAAAAGCAGCCAAAGAAAGTAACATAATAGGTGAATAAGTATGATGGGCAATAGATTATATTAAGAACTCTACATGCTGTCATTGGCTATGTTTCTGTTAGGGATAAACTCTGTCTGATCTGGGGCTATATAATTGCCTCTATAAGTACAGTCATGCCTTGGAAGCCGAACGCCTTGCGAGTCGAACGTTTTGGTTTCCGAACACCGCAAACCTGGAAGTGAGTGTTCCAGTTTGTGAATGTTCTTTAGAAGCCAAACGTCCGACATGGCTTCCACAGCTTCCAATTGGCTGCAAGTCTCTGAACCATTACCAAGGAAAGTAATTTAGCACCTACATTAATTAGAGCTATAGGGCAGTATGACCCAACCTCCATCAAATCAGTATTGGTTTTTCGCAGTAGCACAGTTCTTGAAGATTTCCCCAACCAGAATATTGTTAAATACAGGTGACTCCCCACTTACATAGGGGTTACATTCCAGGCCTCTGTGCACATAAGTAAAATCATGTGAAGTAGGGAGAGCCCTCTAAACACCCTTTAAACGCCCTCTCTGCCACTCTCTCTTCAGTCCATATAAAAATACTGTATCCAAAAATATCTACAGCTAGAATTGAAGCTCTGGGGCCACCAGGAGGCTGGAAGACATACAAGAAGGCAGCTCTTGCTGCTGCGCTACCCCACACATCCGCTGTTGGGTGGGAAGGCTGAGCAGCATAAGCAAATCCCTGCTGTGCCTCTGATCTCTTCAAGGCTTTGTCTGCCCTCACTGACATGCCCTTCAGGCTCCGGGGAGGGTGTCCTCGCAAGCCACAAGGACTCTCCAGCTCTCTCCCATTTCCGGGTTTGAATTGAATTATTTCCTGGTGCCGCACATATACATGGTTGCCCACAAATAGAATGTGCATAAAGGGGGGGGGGAGGCTTGTAGTCAAGTCAATTAGGGTAGTAAATAATCACAAAAGGCCTTATAAAAATCCACAGAAAACCCACGGCCCTGGAGAGTTACCCTTTTAAAGTCTGTTGATAGCATCACACACTTCCTCCTCAGAGACAGCCCTGTTCAAAAAGTTCTTCCACTGAGATTAGAAGAGCAGTCTGAGTAAGATATGAGTTGATGGCCTCTGCAGATGATGAATTAGAGGAATATAGTTGTTTGAAAAGTTAAATAAATTATTTGCTAATTGAAGGATTACTGTATAACAAAACACCTTGAGATGATTGAATACAATGAATTAAATTCATGGATCTCTGTTTCTTCAAGGAATGACCTAGCAACCCAGATGCCTTATTGCCAGACTCATAGTATAAACTTCTTGTTTAAATCACTAGAAATGAAAAGATAGTCCAAATGATCCAGATATGCAAGAAAGTATGAATGAAAAGAATATTGCCTGGTAGTAGGATGGCAAAGGTATCAGGTGTCATATAGATTGAAGTCATTAATAAGTTGTGAAACAGTAGCATTGGAGTGTTTATATCTTTTTGTATAGTTCTTTTGATCTAGATGAGGATTTAGACATTCATTTAGGTCTCCTCCTAATATAATGCTTTCTTCCTGAAATTCCTGTAAGATTTACAGTAAATCATTAAAAAAACCAAAAACCTTTTTAATTGGAATTAGGAGCAAAAAATATGCTAATTGTAAGTTTTTACAGTGAATTCTTCTTGAGCTGTGATTGTTGCATTGCAGAGGATTGTACCAGATGAACCCTGGGGTTCTTTCAAACTCAATGATGATGATGATTTACCCACCATTTACCATAAGTTTCCATGGCAGGTATCAGCAATTTAAAAATACAATATAAAAATCAATTTTAAAAAATCAAAGTCAAGAGAATAGAATGAGTTCCTAGATTGATCGATTGACCGATAGATCACATTGAAAGCATCAAACAGCACTTCAGACACGTTTGTGCTGGTTCCTAGTAGGATATAGTTCGTCACTAAAACTATTATAGTGACTAACAAAATAGAAATTTCAGATTCTTTAAAATAGATATAGATAAATAGATGATAGATTAGATAGATAGATAGATAGATAGATAGATAGATAGATGATAGATAGATGATAGATGTGCTCGTGCAGATTAGTGATCAACTCACATCATTCTTTTTTTTTTAATCAGATGAATGTCCAGATGACCAATATATATAAAAAATTATTTAGCTGTTTTTATTTTGTTTTGTTTTCTCCAAAGGCAGAGTGCAATGGCCCCAGGGAACAAAACCTTGCTTCCCCCCCTAAATAACTATACGGAATACTCCTTGTACACCTGACTCCTCCAGCAGGCATTTCCAGCCTTTCCTCCACCATTGTAAAAAGGCTGAAGTCCTCCGGATCCTGGAGGGGGATCCAGCTGACATGTGGTGTGGGATGTGTGCAGAATATCACTTAGCACGAGGGTCTTTTGATTTACCGTGCGGCTTTGTCTGCTGCCCATAGCTACTTCTCCCTGTGTTAATATTATCTTTACAGTCCTAAGAAGAGATTAGCTGTTCTGACCCTCGAGCGGATCATTAGAAAGATAGATCTTCTTAACAGCTATTATGTGGTTTGAAAAAAGAAGAAGAAGCAAGCCTGCTTTCTATTTTATGTTAACATTAGGATTATTTTCTGTGTACAAACAGCCTTGATGCCTGAGAGCATTAAGGAGCGAAAGAAGTCAGACAGGGTGTGGGTGTGTGAAAAACACAAACAGCACAATTAAAAACAGAGAAACGTGGTTCAAAGTGCAGTGGGGATATTGGGAAATAATCGCCCACAAGGCTTTCTTTCCTTAATAGTGTTACTCTTCGTTCTTACCTGCATTCGTTTGGAACTCTGCTGTTTATATTTTTAAGCAGATAGATAACTCTAGATAAATACATAATTTCCAGATTCCAAAGAAACTCAAGGCTGCATACACAATCCAAAAGGACAATAAAATGTTGTCTTTAAATTATCATCCTGTCCTTCCCATAGGAGCCCAGGATGGCTAACTGTAAATTTAAAAACCCAGTGCAACAGGCAGCAAGCAGTACTTGCACCATTTACTTTTGCTCCAGCTACGTACCAAAGGCCCGAACAGATAAATATGTTTTACGTTGTTTCCTAAGTGACATCAGCTAGGAGACAAATCCCCCACAAGGAGTGATTTCCGCAACTAAGGTGTCACCACCGAGAAGGCCCTGCCCCACGAGTCATATACTTTGGAGGGACCACAAGCAGAGCTTTCTCCACCATTTAATGTATAAGCTGGTAGGAACTGGGGAGGCAATCCTTTAAGTCCTTGGGTCCCAAGCAGTTCAGGGCTTTGTACCCTAGCACCAACACTGTGAACTGAGCCCAGTAGCTCACAGGCAGCCAATGTGGTGTTTTAAGGGTTGATAACAAATGATGCCATCTTGCTTCTTCACATAACAATCCGGCGGCAGCATTCTGCACCACTTGCAGCATTTCCTGGACTGCTGGGCCCCTCCCTAGGATCCAATTCTGCACTCTCATCCTATTCCCCCTCTCCCTCTGACTAGCCTTATCAAACCTCCATAGGGCTCATGACAGGGAGGGGGGGAGTTCCATTGCACAAGTGTACATTCTTGCACTGATGGAAGAGTTAGGGCTCATCCACATGTACCTTTTGCCCTGCATTTTCTAGGCACATAACTATGCTCTTGAAGCACCATGTCTGGGTGTGTCCCCCCCCCCGACCTTTTCCTCAGGAAAACCCGCTCCTTAAAGCTGAATTGGAACAAACAGCAATTGGGGTCTTCTGTGGATTGCTGTTTGCTCTGGTTCAGCCGTAAAGAGCAGGGCATGTAGGGAAAGCACCAGGTGCTGGCTTTTTCAAACATTGGGAGCTAGAGGTTTTGGCGGGTTCTGCAATTTCCACGTGGCAGGAATTTCTCTGAGGGAAAAGTTCCCCTGAGGGAACTTCTCTCGTAGATCTCCTCTTATTCCTGTGGTGAAGAGGGAAGAGGACAGAGCGCTGAGGATTTTTGGCTGGGCTCCCATAATACCCATCAAATGGGAGCCACGCTCCCTCTTTCTCCCTCACTGCATTTGGTGCAACCTCCACGTTTGGTCTGTCAGATTGTGGTTATCTGAACACCGAGCGTGTTCCTTCTCCTTTGAGCGGCCACAAAATGATTCCCTCAGATCTTCAGTTTACCTGTGTCAGTTCCCTCTGAGACCTAAGGGACTTAAGGAGTGAGGTGGCTGGTGAGGAATGCATCAAGTTACAGGGTCATCTCTTTGAAGAGATTCGACACTTCTCCTCAGAACAGTCAAGGATGTGAGTAAACCAGTGGTGGTGCTGGAATTTCAGGGTGAAAATGTTTCTCTTTGGAGAGCTGCCTCTTTCTCTCTCACCAAGGCCTGGAAGATCAGGGGAGCATTTCCAAGGCAACAGCCTCAGAAGGCCAGAAATAAATGTATAAATACTAATACCCTCAGGAGTCCCCCCCACCAATGAGGAATCAAAAACAGGTTCTTCCCTGCACCCCCACCCCCATACACACACCAGGGGTAACTTATTTATTTAATATTGTTTATATACACTTGCTTGATAGGGGGGTGGACCTCAAAGCGGTTTACAAAACCAAGTGTAGGCTTGTATATGTGGTGGCATTTACAAGAGCAGTTAGTCCTTCTAAATAGCTATAGTTTGAAAGAAAAAATTAATTACCTCATGAGTCCAGGAGGAGTTTTAGGGTTTCGCCAGAGGATGGATTAGAATTACCCTGCTGGATGAAACCACAAGATGGACTCCTCCTTTTACCTCTAGCAGATGCTTGTCTGCAACATTTTGTTGATGTCTCAATCACCAAGGTGCTAATGCAGCATTTCAAGGGTCCTCACTTTGACTTTTGCCACCTTGTAAAGATCCCACTTCATTTCTGACATGCCGAAAATGCCCCCGAGACGCGCTGAGATTCAGGATTCGTCCAAATGTGATGCATATCCCTACTGCCTACATGTGACAAAATAATTTACACAGGCACATGGGGAGCAGGGGAGCATGTGGTATAGTCCTAATGTGTCACTAAAGTCTCTATGGGGGATGATGTTGCTGAATACTTTTCCACGCCAAAAATTCCCTGTGTGTAGAAAACTAACACTTCTAGGTAGGTTAGTTTTTTTTATTTATTTTGACGTGCTACCTTGCCATAGGCAGGGATTTAAATTTTTATTCTTTGACATGGGAAGAAAATCAGATATACACCATCTAGACTGAGAAATGGTACCATCCTGAAAGGGCAGTACAGTGTAGCTTGCCATTGCTAATTCATAAACCACCCTGGAAATCTGATTGGAGTAAAAACACCTATGATCAACAATGAAAACAAATACAAATATGGTTCAGCTCTGAACATCTTCTGAGAGCAGTGCAAAGTATTTTCAAAACCCAAATTGGCTTTGGGCATCTCGGGACAGTACTGTACAAGGTCCTAGCTTTCATCTTTGTGAAGGTTCATTATATTTAACATGTTGCTGCTTTATCCCCAAGTTGTTAAGGACTCAAACTATGTTTCTTCATGGCTTGATGATGAAGGTGGGAACCTTCTTTTTACACTGATTCAGACCCTTGGGCCATCTGTATTGTCTACACTCACCGGCCGCAACTTTCTAGGGTTTCAGATGGGGGTCTTTTTCAGCCTACCTGGAGGGAAATCGTTGATCCTTTTCATACAAAAGTGTGCACTCTGTTCTTGAGTTCCTCCTCTCTGAGCTCAGCCAAAATATCACAGTCCTCTTCCATAGCTCTTGCATTTCCTCATTTGTCACAAGAACCAGCTGTCTAGAACAAACGATGCCTCAGGCAAGGAGGATCCTTGGTGCCCCTCACCCTCTTTTTTGTTCAGCTTCTGAACACCTTATTCTGTATGGCATTGGTTGCCCATGTTACTAATTGGATGCCCCATTTGCACACATGGACTACCGCTGCCATGTGAGGTGACAGATTTGCATACTAGGATCTGTAGGTCTGCATATATACTCACACAGTACAGGGTGTTCATATCATTTGAGTTGAGTATATGGGCACCCCAGAAAACCTGTAAAATATACAGGAATGGAAACTAGGCCTTGTACCATCCTGTCTCTAGATACCAAAAAAAAAAACCCCACACCTCAATCCAGGCCCCAGCAAGATCACTAGCAGACCCTGTCTTTCATCACCACTGTTTGAAATAATCTTGATGCAAACGATCTTCTGGTTTTGAAAGGAGAAGCATGGTGCAAACAGGGCAGCTTGCAAGGTTGAGTGTGCATTTTGGAACGTCTTGGAGGCCTACCAAAAGTTTTTTTCTCTACCCTCGCTCTGTGTGCGTGCGCGCGCATTAACTGGCTAAGGAATAATACCCTCAGCTGCCAGTTGAAATGTGCTGCTCATGTAACAGGAAGAGTTTGTCAACTGTTCCCCTGCTTTTCATTAGAGCCGTGAGGTTTACGCAAGGCAGTTCTCAGGGGAGGGGTGTGCAAGTTCTTTGAAGTCCTTTGTGGTGGCTGTCTAATCTGGGGGAAGAGGATTACTTTCTTTCTGCCAGGAGCACATGACAGTTTGGTAATTAATGAGCATCATAAAATTCTCTTTTACCATTAGATACCCATTAGAAAACCTGGGACGGTTGTCATCTCAGACAAAACCATGCAGATTCTCAATTTATCCCGACATCAAAGGGAATCTCCTACTGTCTTATCCTGAATGCTCTAATTGTGTTTGCATTCGGCGTGGCTGGTGTTGAATGTGAGTGAGACAAGTCTTGGTGTAAGGCGCAGGTCCCCTGATTCGATACACAGCCTGAGCCCTTGCAGATCTGGAAGGGGGGCAGGGAAACAGCACCCTAAATGTGGGGTAGGGCATCTGCATTACTCTTAAGAACCCCCGCTTTTCTTCTTACGCCTGCTGACTGTTTATAGTATTCATTTTCTGGTTTGAGAGCCTGGGAATTAATTCCACCTCCTATACAGTGTTGCGAAATGAAAGAAATAAAACATTATATATGCTTTTCCTTTATTGGTATTGCATTACAAGCATATTGTGTTCTGGGTTTCAATTCGTTATTCAGCTCAGAGAGCCTCTTGGGTCATCTTTGCTACATTATTCTGAAAGGACAGCATCATCTCCTGCTTTCTAATATGGTTTGCGTATGAATGTGTGTGTGTGTTTATGTGTTTGTTCCTGCTGAGAAGGTTGAAAAGTATGAATCTGAAGACTTCCTTTGTGGGTTTTTCTCTGTGTATGTATATTTGAAAATGCCATTTCTTTCTGGAAAAGAACCCATATTAGATCTCTCTTAGAAACAAGAAGAATAGACAAGTCATCTATTTTGTATACTCTAAATGTAAGGCTCATTCGCCCACCCCTTTGGAAGGTCAGATATTCAGCCTAGGCTTGAAATCTACACTGAATTCAGAGGAGAAGTCAAGGCAACATAAGCCTCTTTTCTCTAAGAGAGGCTGGTTGCAGCAAGTGCTGTTGTAATGAAAAAAAATATGCTTTCAAAGCAGTTTTGCTCTTACAAAGCAAGAAGAGAGCAGCCGAGTCAGGGTTGCCAGCTGGTTTCAGGGAACTTTGTCTATCCTTAGAAGTTTTGATGTTTAAGCGGTATATAAATCCTGTTAAATAAAATAAATGGTGTAGAACCTCATATAAGAATGCTAATTCTCATGCAAGTATAGCATGAGGAAATAAGGTTGTTCTTTAAAGCACATTTGAAGCATATGCTTTCCCACAAAGAATTCTGGGCCCTGGGCATAGAGTTACAATTCCTAGCAACCCTAAACAAACTATAGTGCCCAGAATTCTATGCAGAAGGGGAAATGCATATTGAATGTGCTTTGAAGGTATAGTGTGTATGCATGTCTGCAGGTTTGTGGTTGAAGATGGGAGATGGTGCAGCCATCATATTTAAAATTCCTACTTTTTAATTGTGCTTTTATTTTAGTTCTTATATGTTGTATGGAATACAAACTGTAATACAACAAAATACAATAGATGAGAATTAACTATATAATTGCAGTACAATAAAATGCAATATATAAAAAAGAAACAATAAAAATAAACTCAACAATGATGCAGCATCTAGTGTAGCACAATACAATTGCTGCAACAAGTGGAAAAAAAAAGTTTCACCAAGACGCTTAGATATTTTAAAATTTTCCAGATGTTTTGGATATGTGTGAGACCATTGGCCTTGCTGGCTGGGCTGATGGGAGTTGGCATCCAACAACATAGGGCACTATGTTGGGGAAGGCTCATCTCTCTCTCTAATCGCCTGAAACAGGGATGGGGAGTCTGTGACCTTCCAGATGTTGCTGGACTACAATTCCCATCACCCCTGACCATTGGCCATGCTGGTTGGGGCTGATGGGAGCTGGAGTTCTCCTACAACATTTGGAGAGCCACAGGTGAAAGAAAGAGAAAGAAAAGAACATCTGATAATAATAAAACATGGTGTATTCAAGATGAAGACTCCACTGGGGTGCTGCATTTTAAAATTTAAAGTACTTGACCTGATGTGCTTATTGTTCTTCAATCCATTTCAGCATCTGATGAAGCAGAATATGAACTACAGAAGCATGATATAAGTTACCAAGTGTAGCCAATGTGGTGCCTTCCAAATGTTGCTGGATTACAACATATGGAGGGCTTTACACTGGCTATTCCTGATTTAGCCCTTTAAGGTGTTACAAAGATGTGCAGTGAAATCTGGTGCATGTTTACTCATACATAAATAGTAGAGCTCACTTCCAAAAACGTGTGCCTAAGAAAGCCACCCAAGTTTTTACCCCTCCACGAAAAGTTCGGCATGGATTACAAGCTCATCCACATTTCCCCTTGTTCTGCGCCTAGAAAGCACGAGTCTGAGTGATTTCCCCCTTGCCCCGCTCCTTTTTCAGGAAAAACCCACTTTTTAGTGCTAAATTGGAGAAAACCTCTGGAGAAAACCTGAATTGCTGTTTGCTCCAACTAAGTGCTAAAGAGTGGTTTTCCACGGGGAAAAGCAGCAGGACAGGAGGAAGTGTGGATGAGTCCTACAACAACTTTGGACTTCAGAGTTAGCTGGGTAAATTCCTGGAGGCAGGAGTGGGGAATTCTCCCCCCCCCCCATGAGTGTATTCATTAATCAATTTGTATCCCACCCTTCCTCCCCAAGGAACCCAGGGGAGCAAACATCAAAACATATATCTTAAAATGAAATAAAAACACATTTAAAACATAAAAAACAGAACATCTAAAAACATTTACAAAGCAATACCATACCATCAAGTAGCCAGCCTCTCTCAGCTATTAAATGCCTACGTAAACAAGAATGCCTTTAAATTTATCCTGCAAATTGGCAATGAGGGAAGTAGATGCATGTCACCAGGGAGGACATTCCACAAACAGGAACTACCACCCATCATGAGGCATAGACAACCATGCCGCAGCCCGTGGTAGGCAGAGACAGATCTGATGGCAGAGGGAGTCAGTGCCAGAAGCTGGCTCACTTTTCAGTATTACGCAGCCTTTTCACCCTGTGCGGGGGTTGTCCCCCCCAGCCCCATGTGGAAGAGGAAGCAGTTCCTGGAGGGGCCACAGAGCAAGAGTGGGTCCACAACACTTGGATAGATGAATGATGGCATTACAGTGGCCTGTCTAGTCCAGCATCCTGCAAGCGGGACCTGAGCGCAAGAATACTTTCCCATCTTGCAGTTCCAGCAACTAGTATTTCCTTCATCATGGCTTGTAACCATTGAGAGTCTGGTCCCCATGAATTTGTCCATTCTCTTTTAAAGCCATTCAAGTTGATGGCCATCACTGCCTCCTGTGGGTGCAAGCTCCACAGTTCAGCCGTGCGCTGTGTGATGAAGTACTTTCTTTTAGTTATCCTGAATTTTCCAACATTCAGCTTCATTGGATGTCCATGAGTTCTATTGTTACGTGAGAGGGAGAAAAACCTTTCTCTATCCACTCTTTCCATTCCATGCATAATTTTATAAACTTCTATCATGTTGCCGCATTCTCGCCTTTTGTCTAAACTAAGAAATGCTGCCATCTTCATAGCTGAGTCGCTTTATCCTCAGGATCATTTTGGTTGCCTCTTCCTACTTGCCGATCTCACTTTTCTCAGCCTGGGCCCTCCATTCCTACCTGTTAGTGTGTGTTTTTCCTCCCGGGCAGTAGGTGACAGACCTCTGCAGAGGCCAGCTGGCTTCTTGTCCATCCTACTTTTTTGCTCTTTGCTAGCGGCAGTCTCTCCTCAGCCCTTCCTGGAAATGCCAGAGATTTAACCTGGGATCTTCAGCATGCAAATCAGGTGCTCTAACCACTGAGCCCCAGTCCATAGCTGTCAACTTGAAAATAAGGGACCAGCAACCTTGAAAATAAGGGACCAGCAGCCAAAATAAGGGACCTGCAGCCTCGCCTGTTCCAGGCACTCCAGTCTTCCTGTCCTTCTGCAGTCTTGTCAAACTCATGCTGGGTAGCTTCGAGAACACTGTCCAACCAACTTTCTAACCAGAGGTTCAACTGAATAGAATCTGAATCACATGCACCACAAGGCCTATGCAGCCTCAACTTAAGATGGCTCCCCGGCCTGGCTTTGCACTGCAAAGTTTGCAGCAGCACGTGCAACAAAATGGCGTCCAGCATTCAAAAAACCCCTCAGCTTGCATTAACTAGCCACACACAAGGCATACAAGCTCCACCCCCCAGTCGTTCTTAGACTTCTTATTGGGTGAGCAACACAGCCAAGCAACACAGTTGGAGCCTCCCTCCTCCCTGGCCGGCAGGGAGGGAGGGAGAGGAGCTGCTTCCTTTGAAATTTAAGGGACATCATGTAAGGGACATTTAAGGGACATCCATCAATAAGGGACAGCAGCAGGACATGGCACTGGAATAAGGGATTGTCCCTTCAAATAAGGGACACTTGACAGCTATGCCCCAATCCGTTCCCTGTATCTGCAGTGCTTGGATTTGCCAGGGCTCATTTCTGAAGTTCCTCACCACTGGATCTGGCATCAAGTGGCAGACGGGACACACGTGAACTGATCCCACATCTGCTGTCAGTCTGAAGATGCTTTTCTGCAGACACTAAAGCAATTATTAGCATTTACAGTCTCTTGTTCACGCGCTTTCATTTGTATTAAAAATAACAACAACCCACTTTTGGCTGGCTAAAATTAAATGTTTAACTCTTGCCCTGTGATGAAAACCCTTTCCTTTCAGTGGTGGCAGAGGCAACAAGCAAACAGTTCACTAGAGAAGGGGGGGGGGGAGAAACACCCTCTGAGCATTGTTTTTGGACACAAACATACACAAGTTATTAGAACATAAGATCAAAGGAGATGTCCTACTGTGTTTCTTTCAATGCTTCCTTTGTGCTTGTATACTGAAGCCTGGTAGAGAGTTAGAACAGGAGGAGAGGGAGGGAGAGGAAACCCTTTGTACAAAGATACTTGTCTCGGAGAGAAGCTCATAAAAGGTGATGTGAGAAAAGACGCCAGGTGGAGTATAAACCACCCTTATTGTTAAGAAATGCAAATAAAAAAGCCTCATCTATATTAAAACTTCCTCCCTTGTCATTTCTTTAGATGCTAAAGGATTATTGAAGTCCTGGAACTGCTAGTTCCAACCCCCCCCCCCCATTCCCCAACTCCCAATTTTTCTTTTGTTTTCGTAATATACCATGCATGATTGCTGGTGAAAGTTAAGTTTTCTACTTTCTCAGCAAATAACAGTAAGTTAAGGGAGGAAACCTCATTTCAGCAAAAATACTTGCAGGAAGCAGGGAGAAAACAAGACTTGAATTGGAACATTTTGTTTTAAATAAATAAATAATCCTAGTGTTTCTGGGTGGTTTTTTGTTTTTTTAAGTAATGCATTCTATGAATGAGATTATCCGATGTCCCATGTAGCTTAAAGAAAGACCTCTTGCAGCCTGGTCTGTTGGCTGATGGCTTAGAGTTGTTTTGTGGCGGAGGGGGGATGTTTCTGGGAGCTGTAGTTTGTTAAGGGTGCTAAGAGTTGTTTGGAGACTCCTTGTTCCCCACACTGAGCTACAATTCTTAGACTTCCCTGTGAAGAGGGGATGGTTGACTCTGGGAACTGTACCCATGGTGTGTGTGCGTGTGTCCGTCCTAACAATTCTTGGCACTGTTAACAAACTACAGCTCCCAGATTTCTTTGGGGGAAACCCAAAGTGTTTAAAGTGGTGCCATCGTGCTTTAAATGTATGGTGTGAACATGGCCTATATAGTGTAGCACTGGGGCATCGTTGTGTTGAGTACATGGTCCCTGATTGGGTGGGATCACTCATATCATTACAATGGCACCTTGGGTTACATACGCTTCAGGTTACAGACTCCGCTAACCCAGAAATATTACCTCGGGTTAAGAACTTTGCTTCAGGATGAGAACAGAAATCGTGCTCTGGCGGCGTGGTGGCAGCGGGAGGCCGCATTAGCTAAAGTGGTGCTTCAGGTTAAGAACAGTTTCAGGTTAAGAATGGACCTCCGGAACGAATTAAGTACTTAACCTGAGATACCACTGTACTTCAGGAAAGAGGAAAACATATCAGCATCCAGGGGTGTGTGGGGATGTCAGAGAAGCAGGAACCAGAATAAGCAAAGGAGCTGCACTTGCATTAATGTGGGTTGAAATAAAAGCAAAATGAATGAGAAAGATAACGTAAGAAGAAAACGGAAGGTGCACCATTACAGTCAGCTCAGCTACTTAATGTTTTTGAAAGGGCTGCTGCCACAGTTTCTGTTTCCTGAGAAATATCTAAATTTTCACCATCACAACATATTACCAAGAATTAACTTTCTGCAGAGAATGGGTCACTAATGCATCACTACAAAGTGAGTTTTTACAACTCATTTCCCTTTTTGCTCTGTGAGCTTCTGGAGAGGTTCACTTACAAAGCATCCAAGTACTGTACTGTCTTCATTAAAATTCTCTGGTTCTCTGGTTGCTATCCTTCCTCCTGTAACGTGAAAAGAGCAGCTGTCTCAGGACAGCACTCTCTCTCTCTCTCTCTCTCTCTCTCTCTCTCTCTCTCTCTCTCTCTCTCATCGGAGCCTGAGATTGTTTTAGGATAAAATGCGGATCCCTTTGATTACAGTGAAATGTTTTTGCCTGATCTGTCTGCCGTACATAAAAGTGTGGTTATATCATCACCCCAGTAGTACCTCTTTGACCCCATGTATTTGATGACAGATTGTCACCTGGTTTCAACAAAGGAACCTACAGGGCCGGTTAGTCAAAGGAACTTTCTGCTTTTCCTCCTATATTTATTTCATATTCTTGTTGCTATGAGTCTTCCGTAAGCCACTACTTATAGGTAGAATATGACATATCCTTCAGTCTATTAACAAATGAGCTGGGAGCAAGCTACATGCTAAGGTCGAGTACATATTATACATTTAAAGCACATGGCTGGGGAGGGCGGGGTATAAATAAAAAATTATTATATTATTATTATTATTTCCTCCCTCAGATAATTCTGGGTACTGTAAGACCCTTTTGGAGGATCTCTAGCATCACAATTTTACTGTCAGTTTCTGGGAATGTAATATAATTGTTGAAATCCTTCCAATTGCTTCCAACAGACTGTCAAATATTTGTTTAATCAGGAGACAGCACTACTAATTATTAATACCACATTTCTCGCTTTTGGCTGGGTCAGGAGGCAGACTACATAATGTCCTCCCCATATTCCAATAAATGTGTGCCTACTCATTGTATTACTAGAAGGTGATAGTGATAAATTATTTTTCTTGGGGTTCCCTCCCTTGAAGAAAAATGAAACTCCATCTCCTTTCTGTTGTTCTTTGGGGGATGAGAAGCAAACCCAGGACACTGAATCACCTTTGTTTTGTGTTCATTCTAGTTCATTTCCGTTATGAAGTTTAGAGGGTCCGTGTTTTCTTTGACTTTATAGCCCAAAGGAATGGTGTGAAGGCACATGATGCAGCATCATTTCTGAAGCTAAGCACGTCGGGGTCTGGTCAGCATCTGGATGGGAGACCACCTGGGAACCCTGAGCTCCATGGAAAAAAAGACACAATGCAAATGTAATAAATAAGCAAGCAAGCATGGACTTCGCTCCATTGTAAGTTCAGTGTCACCCCTGCAGAGCACAGTGTAACATCACAGGAGCACAATGTAGCTTAGAATGGGATTCCATAGACATACGTTTGGTCTTCTAGCACTGCAGCAGTGTTTAGGGAATTGACATTTGGCCAGTTATGCCTAACTAATGCTACAATAATGGATCTCCTATCTTGGCTTGTATGGGGGAAAGTGCATCCCAAATATATGATCTAAGGAGCTGCATCTGAGGTATAATTAGGGCTGCTATACATCCAGATTTTCCCAGACATTACTGGGATTTCAAAAGTGGAATTCACATCCCGGAGGAATTTCTGAAAGGCAGTGCTTTGTCCTGGCTCTTAGGCAAGTCAATAAAAAAATTGTGCGGTTTTTTTTGTAACAACTTTTGGGGTGTCCTGGTTTTTCCTTTTTGAGTATAATCAGCTGGAAAATCTTAATAGTACATATTTATGTTATGTCTACGAGTCTTTGTTTTTTTTTATTTTGTACATTTTAGTGAATGGTGGAGAGGGGGATTGGGCCATTGTAAGAACTGCCTTGTTGGAATAAACCATGGTCCTTTCATTAATCTAGAAATATGTTCTAAAGATAGGCCAGGTCAGTGCCAGATTTACCCAGAAGGTCTGTAGCTCAGTGATAGAGCATCTGCTTTGCATACAGAAGTTCCCAGGTTCTGTTCCTCAATATCTGAGAGAGACTCCTGCCTGGAACCCAAGAAAGCCACTGTCCATCACTGTAGACATTAATGACCTACATGGACCAATGGACCCATTTAAGACAGTTTCTTATGTTTTCAGCTTTTAAATGACTTACTTAGGTGACACGGGTCTTTGTTTTTTAAATCTCTTATTAATTTTCAGGGTGCAGCAAGTTCTATGTCTTTACTTCCCATCTTACTGGTTTTCTATATGACTTTTTGTAGGTGGGATACCTCAGATAGCAAAGCATGAGACTCTTAACCTCAGGGTTTGAGCCCCACCTTGGGCAAAAGATTCCTGCACTGCAAGGGGTTGGACTAGATGACCCTTGGGTTCCCTTCCAACTCCACTATTCTATGATTCTAAGTGTTTTTCACATAGTTATTATACACCACTCAGAGAACTTTATGTTATGGGGAGGCAGCATACAAATGCCATAAATAATTCCACACATGGCAAAGACTGGTATTCAAAAGGTCTACTGGTTCTGAACACTGAACTGCATCAGTCCATAGATCTATGGGAAATTTTCATAGATCTGTAGAATGGGGCATTGCATTTTATGTACATTTAAATGGTGGGTGGTCACTGCCGATGGGAGCCAAACCTGGCTCTCATTCAAAAGTGGCACCTTGTCCTGCTGCCCCCAGTTTAAAAGGCCAGCCAGGGACTCAGCAAGCTGACATAGCTGGAGCTGGCTAACCTGGGACCCTTCAGAGCAACTGGGGCCCTTGACATCCAGCTGGTGCTGGATTGGCAAATTTTTAAAATCAGATGGCAGCTTTTCAAACAATCAAATCATAGAACAGTCATCCCCAGTGCAGACAATAGCAAACTCATGCTGCCTGTGTGTGTGTGTTTTGTACAGCTTCCTTCCTCTTTCTCAGCTCCCCTTTCTTTTCAGAGCAGCAAGAAAGCAATTTCCTTTCTTCCAAACATTATTTATACATTTATTTCCCCCCTCCAAATCTACACACATACGTTTTCTACTACAAATAATCTCTCTCTCCCTCTCTCTTTTAATGAGCATGTAAAAGTTCAAGAGTGCGATCTTTTTGCGTTATTTTAACTCTGGCACAAATTTAATTTCCCATCATCAGATGGGAACAGGTTTATATTGCATGAGGGGTTCAAAAGGGCTTTCTTTCAGCGTCAGCCCCTTTGCAAGAGTTTTTGCGCGCTCTGCACTAATGAAAGGGCAATGGGGGGAAAAACAACAGCCACCCCTCCGTCTGCGTCACAGATTTCAACCCTTCGAAAAAATTCCACTGCGGTCACAGGGTTACATGAGAGGCCCCTTTAATCATTATTACAGTTTTATGAATGGTGTGCTTTACTCTGATATTTTACTACACATCACTTCTTAACATGCTCCATTGAAATTGGGGGGTGGGGGGAGAGGAGAAGAAGAAGAGAGAGAAACAAAAGACTTTGTGTATTTGAAAGACCCTGTGGTTACGAAACGTCATTGTAATTATACTGTGACACCCCCCACCCAGCTCCTCCAATCCTCAGAGCCCGCTTGGTTTTTGACATCCTTTGGTCCGAATTCCATTGAAGCCGGAAGATGCCTGAACAAATACAGAGTTAAGGCCTCAGGATTTTACTGTATGTGAGGAATTGTTTTCACTGATACGTTTAGGCTGCGACCCTCCAGCAGGGGAGGGAGGGGGAAAGAACCAAAGGCAGTTGAAATGCCCTATCCAACGCCCTTCTGAGCCCATGCCGGCAAGGCGGATGTAAGGACAGAACAGCGCTTTTGCACATCCCATCTCTTTATCTCTTTTGTGTTCTAACAACTTCCCTCCAATTGGAAACAATGGCAGGAAAACACACTGCCGCAGCTCCAGAGCTGTATTATTCCACAACTGCAAGAAATCAATATTTTAGTGTAGCAGCACCCACTATCAATATCAGACAGGCACCTTCACTTTGTATTCTTTTTGGCACTTTTGAAAAACATTGTTGTTTAGACAAGCCTACCTAGTTCTCTAGGATGCTGGCGTGTTTTTAGTCTATTGCTGATTTGTAGTTTTCTGAGTGTTTTAATTGAAAATGCCAGTGTCTTATTATCTTTGTCAACTGCTTTGAGGCTTTTTTACAATCAAACGGTATAGAAATTTTATGAAATAAATAAAGAGATCCTCATCATAGTGCCAGTAGCAATGAAAATAGATTTATACCCCATCTTTCCTCCAAGGAGTAAAGTGATGCACATGGTTCTCTCTCCCCCCACCCCACCCCAAACTTATCCTTAAAACAAACCTGTGAGTCAGGTTAAGCTGAGAGAAAGTGATTTACCCAAAGTCATCCAGTGAATGTCATGGCTATGTGGGAATTTGAGTCCTAGTCTCCTAGTTTGACACTATGATCACTGCACCCCACTGGCTCTCTCAACCGGCTGTTTCTTTTCCTATTTCCTTTTCTTTTTTTTTCAGTGGTAGGGTACATTCTCTGCATGCAGAAAGTCCTAGATTCAATACCCAGCAGTTCCAGGTAGGGCTGGGAGAGAACCCTACCTGAAACAATGGAGAGCCACCGTCAGTCATCTTTTCTGACCTGGTATGTGGCAACTTTCTATGAACATTTCTGAATACAGAGGTGGGAATGCAGCAGTCATGGGATAAGGGTGGGAGCTCAGCCAGAAAAGAGTCTCACCTACTCCAGACAAACCTTACCTCCACGAAGGTGTGCTATGAAGAAATATGACCCAATTCATCCAATATGTTACAGGGTTCTGAGAGGATTCATGGCCCTGAACTAAACGTGAGATCACCTGCCACCAGATCGAATGTTTTCGGCTGACATCCACATACTCCTGTCACCCCCCTTTCTTGGCAACCCAGGGTGTGAAATAGTTGTAGCCTTTGCCAAGAGGCAGGGGGGAAAGAGGATTTGTGTGATGCAAAATGTCTGGGGAATCTCTGAGGACAGGATCACATTATCTCTTGTTAAAATATTATGGAAATCAAACATCATTGTTCATTAGGGTCGTCTGTGTTTTATTTATTGGCTCAGGGCTGACTGCAAGCTGTGAAGGGATTTTTAAAATAAAATAAAAATTGAAGCATTTGGCTATTTCATAATCTCTTTTCTCTGCTTTCTCCAGGTGAGCTCCAGATCCAACCACTTTGAAACTTTCATAGAATTTTTGAAAATGAACAGACAGGAATGTTTTAGACTGGGCCTGTTTCCAGATTTCTTTTGCATAGTGTGAGTTGATGGCTTGGAAGGTAGTGAAACCTCCCTCTTCCTTTACTTTTCTTTTCTTTTCTTTTCTTTTCTTTTCTTTTCTTTTCTTTTCCCCTTCCTTTCAAAAAGAATTGAACTCATAAGCATTTTGCTTCTCTTTTATCTCTCTTAGCTGAATCCCCCCCACACAAGGAAATGCAATTTTCATAAAACGGGAAGTAATTACCAGCTACAAGGTTGTTGTTTAAAAAAGAAAAGATGGATAATTCTCCCGTATAACATATTGTATCTGTAGCTATAGGGCACAGTTTCTGACCTAGCCTATCCTCACACAACCAGTTCCTAAGTACACAAGAAGAGCCCTACTAGATCAAGGGCCTATCTAGTCCAGCATCCTGTTCTCACAGTGGCCAACTCAAAGCCGCTACGAGGACCCAAGTGCAACAGTGCTACCCTCATTTGTGATTCCTAGCAGCTGGTACTCAGAGGCATAGTGCTTAGCCAGCATGGTGTAGTGGTTAAGAGCGGTGGACTTGTAATCTGGTGAATTGGGTTCCCTTCCCCGCTCCTCCACATGCAGCTGCTGGGTAACCTTGGGCTTGTCACACTTCTCTGAAGTCTCTCAGCCTCACCCACCTCACAGTGTTTGTTGTGGGGGAGGAAGAGAAAGGAGATTGTTAGCTGCTTTGAGACTCCTTAGGGTAATGATAAAGCGGGATATCAAATCCAAACTCCTCTTCTTCTTCTTCTTCCATATGTGGAGGCGGAATGCAGCTAGTGTTGTATCTGGTGGCCACTGACAGCCTTATCCTCCATTAATTTGTCTAATCCTCTTCTAAAGCCAGCCAAGTCGCTGGACCTGGACGTCTCGATTCCATCTTGTGAGAGCAAACTCAGCTATGCACTATGCGAAGAAGTACTTTCCTGGGTCTTCCAACATTCCGTTCCATGGAATAATTCCTAGTTCCAGTATTGGGGGGGGGGGCTTGGGGGAAGAGAGAGAGAGAGAGATGTCTACCCCAGTAGTAGCTGGTGAGGTGGGGCACCATTACACTCCTGGCTTCGCAACATAGTGGGCTGCTGGTGCTTACCGAGGCTGAGGGGGAGTTATGCGGTGCGGGGAGCTTGGCATGGTGGCAACATCGGATTGGCTCCACTGCGCTGCTCCACACAAGCTCCCTGTGTCCTGTTCCTCATATCTTCCTCTCAATAAGCTCCAGCAACCCACTGTGTTGGGAATCTGGAAGAACAATAGTGCCCAATCTGTGCCACCTCACAGGGTACTACTGCTCTGTCCACTTTCTCCATGTTACGTATAATTTTATATACCTCTATCATGTCTCCTCTTACATGCCTTTTCTCTAAGCTGAAAAGCCTCAAACATTCTAACTGTCCCTCAGAGGGGGGTTTCTCCAGCCCCTTGATCATTTTTGTGGCCCTTTTCCTTTGGCTTAGGCCTATGCAACTTGTGAAATGGCAGAAGGGGAAGCCTCCAACCTGCTCTGGGAATGAGTCGCCAATTTGCATTTTTCTCTTTCCTTCCTTCCTTCCTTCCTTCCTTCCTTCCTTCCTTCCTTTCTTTCTTTCTTTTTTTAAAAAAATTATATCCTGCTTTTATTTATAAGCTCAAAGGGTTGTGAGGTAGGGGGGGCTTACTAAAAAGTTCACTACGTACATAAATCACAGTGAAAACAGTCCAAAATGACTAAAATTGGTTTCATACGATAAAACCAATAGCAGAATAAAATGAAGTTCAGTGTAACAGAGGGAGATAACTAAGCCAGCTGCGTTAAAGGCTTTAGCATCTTATCTGATGCTTAAAAGTGAGGGAGCCAAGCCAACCCCTCTGGGGAATTTACACTTCCACTCCCCAGCCACTGCAATAGAAAAGTTTAGTAAATCTTTGAAGAATTACCAGGATTGGCTTCTGGTTTGAAGGCACCACTGCCAAAACACCTTCAGGTGGATCCTCTCTTACCTCCGGTGCCACTACCCTTGCCCTACCATGGCTTTACTAGATTAAGGTGGCAGACAGCAGCAACAGCTCCCAATGGAGCCACCACTGAAATTTCCCACAGGGGCTCCTAACACACCCCCACCCCACCCCGTGTCGACAGTATTGAGCAAAATGGACCCAAAGGCTGACTCAGTAGAAGACAGCTTCCTATGTAGTCCTGAACTTCTTGTTTGTTAACCTGTTGCCATACTAAGCATTGCTCCATTCCTTCAAAGGGTGAGTCTGGGTGAAGACAGGTAGCCGTTTTGCAAAGTGGTAATTTGCCACTGTGTGCATGCAAACTGCTTAATAAACTGGTTGTTTGTTTACACAAGAGATGAAAAGACTCTTGCCACTCCCTTCTTCCCTAGTTTTCTCATTAAGCTAAAGAGCTTGGTCAGGTAGATGGATACCTGAAAGACTTCCCTTGATTTGAGGAAATGCTTCTACTTGAACCAAACCCCCAATTTCAGCCTGATTTTCATTTCAGGTGGAATTGGGAGTGGAGGGGCCTTCACTGAGTACCAACCTTCCACTGGAACATCTCTGAAAACGTCTAATTTTGTGTTAAAATGTTGATCTGAAAATTGGATTGTTAATCCTAGAGCTAATCCTTAAGTATATCGAGTCCCCTTCAACAACTGTATGCCCAGGCCCAGGGAGAGAATAAATTTATTTACTGGAGCTTGGTTTGATTTCTAAATGCCACATATGCGCTCATGGCCAAACTTGGAACATGGAGGCAAATTAAAATGAAGAATAAGCTACTTCTTGAGAATGCACAGTAGTGGTCTTTCCTAGCTCACTGCTATTATTTTGTGTTTTCCAAGTTGATTTACTGAAGAATTCTCTGAGCTGGTTTACTCTGAGGTGGTTTACATTGTTATGTACTGTAAAATAGGTTTAGTATTTTACCCCTCAGTGACCCATTTTCTGCCAGTCATATCAAATTTGATTATTTATGTGTGTACCATTTTGTAACAGAAAAATAAAACAAAAGTGGTTTTTCCTGTGAAATACAGGAAGGTGCTTTATAGACTATAGGTCCAGTTAGCACAGTATTTTTAACACAATAGTTTGTGAGGAATGCTAAGCTAAACTATGGCTAAGTGTGAATGCATAGGCGTAACCAAGGGGGACAGGGGGGCAGCTACCCTCCCTAGATCAAGTAAAACAATAGAAATACTTAACTGTCCAATCACGTCGGTTCTGCCCCCCCAACAAAGTCCTCCTCCCCCCCAAAAATCCTGGCTACGCCCATGTGTGAATGCACAGTAAAATATGCCTGCTTCACACCTAGTCTGAAGGCTTAGCCTTATGTGTGAACCCGGGTTTGTGGTTTGTCTCGCCCCAGATGAACCACAAGATGCCCCCAAGTTCCCATTGTCTGGGGAAGACAAACCACAAGCCCAGATTCACATGTAACATTGGCCAAAGCATGGCTCAGTTCCAGGTAGAACAGAAACAGAAGGATGAAGAATGAAGCAAATGCAATTTTTACCATGCGTACCGACCCGCACACAGGCACATTCATACACACAGCCATGGTTTAGCTGGGTGCTATTTATTTATTTAAAACATTTATAAACCACACTTTTGTATAAAACATAAAAAGGCTGTGTACGGGGGGGGGGGGGACACAATGGCATTACAATGAAAATGTCAAATCTGTAAGATGTGTGAATCAGGCCAGTAGAGGTTTTAGATTGTTTTAAATGGGAGTCTTAGCTGACCTAGGAGATGCTCTAGCACTAAGATAGGATCTTTGCAGCTGGGGATCTGTAGTTGAGTGCCTCCCACATACTTTGGGATAGAGGGCTTCCACAGCAGATATTTAAGTACTATGTATATGTTTGTGTGTGTGTGCGCGTGCCTATATACACACCTTTAATTTATGCTCTGTATGTGTGTGGTTTTGTACTCACAGTGCCTTTCTCTTTCAACAGGGTTTTCGTGTGTGATAGTTAATTATGCTTCTCAGATTTTAGAATCATTTTAAAATGTTGTGTTCTCAAGTTACAGCAATGGTTTTAAATTGCAGTTGTTTACACTGTGTTACACAGTGTAGTCCTAGTTCTGTGGGGCATACACTCAAGCAAGTGTGAGATTGCCATATTATCCTGAATTTTATGTCCATTGCAGTGTAAGATGCCCTGTTACGAATGTAGAAAAATGTGATAAGCTACATACCCTACAACCAGGGTTTCCCACTTGAGTGCTTTGTTTTTGTCCATTGTTTTCTCCTTATATTAGATTGTGCTTCTTAACATGTACCTTTAATGATAAACTTGCAAAATATCTTCTTTTTTTTAAAAAGGTGGCACGCCTCCTCCAAGACACTACCGGCAACCCTCCTTTTTTGTGTAAGTACCATTATGAAAAATAATGTAAAAACATAGACCAATGTATTATTATGTAACAGTTCCTCAAAATGAGTTATTTATTTAAATAACTATAATCGTGCACGTGTTTCCGCATTTCCTCAGCTGCATTTGTGCGCATTTTGCGTTTCTTGAAATATATTGTAAGCAGCATTTGGGGGGTGCAGGGAAGGTGGAATAATAGTAATAATAGCTTTAAAAATAAAATAAAATAAAATAAAATCCACGCTTCCTTGACACGCATGCCCTGTGCGTGTCTACTCAGAAACCAAGCCTTACTCCCAAGTGTTGTTATTGTTGTTTAGTCGTTTAGTCGTGTCCGACTCTTCGTGACCCCATGGACCAGAGCACGCCAGGCACTTCTGTCTTCCACTGCCTCCCGCAGTTTGGTCAGACTCATGTTTGTAGCTTCGAAGACAAGTAAGCGGGAACCAAGACTAAAGTCTGCAAACCTACATCCACTTACTCGAGAGCAATGCCCTTTGAATCGAGTTGAACTTACTTCCGAGTAGGCACGCCCAGAATTGCTCCTTGAGCGGCCTCCCCAAAAAAGTTGCAGGAGGCTGATGGATCATGGGGAAGCGGAGTGGGGGACTTAGTCAAACGCACAAAAAACGCAGAGAGAGAGAAAGAAAGTAGTGAGGAGGGAGAGAGAGAAAAAGAGAGAGACATCTCTGGAATGGGGCCTCCCTCTATGGCTCTGAGCTCTGCTGCCTGCGCCTGGCTGGAAATGAAACACACCAAAGGAGCCGCCGCCGCCGCCGCTCCTTTTATTTTTTTGGAGACTCCAAAAGGATCCTTCTTCCCTTTCATGTGCCGCCCCGCTCCAATCGGAATCCAGAGGCTGCCTGCAAGTGGTCTAATCTCAATGAGGTGTCAATCATGTTCCCCGGTGGGTGAAGTAAGGTCTTTTGTAACCGCCTCTGTTACAAGCGAGACTTGAGTCGAGAGGGAGAGGAGAAGAGAGGAGAGAGACGCAGCCAGGGCGCTGAGTTCAGAGCTGCTTTTGCTGCTGCTGCTGCTGCAAGTGTGCATCTATCTATCTATAGATCTGCTCCTCTGTGCATTCCCCCCCCCCCCGCCCATATCTCTTTTCCATCGTTGCTTTAATCAAGGAAAGGGGACGGCCGGAGCACATGGATTTCTAAAAAGAAGGGAAAGGGACCCTCTTGGAATTGAGAGATTGTTGTTGTTGAAGAGAGCCAACAAGCGGGCAGTGATGCCCCCAGCTCAGCCCTGAAGCCCACTCCCGATGCCCTCGGGTTTGCAGATCCATGCCGAGAGATGGGGAAACTTCACTCAAAACATGGTAAGTTCTTTTGCACGGTTTACAGGGCGCGGGGAGGGAAAGGAGCCCAGATCTTGGTTAGAATTCACTAGATATCTGTGTATATGCAAGACTCTGCTCTAACCATCTTCTCGTTTTTATTTTTTCTCTCCCCCCCCCCCAACCCTGGATTTTCCTAGCTGCTGTTTGTAAACCTCGAGAAAGCCCAGAAGGTATGTTGTTTTTATAATTATTATTATTCCTGTTCATAAGAACTTCCATCCTTTTTTGCTTTCTCCCCCCCCCCCAACTTTTTGCCCCTGTAAAAAAAAAAGAAAGGAAAGGGAGAAAAAGTTTGTGCTTTGGTGATTTTGGGGTGGATGCTCAGAGAAGTTCTCTGCTCTCAGGAGAGGTTCTGTTCTCAGAGTCTTTTGCTCTCTGTTCCCCTTCCCCTTCTCTCTCATTTTGTTGTGGTTGGGGCAGGTAGTTTGGGGGCAAGAAAAGAAGTATGTGGGGTGGTGATGGAGGGCTTGAATAGGTCCCTTCCAGGGTGGCGACTGTGCCTGACTTGAGGCTTTCCTTTTTCTTCCCCAGGTGATAGTTTTGCTGTGAATGCCTCGCTGGCTCGGAAAGGGCTGGAGGACTGGATGGTGAAGCAGAAATACTCTGGCAGTGGAAGCAGCAGCGGAGGCAGCAGCCTAGGACTTCAGCAAGGCTGCCAGCACCGGGCTCTTTGCAGGCTGTCTGGTTCCAGGGTGAGTTCCCGATTCCTTCCACCCAGCTTGCCTTCCCTCCTCTCCCTCCTTACCATCAAGGCAGAAACTAGCTTGAACCTCTTCCAGACTAGGCTCTCTTTGAGTTGGAGCTCTTTGGGATGAAAACGTATCTTCCCCCTGCGCCCCCCCCCCCCGCTCCACTTTCAGTTATTGTGCCTTTGGGAGTAGCCTTCTGAGTTGATTCGGTTCGCCCACCCTTTGAAGGAGTTGCAAGTTTGCAGGGCAGAAGCAGGCTCTGAAAAGGCGGCTGCCTTGCTTCCCTGTGTTGAAAAGAACATGGCTCTTCAGGAATGGGATGGGCAGATGGACAATCTGTCTCTCTCCAGTTTCCATTGTAGAAGTCCTGAGAAACCAAAACAGATGAGAAGAGTCCTGGTGTGTGTGAGAGAGATGGGAATAGAGAGGTGGCTTCATTTATTGTCTGGCATTTTGTCATTTTGCTTCCCAAAGCCAACTTTTTCAGTGCCCGCAACCCCGCTAGAGTTCTTAGCCGGTTGGGATACTTTCTCATAAAGCTTTGCTGAGTGTCCCAAATTGTTCTTTTGGTTGCTTAAACATCTGCAATCTATCTTTTCCTTTTTTTAAAAATGCTGTTTATATGCTTTGCACGCTGCTTTGCCTTGAGAGTGCTCTTAGATATGAGGGGATTGTGTTGCTTCAGTCCTTTGCACACTTAAATGGGCAGGAACCCCATTGAACGCATTTGGGCTTACTCATAAGTAAGCCTGCTTCCTTGCTCAGCCAGATTGGTACTTGCTGGTTGCAAATGTACTTTAAGAGTTTTTGTTTTGTTATTTAAAAAAGCTTTTCCTGAACATCTGGATTTTGCTTTTTCTTCTCTTTCAAAACAGACCAGGGGAAGAGCCTTTCATAGCAGGGGAAGGTCTTAGAAAGTTGTGTGTGTGCATGTTTGTGTGTTTATTGGTCTCTAAGGTAAACCTGTGGATTGAAGCTTCCCAGATCTAATGGTGCTTTCCTCCCATTGTGTCAAAACTTAGTTCTGTCTTAAGATTGTACTCTGATAATAAAAAGTAAGAGAAGGGTTTCATTTGTTTGTTTGTTTTATATTGCTGGAATGATCTGGGCAACACAGTAAAAAGTCTTTGGTGATAACAGACATTGGTCCTGGTCCCGAACAGATAATGACTCAGTGACAATCTATATGATGATTTATTTCTTACACTTCAATGTCTGTCCTTCTTTATACTTTGTTTGGTTTGCACTCTGGAGCTGCACACTGCTGAGTCATTAGAAAAGATAGCACTTTGTTTGCACCCTGCTGATTGGATGAGATTATTTTACCTTGTGTTTCTGGCTAAAGCAAGCAAGTTATTTTGTGGTGGGGGTGGGTGGGATGAGTGTTTAATTGAACCACCATTTGTGAAAGCAGCCTTGTAAACACGTCCAGATAAGTTTGTAGTCCACATTCATTTTAGTGAACCTGTATTCATCAGTTGTGGCTGGCATTAAAAAGAGCCATCTTTTGCCAACTTTATGTGCCATGTCACCTGGAAGTAGTGTTTACTCGCCATAGGTAACCTGGTGAGAAGCTATTTTCAAAGTATGTCACCAAGTTTAATGTACTTGCTACTTTCTTCTGAGCAAAATATGCAGCCCCTGATCAGGACTCTTATTAGGTGAAAGGAAAGTTGCTGTCCAGTCTTTTAGTAGTGCGTGAGTATTATTGCTCGCATAAATTGGAGGTGGGGGAAACTGCTCTATATTGAATGTTCCTGCTCTGATAGCTTTAGGAGTCACTGTATATTTTGGAAAGCCGTCACTTAAAATTGAGCCAGCATGGGAGTCTGATTCTTAGCCAAATAACTCATTTTTAGGTTGTATGCATGTATTCCCCCTACCTCTAGCTATTTCAGTCATGTACTCCCCCTACCTCTAGCTATTTGAGTCATACTTACTTACTTACTTACTTATTTATTTATTTCCCGCCCATCTGGGTTTCCTCAGCCACTCTGGGCGGCTTCCAAAAAAATATTAAAAATACAATAATTCAGCTATGTGTAATTAATATACTCTACTAACTCTACTAACCATCTTTATGGAAAGGAAATCCAAAGTATCTTGGTTGGAGAGCAGTTGTATTTTAAACACCAGGGAAAACCATAGACTAATGGTGAATGTGGATCCTGATGTTAATTTGAAATACTTAAATATTTATTTCAAAGTCAAATGTGCTTTCCAATCTCCATACATTTTTGCTACCTCACAAGATGAATGTGCTCAGCTGTACTCTTCCAAAGCGTATGGGTTGGGTTCCTCTATTGCAAAGCAACAAAGAGTTGGGTGGCACTTTAAAGGCTAACAGATTTTTATTATGGCCAAAGCTTTTGCAGCCTACAGTCTGCTCCCAGTGCAATACTGTTCATCTCAACTTGGAAGGAAGTCCTATTGAGTGCAATGGAATCTGCCCTACCAAAGTGTGAATAGGGTTCATCACCAGACCAGCTCTTGTTCTGAATCCATACCATTTTGTGATTTAATGAAATAAGAAGGGAAGGGATATTATTTTCTAAACTCTCCTTTTGATGCCCTTGGGATCCGTGCATGTATTTGTGTTAGAGCACATGCTTAGTTTCAGAAAATCCCAGGTGTAAACAGCCATTTCTGTGGTGGGATGTGGAATCCAGTGTCCATGCCCTCATAATTCACTGCCTTAATTTCACCCATTTAACTGAGTAATTGTAATAAGTAACTAAGATCTGTGTTTACTTCCTAATGCTCCAGCTGAATTGAGCAAGTTCCTGTATGCGTTTGCACTAAATTTCCAAAGTGTCTCAAAGATCTTGGTTGTAGGTTTTGGTCTGCATTCAAAGTTGCTGGAAATGGAACTTTGTTCATTGCTTTTTTGGTAGACAGTTCAAGCAGATGGAATGAAAAAAGATGCCAAAAACATATTGCCTTTGGAGAAATATTATCCCCTTGAGTTTTATTTAATAGGGACAGGGAAGTGTTAAAGGGAGGGAAATGCTTAAGGGTGTCTAAGTAATTAGACACTTAGCTTCCCAGGAATTTCATAAGAATAACCTTCTATTGGAGTGGAAGATTTGACGCAAATGATGGAATCAAGAGGCTTGGTGGTTCTTTGGTGACATTTTAAAGCATCTGCATGCAGTTTTGCTCCAGATGAGAAGAAAGGGATGATTTATTAAATAGTAGAGAAAGCAAGAATGGCATCAGTTAAAGTTATGCAGAGCTTTGGCTCCAGAACAAGGATGCTTCTGCTGTTGGCAGTGGAACGACTTGTCATCCAGAGGCACAGACACCACATTGTGTTGTAATTTTAATGTCTATTGCTTTAAAACAACAAGCAAAGAATAAGGCTGAGTTCATGTGGAAGGACTCCATAAATGGAGTAAGGATTGTACTTTCATCACCTGGTTTGGGGAAGGGAGGTTTGGCACATAGTTAAATGAGGGAACTCGCTCCCAAAGGAGGCAGTGATGGTCACTCACTTTGAATAATAGAAAACGAGCTTGCTTCGTCCTCTATGTGACAGACCTTTAGATGTTTGAAGATGGCTATCATATCTCCTCTTTACCAGGCTAAACATACTGAATTCCCACAACCATTCTTCATACAGCTTGGCTTCCAGACCCTTGATCGTCTTGGTCTCCCTCCTCTACACACGTTCCAGCCTGTCCTTGCTCTCCCTAAAAAATGATGCTTGGATGGCTTCAAAAGAGCATTAGACAAATTCATGGGGGGGCAAGGCTATCAATGCCTACTAGCCATGCTGGCTATGTTCCACCTCCACTGTCAGAGGCATTGTGCCTCCTTGCTGGAAGCAGCAGAAGAGAAGTGCTGTTGCGCTCACACCCAGCTTGTCGGCTCCCCATTGGGGCATCTGGTCGGCCACTATGGGAACAGGATGCTGAACTAGGCAGTCCATTGGCCTGATCCAGCAGGCTCCTCTTACATTCTTTCGAAGTTCTGTTCTCAAATATTTCCTGGTTGGAATAAGTTTTGATCCTCCCCTCCCCTTATAATTGCCTAAATAATAATAAAGGATACTGAGTGACCACATTATTGTGTTTAGATATGGCTACCCATGACCACATCCAGTCTCCCCCTGCTCCTTACCACCTGAGTTATCTTTTGACTTGACTTGGTTGAGCTAGGGATCTTTTACACCAGGTGTGGGCAACCTGTGACCCTAAGGGGGAAAGAGGGAGAAGTAGGTGGTCCAACTGCTATTGGATCAGGCCCTAACCACTTTTGACTCCAAATCTACCCAACACTGGCACATGACTCCCAACAGATCAGTCCTAAAGCCCTTGACGGAATAAATGTCATTGCCTCTGCATACCTGCAGAACACAGCCTTATACAGGATCAGGGCACCGGTGTATCTAGCTCAGTGTTGTCTTCATTGAGCGGCAGCAACTCTCCAGGGTTTCAGACGGGACACTCTCAGCTCTACCTGGAGTTGCCAGGGATTAAACTTGGGACGTTCTGTATGCAAAGCCGGTGCTCTTCTAATGTACTCCACTAACATTGATGTCACACCTCCCCTATGCTTGGTGTCCTTAACGTCTGGAGTGCGGTGTCCAATTCTGAACACCTTGCTCTGAACACCAGGTTCTAAGAAGGTTATTAACAAATTATGTTCTAAAAAAGTCATTAGACAAACTTGATTGAAGCAATCTTTGGCTCTGGAACACAACATACTGATAACCTCTTTTGCGTGTGAGGAGTGTATTTGCTGTGTTTGGTAAAATTTTTAGTAAATTGGAGAGCGTATGTTTTGGTACCTATATATGGTGGTACCCATGACCATTTGTGTCTGTCAATTACTCCCCCCCCCCATTCTGATTTCCTATGTGTAAACATTTTCTAGGGCTGAAGTTCACATAGACTTTTAGAACAATATTTGTCTGCTATTTTTACAAACGAGTCTGCATCTAAAGCAAACTGAGGAGAAGTTCCTGCCATTGTGCATGGATTATCTTTTCTTTATTCAGCTGTTTATTTTTACTTCTACTTCTTCTTCTTCTTTTGCAAAGCTACATTATTTGTAAATGCTTTCTTCCCCCTACCCTGAGTGTTGGGCTCAGTGCCAGGGAGAACTTTTAAATAATACATTTGCTTAATTCAATTTTCTTTTTTCTTCAAAGCCATAACAAATGTTCCCAGGTTTCTTTCTTGTGTGTTGCTGTCCTATTGGTGTCTTTTTGGGAAGTGCATTCCCCCTCCCTCATCTTAATTTGGCTGCTGTATGGAAAATGTGTCTGGATGTCTTTGGGTGGCCTTTGCAATCCTCTGCCATATACAGTACTTAAGTTCTCATGCACATATAGACCAGGTTCAAGTGT
The DNA here is from genome assembly GCF_027172205.1 of Podarcis raffonei. NCBI lineage: Eukaryota > Metazoa > Chordata > Lepidosauria > Squamata > Lacertidae > Podarcis > Podarcis raffonei. The sequence goes on along the minus strand of NC_070609.1, from coordinate 57,189,635 downwards.
AACGTAAATCATTGTTTAATTTGATTTTCTGAACCTGGCTCAGTATTTTAGTCAAAGTTTATGAACTGTGAACAAAACCATGGTTTATCGTTGGTTTTATAAGCCTATGTTTGTATTAACCATGGCTTAGCATTACATGCGGCCTAGGCCATTGTGGAAGCCAAGAACAGATTGCAAACATTTCCTCTACCATTCCACCGTAGGCATTTATCTTGTGTCAGATGCTGTCTTTGGAAGTGGGGTATGGGGGGGAGTGGAATAGTGTGTTTCTCAGTTCCTCTAATGCTGCAGAAATGTTTTGTAGGAATTGCACAGTTTTGCTGGAACAGTGTCATGGCTTTTGCAACACTGCTTTCCCTTAACTTTCCACCCCAATTTGCATTGCCACATTTGGGGAACAGATCCAAGCAGAGCAAAGTTGGAAATGCTTCCTGTTTAGGAGTGGTTTTCAGACTTTTTTTTTAACCTTCAGGGAAGCCTTTCCACCTAGATTCCCCAGGAAGAAACTGTAGCACAGTGCCAAAGCTCATGGCTCGGCAGGCAATCCAATCATCGGCATCTCTAGTTTTTGTGAAAAAAGTTTAGATAGAAGTTGATGTGAAATACCTCTGCCTGCAACTCTGATAGAGATGTTGCCTGTTGGAAAACCATTGGCCAGGTTGGAGAGGGTTGGTTGGACTTGTGGTCTCAAAGCATCAGGAGGGGACCACGGTAGTTACCCTTGTTCATGCTGGGCTATTGTGAGACTTGCGTGGCATGTTCTCCAGGTGGTTCCAAGGGAAGGGCCGTAGCTCAGTGCTAGAGCAATCTGCTTTGCATGCAGAAAGTCTCAGGTTTGGTCCCCAGCATCTCCAGATAAGGCTTGGACAGACCCCCACCAGAAACCCTGAAGGACTGCTGCTGATTAGTGTAGACTGTAGATGGACCAATGGACCGACTTGATCTCAGGCAGCTTCCTATGCTCCTGTGCACTGATGTCCTTTTTCAGTTTGCCAAGTATATCATAGGAAAACATCCTGGCCTCAATATGGGAAAGGGTTATAGCTCTGTTGCTTCCAATACAGAGTCTAGGTTCCATCCCTGGCATCTCCAGATGGGGCTGGGAAAAGACCCCTGCCTGAAACCCTGGAGAAATCGAGCCCCTGCTGATCAGTGGGAAGGTGCTGGAGGAGATGGACCCAGTAGTCAAACTGCTGAAGAGATCAGTATAGAAAGCTGCTGTGCACAGATGCTTTTAAATGTTAAGAGATGCTGAATATGTATCTTTGCTTTGCAAATAACAAATGGTTGCTTTGTAATTAACTGATCCTGTAGATATAATCTTGCTGAAGTTAAGGGATGCCTTGATGGATCAGACCAAGGCCCACCTAGGTCAGCATCTTTTTGGCAAGAATTGTATCCACTTGTGAACACTATGTGGTCCAAGAGAAATCAGTGGTCCACTGTTTCTCTGTTGTTTTATCAAAGAGACAGAAGGTAGACCAGGATCTACTGGTGTATACTGGGTGATTTGCAGGAGATTGGCAAAAAAATCTGGCTTCCGATTATTTAATAATGGCAGCATGCCCCTCCACCCCCAAAATCTTTGGCAAGCCCTGAGCATCCTACATGGTTATCTGCTGCAAGTGGGCCATTCTGGGTTACCAGCATCACCTCATGCTTCATCTGATAAGTTCCCCATCCACCATGAGTCATGTTTCCCAGTTGGCCAAGTTTCTCTCTAAGCACTTGCTCCACTCTTACATTTTGTACATGTGAATGGGACCCCCCCCAAGCAGAAGATAGAAGCGCCAGCTAAAGTGTCCAAAGGACAACGGTTCATCAGCATGCATCCTTTATAAAATCGTAGGCAATGCTCTTCAGCAAAGCACATTGCTGCTGGCCCCAACTTCACTATATACATTCTCCTATTCCACACACAGAGCTATAATTCTCAGAGTGCTTTAACCATCACTCCTCCTTCCCAGGGGGCTCTGGGGAGAGGACTTCATATGACCTGTGGGCCAGAGGTCCCTGACTCCTGACCTATTTGGTTTAGGATCCAGGTCTTCTCAGAAACTGCTGCTCCCATAAGTTCCTGTCTGAGGTCAGCCTTGGAGGCCAGTGCTGTCTGTTCAGTCCAGACATTGAAACCCAGCAAGCAAGGTGTAGAATGTTTTCATTGGTGGGGCTGCAAATGTGGAACTCCTTTCCAGTGGAGTTCCACCTCATTACCTGTCTTTCTGTTTTGACTGTTGGCACTTTTTTTTTAATCAAAGCTAGTTTTAACTTGGCTGTTTTTATGGAAGCTTACCACACCCTGACTTTTTGTTTTTGTTTTTAATGGATGTGTATTATTTTAATAGCAAAGTGGAACACAAGTAATAAAACTAACTAGCAGTGAGGTCCTGTAGACCCAGGAGAGCAGAGAGTGTGCTCTAGGATATGTCTCCAGAATCCTTTGCAACATGCAGTCGTTTAGTGGTGAATGCCGGTGGTTACCTTGGCTGTTTAGTTAATGTGGAAAGGAGTCCCTGAAGTCAGAAACTTTGAAAACCACTGGGATAAAGCAAGGTAGACACTCCTCAGTAAATAAAAGAGCCTTGGTGTATTTCGCAGTATAGTGAGGCACATTTCTGCTTGCTGCAAGTGTTGTGCACTTAAAATAATGTACTGCACAGTCATGTATCTGTATTTAGCACTGAGCCAAAAATGCTGTCCCTCTTTTATGCCCCCCTCTCCCCACAAGCCACCAAATTGGGACAGTATTTTTGGCTTTCAGGGGGCAGGATGGGAGAGATCCTTTAAATAAAAGCATGGGGTGAGAGTGCTTAACTGTAATAATTGTTGGTTGCAGCAGCAGTGTTTCTTTTTTGGGGGTGCGATCTTTCAAGCGGTGATGCAGCTGCAATTGGCAGCCTCATGTTACCCATTTGCAGGGCCCCTGTTTGAAAGATGCAATGTCAGGATAATCCTAGAAGGATAGTTGGGAAAGTTTTGCAACCCTGTTCAGTAGGGGCTGCCATCTCTCTCCCCTCCTCACCCTATGCAACTATGCATTTTGCAACAACATGGTGGAGCAATTAGTTAAAGAAAGAACACAGCAAAGCTGCTGCCATTGCTCAACATGGTAATCCCACCCAGGGTGGAAAACAACCCTCTCTTTTTTTCAAAATAAAAAACTGTCTCGAGAACTTTGGCTCCGCTCTAGTCTGTATGTTCTAAATAAAATAAAGTAGACATGGAGAAATACCGGTGGAACAGGCCAATGTGTCAGGTTTTTCTTTGCTATTTATACAGAGTGAATCATGTCTCCTTGTTGCATATACACCCAAGTGTGGTTGCAAATTTCCCCAAACTTTTGCATGATCAAAGGACGGGGAGACTAACAGCCTAATGAAATTTGGCTGCCGTAAAGAGATAATTTAATTAGAGAAAGCGCACAGGCTATGTTGATATCTCTGGTTTGGGAAGGATGCCGTGTGGATGCTCACCATCAAAGAGTCTCCGAAAGTATTAGGAGTGCCGTGGTGATGAGATTAGTGAATTGGCCAATAATCTAGCAGAAAGCTTGATTCCAAGGTAATTATCCTAGAGTGATACCATTTGGTACAATTAAAAGCCACTGTGCCATTGCCATATGGAAAATGTTAGGCATCCTTGCACTATTTCAAAAGCTTTGTGCTGGAGGTTAAATTGACATATGAGGGGAAGCATAAATTCAAATGCTTTGTGTTGCAAAATTTACTAAAGTTGAGTTCGGGGAGCCATCTGGCAAGGCTGGTTGGGTTGAGATGAGATGATCTGTGTTTATCTGTGTGCATTTTCCAGATAGTTCAGACTTGACATGGCACATGGCTAATTTGGATGTTGGCAAAGAAGCCAAAATGATGCTCGAACTTCCTTGAGGGTTAGAGAGCAAGAGAGAGCAGGAGAGAGAGCGCTTGTAAGAACATGTTGTAAACAAGATGTGAACAATGGTAATAATACTGGGGATGTTAAGAGCTAAGGTCTTTGGCAATTCTGTTTCTGGGCTGTAGGCAGCCAAGGATTTTGGGAACTGATATGAGAGTTCTAGCAGGATTGGAAGCAGAGTTGGTGGAAGCGCTGGAGTAGATCTCTAAAGGGTTACTTATAGTTTCCTCCTCCAAACCTTGCCTGTGCATTAATGCTTCCAGGTCAGGTAATACCATAGGTTTGAAAACAGGTAGGAAGGAAGGGGATGTCCCTCCATTGCAGGAGGTTGGACTAGATGACCCTTGGAGCCTCTTCCAACCCCACGATTGTATGATTCTTGATAGAGTTGCCTGGAGCAAGACTAGAGAATCTTATAAGCAAGGCCAGAATTCTTCTGAAAATTCAGAAAAGTTCCAGGTGTGACCAGGAGTTACAGCCAAGCCAGATCAGAGGAGAATCCAGGAACAATGGGTTCTCCCCAGTATGATTTCAGGTAGCTCACCACGAGGAGCATCAGCACAGAGACCCAAATGCTACAGGTTGAAGTTCTAGCAGGGTAAGGTCTCCCAGAGCTACAATTTTCAGAGTTCCCTATGAAGAGGGGTTGACCATTTAACCACTCCAAGTAACATAGCTCCATGAGGGGAATAGGGGCCTCCTAATGAATCTTATCAAACCCATAAGTTCCCATATTTTGTGGGGGGGACATAATTACTGAAAGTGGATTGTTAGTACTTGAAATGTATAGTTCAGAGGAGGCCACATACAATTGTTTGTTTGTTTATAAGATTTCCTGCCTGCCATTCCCTGTACGGTCCCAAAGCGGTTTGCAATAATAGACTCATATACTTACAAAAACAAGTTAAATAGTTGCAATTATAAAAACAAGTAAAACGGTGCAACCGGAGCAGGACAGTCTAGTTCAGGGCTTTCCAGGCTATGGTCTAAGGGCCACCAGTAGTCCGCAGGATTCATTCAGTGTGCCTTTGGATTTATGGCTGAAGATAGGAGATGGCACATCCATCACGTTACATACTGATTTTTTAATAGTATTTTTATTCCTAGTTTTACTTCTTATATTGTATGTAGTTGCATTACAGTTTAAATTTGATTGACATCCTATGCCCCTTTAAAATGTGTTTTTTTGGGGGGTTATTGGCTTGTTGTTTAATTTAGATTATGCATTTTGTGGTTTTATGTTCTGATTTTATTTTGTGAACCTCCCTGGGTATAGGGCGGTATATAAATTCAATTTGTTTAAAAAAAATTCTGTGGAATTTCAAATTACAATACAATAAAATGCAATTGAAATAACAAAATTAATAAATGGTCCAGTAGCACCTTATAGACCAACTAAGTTTGTTCTGGTATAGGCTTTTGTGTGCATGCACACTTCTTCAGATATTTTATTTTTATTTCCACTGCGTCAGACCAACACGGCTACCTACCTGAAATAAAATGCAATGTATAAGAAATGAAGGAAGCATTAAAAATACAATTGAAAATCATACAGCACATTAAAGTTGCTACAAATCATTAAGTGGTCCACCAAGACTCACATTTGAGGAGAAAAATATAAATGTTGCATTGGTTTTCATTAGGGTAGCCATCTGTCCTACTCTAGGGAACAATACTCTCTCTTCCATGGAGTTCTGTATTTGAAGGGCTGTCTGGTCCAAGTCTGATTTTTAAAGGTAACTAATCCTAAAAAGAGAGAGCAGGGCTCAACGCTGTCCATCAGCAGTTAGCACCTGGATGCAGACAAAGCAGACTTGCAGGCCACCTGATTGCAGTCTTCCCCATTTTATATCTGTTGCAATAAAGTATTTCTGAATTTGCGTCTGCATTTGTACATATAAATAAGCATATGCAAATCTGTGTCATTATTTTTATTTTTTGGATGATGCATAAGTGGCCACCCTAATTAAGATGAAAGGTAGCAATAAATGCCTTCATTTCCTCAAATGGCTTAAAGCCTCATCTAGAAACCTTGCCTCGCCAGGAAATAAATGCTGAGGATGAGAAAAAATGTGTTGCATGCTCTTGCGGACATATGGAAATGTCCTTTGCACCAAGAGTTCATTAAAGGAAGGTTTTCTTTATAAGCTTTTGTGCGATTCTGTAATAAGACCCAGGAGGGGCAAAATAAGTGGTATTTTTATAGCCTTGCTCTGTCCAATCCAGAATATGTTAGGATGACTTTTTATGGTTCTCTTTGAACTGGCTTCGCAACAGAGGGGGGAGTTAGAAGAAGCCACTAGAGTATTGAAACTTTGTAAGGGCTGATGCTTTCTTCAGAAGAAGAAAAATATCATTCAGTGATGATCTTTTAAAACAAAACAGAACGTTTGTTCGGCACACCTCCCGCCAGTCCAGCTGTTGGCCTTTAAAAGAATTTCTTTAAAGGCCATGGGTTAGGGTTCCTGCATGCTAACTTCAAAACCTGGTTGAAAAGTAAACTGCAGATGTTGAAGCGTTTTGAAGAGGGGTTTGGTGGTGTTGTTTTTTTGGTCTGTGGCTATGTACACATTACCATTTGCTTCGCATCTAGTGTGCACCCACTGTTGGATATTCAAAGTTGTGTGTGTACACCATTGGGCACAATCCTTCTCTGTCCTGTGGCCCCATTCACACTATACATTTTAAGCACTATGATGCCAGTCATGGCTTCCCCAAAGAATCCTGTGAGCTCTGGCTTGTTAAGGGTGCTGAGAGTTGTTAGGAGACCCTCCCCCCATTTCCCACAGAGTTCCCTCGAAATTGTAGCTCTGTGAGGGAAATAGCGTTCTCCTCACAACTCTCAGCACCCTTAACAAGCCAGAGCTCCCAGAATTCTTTTAAGGGAAGCCATGACTGTTTGAAGTGGTATCACAAACCACATTCGCACCACAGTGTTAGAAACTGGGATAGAAAAGCTAAGAGCCAAATGGCTTCTGGGACCTGGATTGTGGGTGCCAAAACAGAATGCCTAGTTGCCACTGGGGGGGGGGTTGGCAACACTTTTTATTTATTATTTTGATAAGCATGAACTAATATGCAATTCACATACATGACACATTCCTAATATCAGATTTTTAGCAGAAATTGTTAATACATGTTTAATTTGGTGTTTCCCATAAAAATATTGGTACCATACTTCAGTTTTCAAAACACTCTACTCTTTATTGTTAAACTCCTTAACATATTGCCTATCCTTAACGTATACTTCAAGGCTTCAAAGCACATACATTTCAGTAATCCTGGAGTGACAGCCAGGTGCAAAAAATGGCACCCAGATTTTTTGAGGTGCTCGCAAATGGAGAATCTTTAGGTGCAAAATGTGCATGGCGCCCTGCTAATTTCAAATCCTGTCACACCATACGTTTTACATGCTTGCATATATTTATTACTCTATTACTTATTCCTGATATAAATTTTGAAGTTGTAACTAGTGGGCAGCAACGTATGAATTTAGTAAACTTAAACCTACGGTAATTGTTGCCGATATTATATGCTTGTTTCATGACTTAGTCCAGTGGTGCCCAAACTGTGACCTCCAGTGGTCCATGAGCTTCATTCAGGTGGTTTGTGGCATCCCTTTAAAAATGCAAGTAAAGCCACACAGGATCTAGCTACAACAGGCAGAAAAATCATGATGTGGTCCATCAAGACCCTCAATAATTTTCAAGAGAAAATCAGAACCACTGATTCAAATCCTTTTTCTCCATCACCATATCCTGTGTGAAATAATACCTTGAGCCAATCACACATATGAAGAAGTACATACTTCCCCTTCTGGCTGTCCTGTTCCCCCTTCCTGAGTTGAGTGCTGTGAGATAAGGCGAGAAATGTCTCCCACTGCTCATTTCATGACATTAATTCATAATTTTGCCATTCATAAATAAATTGTGAAGCAATACTAGAAATCAGGGCCATCCAATGAACATAGCTGTCAACTTACAGATTTGAAAATAAGGGACCAGCAGCCTCAAAAATAAGGGATCAGCAGCCAAAATAAGGGATTTTCTGGGCACAGCTATGTTCAACTTCTGAGCCCCTCCGAGCCAAAGGCAGAAAGCCCAGCCAGCAGCCAAACGAAGCCTCAAGGAAAACCACCGTCACCTCTCCGCTGGGAAGCGCTGAGCAAAGGCGAGTCCCCAGGCAATGCAGCCGATTTGATCAGCACAAGGCATACAAGCACCGCCCCCCAGTCGTTCTTACACTCCTTAGTGGGTGAGCAACGCAGCCAAGCAACACAGTTGGAGCCTCCCTCCTCCCTGGCCAGCAGGGAGGGAGGGAGGGAGAGGAGCTGCTTCCTTTGAAACCCGGGAAATTTAAGGGACATCATCAATAAGGGACAGCAGCGGGACATGGCGCTGGGATAAGGGACTGTCCCACCAAATAAGGGACGCTTGACAGCTATGCCAATAATGGCTATATATGTTGGAAGATTCAGGGCAGGCAGAAGAAAGTGCTTCTTTACCCAGTGCATTGCTTAACTTGCTACCACAATATGTTGCAATAGGTGCCAACTTTGACAGCTTTAAAGGTGATTTGGACAAATTCATGGAGAATAAGGTTATCGTGGTTACTATCTATTGTGGCTTAGTACCACTTAGTATCATTCTTCACGTAGCCCATTGCCTTGATGGGTTTACAAATTTTCCTTGGTCATCAGAGCAGTTGTCTGATGAATGGGAAGGGAGCACCACCCCTGTCTCAGCTGGTTAGCATGAATCAGCTGATGTGGGCAGTGTGTGGAGGCACACTCACTGCTGGCATGAAGGCTCCCCCCTCCCTGGATTGGCTGTGGGTGAGTTTAGCCATCCCAGTATAGGTGCTGAAAATGAAAAATCAGTGACAAATGGATGCAAGCAACCTTGTGGAGCTCCGTGGATCTGTTTGCGGAGTCCCTGAAGAGCCTAACCATATTATCTCTTAATTAAGCTATTAATGAAACTTCCTCTGTCGAGGCTGAAGGTTTAGCTCAGCTCTAAAGCCCTCTCCCTTTTAAAGTCTAGAATCTTTTAATGTAAAGACCACTCTTGATTTTAATGGACACACATGACATGGTTCACCTGCTCTAATTTCTCCGTGGGCATGTAAAGTGCAGAAAGAAGCGCGGTGAAATGGGCCCCTTTTTAAAACTGGGAGTAGTGATGCTGATGAACAAGGTCAACAGGGTTATAGGCGCAGTGTGCAATGCATGCTGTATAGCAGGGGTCAGCAACCTTTTTCAGCCATAGGCCGCACCACCATCCCTCAGACCATGTGCTGGCTATATTTTGGAAAAAAAATATTGAACAAATTCCTATGCCCCACAAATAACCCAGAGATGCATTTTAAATAAAAGCACACATTCTACTCATGTAAAAACACGCTGATTCCTGGACTGTCCGTGGGCAGGATTGAGAAGGCCTCCGGGCCTTAGGTTGCCTACCCCTGCTATATAGGCTTCGTTTTAAAGCAGAAATAAGCTCCTAACCCTCATGGTTGCAAGAAAAAATAAAAAGCAAAGCTGGTGTGTTTCAAAAGTCTTAGGGTCTAGAAGGCACAACGTAATTTCCCTGTTAGTTTCATGTTGCCTGCTGCTACTAAAGTTGCCAGTAGAGACTTTTGTTGTTGTTCTTGCTAATAATGTGTTGGAAATGTCTGCATTGCAAGTTCAAGGAAAAGAGTGTGTGTCACTTTTCTTTTTTAAGAAAACAAAAACAAATGTCATTAGTGAGATCATCAAACTCATTTTGGTATTGTAATTGGTTTTACCTGCTGGACGTGTTATTTACTGTGACACTTGGCTTTCTGTGTGTGAATGTGTGCAAGAGCCCCCCCCCCCCCCACAAAAACTGGGAGCCTCGATTCTTGAGGAGCAGCGAAACTTTGCCGCAAGCTGCTGGATTTTCTGCTGAGCAACTTTGGCTTTCGATCTACCCCTTTGACATCTGTAACTGTGTTAGATCCTAGATAGATTGACATGTCGTCTGGACCATTTCTGAGAAAATATATATACTTTTTTTGCTTTTGTGATTATGGCAGAGTTTAATGTATTTCTGAGCATTACTGTGCCAGCTTTAGAGGATTAGGCATATTGAGGTTCCCATTAAAGTCTAACTCTGTGATTTTCAAGATCTGTGGAAGGAAAATCATGCATGGATGTTTGATCTTGGGGTGCAGCTGTGCATGCTGTGAGGTATGAAATAAGGGGAAGTTCGCAGTGGGGAAGTGACAGTACAAAGTGCCGTCTTGCAGGAGGAATGGGATTTGGGAGCAGATTTGGATCTTTTGATCTGCCGTGTGATGTGTGATACAGAGGCAAGCCTCTCTCTTTTTGGTCTTAGGGGAGGGAGGAGGGCGTGTCGCGCTGCCCTTGGAGGTAACTTGCGTGTCAAACTCCTTCAGTGGGCTACGATGGTGTTAACCAAGGATGTGGCTTCTTCCCGTTGCTTGTGCAGGAGAAACAGTAGACTTAAAGAGCACCAAGAGAACTCACTACGCCGGGAATAGAAGTTTGCATTGGCTGTTTGTTGGAAATTGTGGAGGGTGGGGAGAGCGATGGCTGCAGTGTCATGTCTTATGCAAAGGTGCAGGAAGGTTGCGCCTAAGTGTCCAGTAGAGAAGTGTGAATATGGAACTGTAAGAGATGAACAGAACTGTATGCATTTCATACCTTTTTGAGGGGGGATGTGTATGGTGTCTGTGTGTGTGTGAGTGTGTAAGTCCCTGTCTCCAGTCCATGTGACATGTACATAGGAGTAGGACTAGCGCCTCTGTCCTGGCCCTCGTTGCTGGATGAAGAAGTCAAACTCAAGTTTCTGTTTCTGCCATGAATCTGAGCGAGGCAAGGCATAGCAGGTGAATTGCATGGCTGAGCATGAACTAAAGGCCCTGATCTTTGCGGACATGAGGTGTCTGACAAGAACCTATGGTAATATTAAGGGGAGGGGAATAGGGCCCTAGCAGGGTGGTATTATTATTATTATTAATTATTATTATTATTAGCAAGAGGGCCTGTGTGTGCGGGCCACCAGAGGGGAGATTGCTTTGCTCCTCTCTGGTCATTCCTCTGCTAAATATAATGGATTGCACTTGCCTTCCTCTGAAATGGGAGATGAGAACAGAAACGTTTATTGGGATTTAAATGCCAGCTGCTGCACACTGCCCTGGTGACACAGTTTTTCTGAATAGTCCTTCCTACTTGCTCAGACAAAACTGTTCAATCCTAGGATCCTTTCCGTCTGGTTAGGCACCCGGTTGAGCACACTCTAGCACGCTGTATCGGGTTTAATGCAGTTGCTCTTCGAGGCCAGCAGCTTAGTAGCTTGATCGTTCTGTTCTCGCTTGTGTTTTGGGGTCTGTCTGACTGTTCAGCATTGCTTGTCTGCTGCAACGCAGAGGCACCCCTTTCTCACTTAAGAGCAAGAGCATCTCAGTCTAGTAACCAGAATAGCTGTATTTTTTAGCTGACTAAGGTCTATTGCAACAAACCCAAAATATCCTGAATGAAGTGCAAAAAGACCCAGAAGAAATCAATCTCCTTATCCTAAAGCAAAGCCTTTGATGTAATCCTGGTAAGTTTATACTGGGAACCTGCCTGTTTCTTTATGGTCAACTTCAGACATTTTGCAGGAAAAATAGATCACGTGGTCCACTTTTGGTAGTTTTCTGAAAGTTGTGCTCCTGCCTGAGGCTTTAACATAGGACCAAGCGGATAGTGAAAGGCTTTTCAAAACAAGTACAGTGATACCTCGGGTTAAGTACTTAATTCATTCCGGAGGGCTGTTCTTAACCTGAAACTGTTCTTAACTTGAAGCACCACTTTAGCTAATGGGGCCTCGTGCTGCCAGAGCATGGTTTCTGTTCTCATCCTGAAGCACTATTTCTGGGTTAGCGGAGTCTGTAACCTGAAGCGTCTGTAACCTGAAGCGTCTATAACCCGAGGTACCACTGTACTTACAGCAAAATAAATAACACTGGTATTTTTTCTCAAGGATATGAAGGGGGGGGAGCTGCACTCCATATGCACAAGTGAAAGGTTTAATTTTGTTTTGAGGGTAAATGAGAACAAGGTATGGTAATCAAAACTTTTTAAATGGTTCATAAAGACAACTTATAAGATTCTGTGAAGGTTCTTTTTTTTAAAATTGAGCCATGCAGGAATTATTCTTTGTAGCTTTCAATTTTCTTAAATCTTGGTCTATGTGTTGCTTGTTAAAGAATTCCATCAAGTGTCTCTTGCTATGCTTCAGAACCTGATTAATCTATTATTAATAGTTATTCAATGTATTAGTCACTCAAGACAAAACATCTCTAAGTGACTTAAGTACACAATTAAAATCACCCATCAAGTTTAAGAATAAAACATTATCTCCCCTCACCCCCAAGTCTGAGGGAGGGAAGGAGGGAGGAAGGAAGGAAAATCATAATCCTCAAAAGCTTGGGAGAAGAAGTGTCTTAACCTGGTGCCAAAAGGATGTTCATGTCTGTTGGGGAGGCCACCACCAGAAAGACCCTTTCACTTGCCTCCACCTCTGAACCTTTCTCAAAGTGGGCACCTGCAGAAAGGCTGCAGGTGATGAATGTGGAGTCCAGGTATGTTCAAGGTGGGACAGGTATTCTGTTAAAATATAATCCCTTCAAACAGAGGATTAACACAACACAGAGCACACTGTGATGCTCACCTCTCTACCCTCCAGCTAAGTCACTGCTGCTTATTGGGTTGGAGATTGGGAGTGCTGTGGCGGCGAATTTGCGTGATGCAAATATCTGCATGACATGCACACACCCCTGCTGCTCCTGCTGCTGTGTTTGCACGGCACCAACCTCACTGCTGCTTTGCCCCTCCCCTTCTCTATCCTAATACACAACAGTGATTCAGCAGGAAGGAGATCAGGCGAATGGTGGAGCCCACCATGCTATCCGCTGTTGCCTGATTCAAACACATACAGCAGACCTACATTTGAGTTCACAAGAGATTTTTATGTTATACAGCCACATCAAATTGTATGTGCCTTTAACATGTATGATTTGAACCATATGCACTCAGCAACATCTCCATTCCAGACTTTTTCTTCTGCCTATATCTCTCTCTGATTCTCCCTTCCACCTTCACCCCCTCCTTCCTCCCTTCTGCTGGTCACTTGCATGTGGAGGAGTAAGGGGAGGCTCTGGAGACAAAGGGGAAGCCTCCCCATGGAATTTCCCCCACCTCAAGGAAAATTGGCTGTACACAATTTTTGCACATAACACACCTACACATACGATGCAATGCAACTGTAACGATGCTGTTCTCAATGAGGCTCGCCTGACACCTTTGCTGACATTTTTGGGGAGCTAGGTAAAGACTTGCAACTTTCCCCCAGATGTTTGGTGGTCTCAGCTGATTTTGTTCTGATGGTGGTGTGCTGCCCAAACTTCCTGTGGCTGTTATGGGGGAATTTGTGTTTGTGTGTGTAAGAGAGAGAGAGAATTGTTGGCACTATTATGAGAATGTTAATATTTTTCATGAATTGTTAATGGTATAGTGTATTTATGTTTACATTTTTAAATGTCAGTTGCTTGGAGACCTTTTATTTATTATTAGTAACAAGTAATTAATTGTCTAATTAATAATAATAATTGACTTTTTCTTGGCATACTAGCAGCTCTCTTGTGACGTGTTTGTATGCTCTGGCATGCAGTTTGGGAATTATCTATCAGTCTATGGGGCTAAAAAGGATAATCACATTAATGCAGCTCTATCCGTAGTAGGTTTTGAACGTGGCTTTCTGCAAGATGCAAGAGGCAAAATGGACAATGTTAGTGCTACGATCAAGTTGAGTCACCACATCTTCCTTTGATGTAGTTTGCTCATGTGATCCCTTCCAAGCACAGCTGTATTGGGCTCATCAAACGGAATGTTCCATCTAAAGCTTTTTGATGCTTTGAAAATGCTTCGGACCCCCGAGCTTACAAACAGCTTGGCAGCGGAGGATGTTCATAATTCTTAAAAAGTTATCTGATCCCATAGTACTTTTGTCCCCGGGATTTTGTCTGCAAATCTTTTGCTTTTTCCAACTTCCTGTGCATCCCTATTTTCTCTAGATTCTGCTTGAAGAATAGCACCTCTTTTGTGGGCAAGGCTGGCAGCAGTGATGGTTCCCTGGTGAATGGAACATCCATTGACCAACCTGCTTGTATTCCTATAAGGCTTTGTAGTGTCTTGGGTGATGACTGATACTTTAAGAGAGCATTTTGAGTCAATGTTCTTGCCACCATTGTTACTGGATCTTTACCTAAAGCGTTGGTTCTAGTTTTCACCCTTCTGCATTTGATAAGATTATAACGGTTTCTAGAATAGTACAGTTTAATTGAATCTGATGAGGTTTGGTCTGAACTGTGGCTGAGCCACATGCTGTAAGGAAGGCATCTTCTACTCTACTGGGTAACAAGGAGGAAGTTCCCTCTTGCCTCAAAGTATAGCAGCTGGTTTGCAACTACACGCAAGCAAACATTTTCTTGATCCAAGACCGCTTTGGTGTATGAAGTTTATACCATCTGATTGGTATAAAACTCTGTGCCATCCAGTGCAGCCACAAGAATTTTGATTTGTACCTCTATGTGACATTTTATTACATTTATTTCTCTTCCCCCACCCCCACCCCAAGGGTAAGAAAGAGAGGGCAAGAAAGGGAGCAATTTATTTTTATAATTCAGAATTGCATTAACCATACCTGTTTGGGAGGTGGGAATATTTTAAGATCAAATATTTTGTTCAGATCAAACCTGTACGTTGCGTGGATGATATTGGAGAATACAGATCTATTGGATTGGTTATGATAACAGATTTGGGTGGCATTCATATTTGTGGTATGATAAAGTAAAAATGCATAAAGGATTTCTAAACCACATGATAAGAAAATCAATCTATGAAGTATGGGACAGATATAAAAATCTGTTTGAAGGGAAAACACCTTGGTGGCTATCTCCAATAGAAGCATTGACTGTTAAAAAATTAAATATGGAAGGGAAATGGGCCACCTATGGTGGGATGTTGATGGAAACAGAGAAAGGGTGGAAACTCAAACCATATGAACAAATAGGGGAAATGTTTACTGGCTGGTTGCAATATCATCAAATAAATGACATATTTAGTGTAGACAAAAGAAATTTTGGATTTGAAAGTAAGAAATCTAGATTCCAAACCAAATTGCTAGAAGGTAAATTTAAATTGTTGTCAACGATGTATAACTTTCTCTTAGAATGGTATACTAAAGATGAAGAGGTTAAAGAAGTAATGACGAAATGGGCTATGGTTTCTGGGCATAATATTCAGTATGAATCTTAGTCAAAATTATGGAATCAGAATTTAAAATTTACAGCATGTATGGCCTTAAAAGAAAATGTATGAAAATAATGTACAGGTGGTATTTGATCCCAGTGAAATTGGCCAAAATGTATAGGATGAAAAATAAATTATGTTGGAAGTGTAATGAAAAAGACGGAGATTTTTACCATATGTGGTGGACTTGTGATAAGGGAAAAACATTTTGGGAATTGATCTACAATGAACTAAAAAAGATGCTAAAACATACCTTCCCCCCAAAAACGGAAGCATTTTTGCTTGGGTTGATGGGAGAAGAAATTGCAAAAGTAGATCAAAGACTATTTATGGATGCTACCACTGCAGCAAGAACTTTGTTAGCCCAAAGGTGGAAATTACAAGAATTACCAACGATTGAGAAGTGGCAGATGAAGATGATGGACTATGTGGAGTTGGCCAAACTGACTGTGAGGATCCGGAACCAAGGCGACCAGAAATTCCAAAGAGATCAGAGTAAATTTATTGAGTACTTGGAAGATCATTGCAAAAACGTGAAGACACTAGCATGATTGATATGAATCCTGCAACATAACGTAAAAATTATATCTGAACGTGGATAATAAAAGGACTTGATATGTATTGAAGGACATAAACTGGCAGCTGAAATGTGCATACAATTCATTAGGAAATGGGAAACCAGTTGGAGGGAGGGAGGGAAGTCATGACCTCAGCGGAGCAAATGCAATTAATTTGTTATTGTAATGTTATATTTTATGTTTTCTTGTTAAAGAAAAAAACCTGTACGTTGCACTAACACATGGCTGAAAATGGCTGAGATTCTTGTGTATTTCCATTGCTGTTAAGATTCATTTTTAGCTACCACCACAAATATGCCATGGCATGTCTAGAAGGTGGCAGCAGGTTGCAAAAAAGCAATGGATATATTTGGGGAGAACACCAACCTAGTAAAGACTATGCTGAGGAATGTCAAGGAGATGGAATGTGTTGACCCAGTCTGGACTTGGAAGGAGCTGGATCCGGGGTGACCTGATTCCTGTTTTGTTATGTCTTGTTTTTTAAAAGAACTCTGTGGGACCTTTTGATTTGTTCTCTTGACTAAATGACTTTCTTGGTTTTGGTTTGTTTCTTTCATCTCTCTGAAATCTGATACTGGAGAAAGTCTGGGGCTAATGCCAAGCACGGGGCAAATTTATATTGTCATCCATCCTTTGAACTTGCTGAAAGCTCGGATGCTGCCACCCAACATTATATACAAAAAACTTGAGTAATTATGGGTGGTTCAGGAACTTTGCCAGGGCTTGGTCTTCCTATACTTGGCAAACAGCTTGTGCTCAAGTGCTGCCTCGGCCATTATACAGGTCTTAACTGGTTGCTTGTGTGTTTGGTGGTTCGAATCTGGAATTGTTAAGGAAAAATACTGGGTAATAGTAACAGTTGATAAGACCTGATTGCATGGAAAATGGCGTCAGATAAAATGGAAAGGGCAGATTAAGTGGTAGAGCTTCTGCCTTGCCCAAAGAGGGCCCAAGGTTGAATCCATGGCAGCTCCATGTAGGACTGGGAATTCCCCTGCCTGAAACCCTGAAGAACTTTTGCCAGTCAGTGTGGACAATACTGAGTTAGATAGACAAATGGTCTGACTTGGTGCAAGAATTCTTCCTATGTTCCTATCAAATTAATAAGGTTTAAACATATGAACTCTCCAACAGTTGTTAAAGCCCACTTTGTCTTGCGCACTACATAATGTATCCAGCATGAGATACACAAATGCAGCAAAACCGGAGAACTGGTGGCCCTTCATATATTGTTGGACCCAACTTCCATTAGCCCCAGCCAGCATGGTAAGCATGATGGGAGTTGCAGTTGATCATGCAATATGTATGCGCCCATAATGAAATGGCAGCAGATGTAACTCTAGAAGCCAAATGGAGGTTATTCCGTGTGCCTACCAACAAGGAATGGATTTATGCATTTTTGTGCATAGTCTCAAAGGTTAAAATTAATAGTGCATTTGCATGAAGGTTAATAAGAGAAGTGGAAATTTAAACAGCTCGCTTGCTGTGCTGCCTTTTGTGCAAAGTAAACCCCATAATATAGACAGCAACAGGATATTTGAGGAATTGATCTAGAACAGGGGTCAGCAAACTTTTTCAGCAGGGGGCGGATCGACTGTCCCTCAGACCTTGTGTGGGGCCGAACTATATTGGGGGGGGATGAACGAATTCCTATGCCCCACAAATAACCCAGAGATGCATTTTAAATAAAAACACACGTTCTACTCATGTAAAAACATGCTGATTCTTGGACCATCTGCAGGCTGGATTTAGAAGGTGATTGGGCCGAATCCAGCCCCCGGGCCTTAGTTTGCCTACCCATGATCTAGAAGGATTTTGATGCGTTTTTATGGTGTTATGGTAGACTGGTTATAAAGAAATCATGGTAAATATTATAATAATTGGGTTGTATTTGACCAAGTCCTGCTCAGAGCAGAGCCATTCAAATTAATAAACCTAAGTTAGTTGTATCCATTACCTTCAGTGGGTCTATTCTAAGTTGAACCAACATTGAATACCACCTATTATCTTCATAATCATCTGAGGAAGAGTTTTGCAGAACTAAAATAACCTGGTGTCAGAGGCTCAGGAGCAGAAGAGCAGGGGAGAGAGCAAATAGAGAGCGGAGGAGAGGAATCAGAGGGGAGCGTAGGGGAATATGACAGTGGACCGAGAGATTCCATGAGCTTCTCCAGCGAATCAGAAGATTCCCAGGAGGGGGCGCCTATGGTAAGGGCGAGGCGAGTCCCAGGGGGGACGATCCATAAACAAGGAACCAGAGGGGAGTCCCAAAGGAGTAGCGGAGGAGTAGGGCCAGTTCCCCCACCAGAGCACAGTGGGGGGGAAGAGTCACGTGAGTCAGGACCAGCTTCTCCTCCATCGGGGAGTGGGGAAACGGAGGGAAGGCCAGGTCCAGCTAGCCTCCCCGAAAGGGGGAGCAGTGACACAAGTGTAACGGTCAGAAGGAAAGTGGGAGGCTGCGCGCGCGCGCCAAGTTCAAATGTGGAGGAGCGCGGGACAGCAGAAAACCCGGATTGGGAGCCAGGTCCTAAAGCCCGAAAGAGGGGGGGAGAAGAGTCGGCAGAATCAGCGTCAGAAGAATCTAGGAGGGCTGAGACTCCGACTAGCAGAAGGACCCAGAGAAAGAAGGAACAGAGGAAGAGGTGGAGTAAGGCTAGAATCTTAAGCTGGTGTCAGGGGGGAGGAGATTCAGATGGGACTTCTACGGTCTGATGCATAGACGTAGCGTTGCGCGCTGCACGTCTGGAAATGAAACTGAACTTCAATAAAGACTTTTTAACCTGAGGAAGAAGCAGCGTTGGTCTTGTGTGAGCTGGGACCTTGGGCAGCGCTGACACCTGGTCACTATTTTGTGACTTTCATTTAATCCTAATAAAGCAACAACTGCTTGCTTTGGATGTCCATCCCCAACTGGAGCAGCTTTTTATTTTTTAATGTTGTGCCCTATTTTTTATTTTCCTAAGGATGTCGTCATGTTGGAGTTTGCTTAGCCACAGATAGGTGACACTACAGCGTGACAACAGCTTACCAGTCACCCCCTGGTGGTGGAGGGCGAGGAAGAATGAAAGCAGTGGCCCAGGACACATTGAGGACAGGGCAGGGCAGCTCCTCAGCGACTAATCTCCAGTCCTGCCTTGCCGCCACCATCACCACCTCTGGTTCCCTTCTCCTTGCCCTAGGACACTGAAGCATTTTTTCCTTTTAATTATGGGGGGAGCTGTACAGTAGCGGCCACCGGCCGATTATATAAAGGAAGCAAAGCACAGATGTGAATGACTTGATGATTAGAAGGCTGGCTGTATCTTTCTCTTCTGACAAATGGGTGTGGCTGTCTGCCAATCACCCAAGTGCAGCACTGCCTCCTGTTTGCTGTTTTTACGTGTTATGAAATTGGATCTAGGACCCCACGCTGTGCTGGCTCTGGGCCAGTTGCTTTACATAAGAAAGCGAACATAACCTCTGCTGGCTGGGTAAGAACTTTCCTTTCAACTTCTCCCCAGCCTGCATCTGAACATAGGAAGCTGCCTTAGCCTGAGTTGTGCTTATTGGTCCACCTGGCTCAGTATTGTCGACACCTGACTGGCAGCAGTACTTCAGGATTTCAGGCAGGGGTCTCTCCCGGCCCTGCGTGGAGAGGGCATGGATTGTACCTGGAACCTTCTTCACGGAAAGCAGGTGCTCTGCTACCTAGCAAAGGCCCATCCCCAATGGATGCGCATGTGAGGGGCTTCAGTGTCAGCAAGCGCATCTTCAGGGTTTCTCCCCCTCCTTACCCTGCCATGCACTCCAAACCTGAGATCTCTGTGTGGCTCCCATGCTATAGGTCGCAGGGCCAGAATAGATATTTCTGCACTTGCATCCCCCTCTGCATGCTGCAGAACACAAGGAAGACACCTCCAACCAACTATCTCAACAACAGCAAGTTCTGTGGTTTTATTTGCTGCTTTCTTTATTTCCCCCCAATTCATATTGGTTTTTATTAAATCTGCATACAGAACATTAATGCCAGCATACAGATACAGAATTCAGATATGAAAATTCTCAATCCTCTTCCACTGCCCAGAAGTTTCCAGTAAGTCAAGATGTATCCATTGTTTGCACGGTCTCATCTGCCACTTCAAGATCCAAGGGTGTAACTTTTGTATAGAGCACACCTGTAGTTCCCCTCTCACAGCTGTATCGCCCTTGCCTTTTCCCTTTTTTGTTGGGCATATCATAAGGCCGGAGAAAGTCCAGCTTGTTCTTACTGAGGACACAAAGATCAATGTTAGTGCCTGAGCCCAGATCATTGTATATGCCAGCTTCTATGGCATCTCTCGCAAGCTGGCTTCTTCCTCCTCCATGTCAGTCTTGAATTTGTCTTCAAAAACTGCCATAGCTGCCAATGAACCTGAACCCATTGTGATATAAGGCAATTTATCAGTACTGTAGATCCATGGGGATAGATGGTGTAAAGATGGGCCCCAGTGTCATCTACCCCACCCAGAACCAGGGCTGCACCAATGTAATCTTGATACCTGAAGAGCATCTGCTTGAGCACCCGGTTGGCTGTGACCACCCTTGGAAGTCGTCCAGTTGAGAGCGAGTGGAGTTCCATGTTAGAAGAGATCAACTGAGTTGTCATTTCTGTGTCTGCAGCTGTTCCAGCACCGCAAACATTAAATGTTTGGAGATATATGGTGTATTTTTGAACAGTTCTTGTCAGCAACAACCAGTGGCTCTTGTATCTGCTCCAAATACTATCCCATCCTTAAAAACTACCCCAGCAATGGTGGTGCCAGTCTTGGGGGCTGTGGGAAGACGCAGGCCCTTCTTGGTCCCCCCTGCTTCAAGCTGAGAATTCTGGGTGCAGTTGTGGAAGCTGAATCATCCGGCAGTGTCAGCCTGCGAGGCCTGCAAGACGGAGAGCGTCGCCATCTTGCTCGGACTTGATGGGTTTTCCCTCAGGCGGCGGTGGCAGCGACCTTCTATTTGCTGCTTTCTTGAGCAGAGAATTATATATTTCATAAAATTCATATACCGCTTGATTGTAAGAAAGCAAGCAAGCAAGCAAACAAACAAACCCTCAAAGTGGTTTGCAAGAAGAATAAAACTATAAAACTATCAATAAAAAAAGTTGTTTGAAATGTTTTTTTTAAAAAAATAAAACCAATGGTATGCTAAAAACATGCCAGCATTCTACATAATCTAGATAAAGGTAAAGGTAAAGGTACCCCTGCCCGTACGGGCCAGTCTTGACAGACTCTAGGGTTGTGCGCTCATCTCACTCTAGAGGCCAGGAGCCAGCGCTGTCTGCAGACACTTCTGGATCACGTGGCCAGCGTGACAAGCTGCAGCTGGCGAGCCAGCGCAGCACACGGAACGCCGTTTACCTTCCCACTGGTAAGCGGTCCCTATTTATCTACTTGCACCCGGGGGTGCTTTCGAACTGCTAAGTTGGCAGGCGCTGGGACCGAACGACGGGAGCGCACCCCGCCGCGGGGATTCGAACTGCCGACCATGCGATCAGCAAGTCCTAGGCGCTGAGGTTTTACCCACAGTGCCACCCGCGTCCCTACATAATCTAGATAGGCTTGCCTTAAAAAATGCTTTTAGCAGGTGCACCAAAAATAGTACAGTGAAGTAGCCTGCCTGGTGTTAGTAGGCAGGGAGTCCCAAAGTTAGGGAGCCACTACACTAAAAGATCCATTTCTGACAAAAATTTTGTGGCACCTGCAACACTGCAGGTCCACAAATTGAAGTGGTCAAGTGGGAATATATGAGGTAAGGTGATCTCGCAAATAAGCTGCTCTCAAGTTCTTAAGGGCTTTATATGTGAATAGTAATACCTTGACATTCCATGGACTTTTTTTTGGGTGGAGGCACTGTTTGTTGCGTGCACTGCATGCATTTATATATATATACTTGACCACCTAGCAGAGTTTCCAGAGTGGTGGTTTATTGCATATTCCGCTTGATAGGTTTGTGCAGAAGTTATATGACATGACCAGTTTAGTGGCTCTTATCCATCACTTTCCAGTGTGGTTTTCCATTGCTTTTTAATTACCAAGCTCTTTGTGGTCAGAAAAGTGCGCCAGAAATTGCAGGATAACAACCAAATAGCTTGTCTGGAAGCACCCCAAGTTTTACCTTCCAAGGTTCACCTTGCTTAAATCTCTCAATGTCGTGCATTGTAATCGTGCCTGCCAACAATTTTAACTCCTCTGCAGACCAGTAAATGCTATTAAATGCTATGAAATCTTGATGCAATATGCTCTGACCATTTGCTTCCTTGAAGAGATCCTTCTTTCTCCATGCGTCACGACTCTTGGGTCTACACAGCATTTGCACAGACTTTGCAGACTTCTGCGTGGATATTTTCTTTTCCTAGGGAGCTAAAGAATGTAATTTGTCCGGGGTAAGGTTCTCTCTTCACTTGTGTTGCATATGGAGGCAGTGATTTCTTTTTATTTCTTTTTTTGGTGGGGTTGGGGGGGAAGAGCCTAAGGGGTTATGTTGTTGCAGTTCCACAGGCGCCAGCGCACTGGCACGCCACAGGTGATCTCGGAGTGAATGTTGTTTAAAGCGTCCGTCCCACGGCTTCACAAATGTGCTCTGACCAGAGGATGTTTTTTTAAACTTCAAAGGGCTTTTCAGGCTGGCTCCGAGCCTCCCAGACTGAATCTGCAGTTGTTGGGGATTTTTTTCTTCTCCTCAGCTCTCTCAGTGTGTTGAATCGTGTGCGATTTTTGGGTGCGGGGGGGGGATGTGGTGTTTTTTGTTCAATCAGCCTTGACCCTCCCCACCCCACCCCACCCCAGTCAGATGAATTTGTAAACACAAACAGTATATCACAGGGACATGGTTTATATACCACTTTAATTTTGTTCTGAAACTTTCCCTTAAAAAAAAAAAGAATATACATTAAAAGGAAGAGCAATTTGCAAATAAAATAAATGAGGAGAGGAAGGCCAGGGGCTGGGGGAGAGAAGCACAGAAGAGCCTTTTCACTTGCCACCATATTAAGAGTTTTTTTCTGAAGCTGGGAGATCAAGCAGGAGAGTTCTCTGCCAGGTATCGTAGGAGGAAATGGGGATATTCCTGCTTTAGCCGTGTTAACGTTTTGATTTAGATCCTTTTGTCAGAATTTAATCTCCAAATGGATGGTGTTCCAGATTCAAACCTACTGGCAGGTAGTAAAATGAGAAAGCAGTTTTGTTGTTCCCTTCTCTCTTTCCTGGATCACCCTAAAACAATTGCATCTGTGTCTGTGTATGGCGTTGTTGCCTCTGTTATTAGTCCCACCCAAGACTAGTCCAACTGAAATTGGTGGACATGACAAACATGGGCCCCCCAATTTCAGTAGATCTATACTGATTAGAAGTTGGTTGGCTACAGTTGCTTCAATACCACTTGCTGGAAACCACAGGGGTGATGGGAAGAGTGCTCTTGTACATAGCTTGGGGATACTGTACTTCATTGTCACTTGAGGCTCAGGGAGCCTCAGTGGCACAGAGTGCTTACCATCAGCTTTGGCTGGTGGCCCAGCTGTACCCCCTAGCTGGACAGGGACAGCCTAATTCCTGTCGTCTATGCTCTAAAAACCTCCAGGTGGTATATGTGGGGCTGCCTCTGAAGACAGTTTGGAAATATCAGCTGGTGCAGAATTTCACAGCCAGGTTGCTTATTGGCACAAGATGGTTTGAGCATATTATACTGATCCTGGCCCAACTGCACTGGCTGCCAATTAGTTTCCAAGCCCAGTTCAAAGTGCTGGTTTTGACCTATAAAGCCTTAAACGGCTTAGGACTGCAGTACCTCAAGGTTTGCCTCTCCCCATATGAACTGACCCAGACCTTGCAACAATCATCTGAGGGCCTTTTTCGTGTGCCTCCTCCACATGAGATCTGTCAGGTGGCAACACGGCCCTTTCTGTGGTGGCTCCCCATT
Source organism: Podarcis raffonei (assembly GCF_027172205.1). NCBI lineage: Eukaryota > Metazoa > Chordata > Lepidosauria > Squamata > Lacertidae > Podarcis > Podarcis raffonei. The sequence goes on along the minus strand of NC_070609.1, from coordinate 57,165,896 downwards.
TGTGGTATGCTCTTCCCAGGGGGGCTTGCCTGGCACCTTCATTATACATCTTTAGGCACCAGACAAAAACATTCCTCTTCAACTTGGTCTTTGGCTGATCAACATTCTGTGTCCTTTTAAATCTGTTTGTGGAAGCGGGGGTGGGGTTATAGGTTTGTTTTGTTCTTGTTTTTATCATGTACTTTTTGTTTTTATGCTGTGACGGATGAAGGGTGGTATATTAAATAATTAAAAATATATATGAAAACATCATTGGAACATCACTATACCCTATGTGCTTCTGTTCCCCCATGATTCCCCCATAGAAACAGCAGGAAAGAACTGTATGCTGGTATTTTGTCCCATGATTTTCCAGGTTAAGGGGACTGCAAACAGATTTCCTCTGGAATCAAATAACAAAGAAATGCATGTTAAACGTGTGCTATATTCCATTAGTTTCCCAGAAACGGCTTTTATGTCACATGAAGGCTCAATTATAATGTGGAAATTAACAGTTAGGGAAATGGAATACACTGAACTGTGGGGAAACCAAATTTACTGACAAAGAATTCTCACACATAATGTCTGTGTAACACTTGAAAACCACTTTAAGAAATTTGAAAGTTGCCACAGTATTGAGACAAGTCGATGAAGAAGCCATATAGGCCTGTGAAAGTGAAGTCAATTAGTGAGACTGAGTGGACATTATTCCATCATGCTTAATAGTGCTATGATTAAGTAGCAGGAAATATTCCATCATTAGTCTTCATTTCCTCCTCTTGAATCCCCCCCACCCCCAAGACTTTTTCAAGAAGGAGCTCCTTTGTAGGGATTTTCTTTTTTTCATGGTGTCAGCGAAGTGGTGCATTTTTGTTGTTGAAAGTTTAAAGAGAATTTGTGAAGGAGTTTCAGAGTGAATTGAGAATGTGGGGAGAAGGGAAAGACAGGATTCCCCCCTCTGCTTCAGAGATTCCCCCCCCCTGCTTCTTGCTACCATATTTTATATTATAATGAATTCTGGCATTTTATATTTCTGTTATAATGAACTTTGCCATTTTATATATTTCTAATATTGTGTGTGTTTGGGCATGCACACATGTTTCTGCATTCTTATTTTCTGGATGCCATCTCATAATTTTGGTCCCCTTCCACTGAAGTATTGGTCTGGTACTTTGCTTTTCTGATGAGAAATCAGGGTTTGATCACTTTGATCTGTAGAACTTTCGCTTCTACAAGTTCCAGGCGATGTCCATTCTGTGTTTTCTAAGGGGTCATTACACTAGTGTGGAGGCGCCTGCATTTTGGACCTCACAGCCAGTTGACGTTAGGCAGGCACCATCACTTTACTCTTCTGCGTACATGCTCAGAACTACCGTGTACAGTTCTGGTCAAGGTCAAGGTAAAGGGACCCCTGACCATTAGGTCCAGTCGTGACCGACTCTGGGGTTGCGGTGCTCATCTCGCTTTATTGGCCGAGGGAGCTGGCGTACAGCTTCCGGGTCATGTGGCCAGCATGACTAAGCCACTTCTGGCGAAACCAGAGCAGTGCACGGAAACGCCGTTTACCTTCCCACTGGAGCAGTACCTATTTATCTACTTGCACTTTGACGTGCTTTCGAACTGCTAGGTGGGCAGGAGCTGGGACCGAGCAACGGGAGCTCACCCCATCGCAGGGATCCGAACCGCCGACCTTCCGATTCGCAAGTCCTAGGCTCTGTGGTTTAACCCACAGCGCCACCCACGTCCCCTCACCTCAAAAAGGATGCAGTACTGTGGAATTGGAAAAGGTTCAGAAAAGGGTAACCAACATGAGCATGGGGATGGAGCAACAGCCCCTATGAAGAAAAATAGCATTTGAGACGTCTTAGTCTAGAGAAAAGGCGACTAAGAGGCAACATGACAGACCGTTATAACATTGTGCATGGCATGGAAAAAGTGGATAGAGAAAAGTTCATTTCCCCTCTCGTAACACCAGAACCCATGGACATCCCGTGAAGCTGAATGCTGGAAGATTCAGGGCAGACCTAAGAGAGTACTTCTTCACACAGTGCATAGTATACCCTGTATACCCGAAGGAACACCTCTACCACCGGATACTGAGCTGGAGCTCAGAGGGCCTTCTGGCTGTTCCTCACTGCGAGAAGTGGAACTTCAGGGAACCAAACAGAAGGCCTTTTCGGTAATCACCCCCCGCCCCCCGTGGAATGTCCTCCTGCCAGATGTCAAAGAGTTAATCTATATAATTTTTTCATAGACATCTGTTTCGAGAAGCTTTTACTGTTTGACATTGTTGTTGTTTGTTATAGTTAAACTATAGAACTCACTCTGACAGGAAGCAGGAATGGCCACCAACTTGGATGGCTCTAAAAGGAGGTTAGACAAATTCATGGTGGGAGAGGGTTATTGGTGGCTACTAGCAATGATAAAAGCTATGCTCTGTCTCCATGGCTGAAGGCAGTGATGCTTCTGAATGCCAGTTCCTGGAAACCACAGGAGGAGAAAGTGATCTAGTGCTCAGATCCTGCTCTCTGGTTTCCCACAGGCCACTGTGGGAGCAGGATGCTGGACTGGACTAGATGGGCCACTGTGTATGCTGAATGGCAGCAGCTCTCTGGTATTTGCCAACCCTTTGTGGAGACGCTGAGGCCTGAACCCAAGCTGTGGCCCTTTGAGGATTTCCTTTGCAGTAGCCAGACAGCTGAGATGTGCCAGTGGAAGAGCCACCTATTTTTGTGGAGTGGATAAGCTTTAAAGGGCACCCTTTTAAAATAAATAAATAAATCCGCCAAATGACCTTCTTCAGAAGTCTATTCTTGGGAGTGGCAGGCATATCTCTGTGTGTGCCTTAAGTGAAATGCATGTCAAAATGTTTACAAAAGAATTCAAGTGGAGGCTTTTGGGGGGAGTTGGGAATGTTAGCCTTTTGTCAAGATGGGCTTTGTGATGGAAAGTCTTTCTCTAATGAGAGCGAATTTAATGCCTCCTGTGTGGGCAGGGGCCTCTTTGCATTGTCCAAAGCTTCAGAAGTGAAGGAGAGGTTTTCAGCTTAATGAGCATCTTAACTCTGGCCTTCTCCAAGGCACGCAAAATGTCACCCTGGTGAGTGAGCCTGAGAGGCGGAAGTGGCTATCAGGAAAGCCTGTGATGGACATGGGCAAACTCTTGGGTCTGCTGCCCCCTTTTCATTTCCTGCTCAGAAAAGGGCGCTGCAGCAGCAGTTGATAATTAGTTGAAGTGAGCAATGAAGAGGAGTTGTTGTGTTGGCTGATCGGCTGTGTTGTCAGCCTGTCTGGATTTTGTACCTCTATTTATGATTATTCACAAGTGGCATGATAAAGCCTTATAAGGATCTGGTACGTCAAGGACTGTCTCTCCCCACATGAACCATTGTTTATCATGTCAGGTTCTTCCCCATGTACCCCCTTCTGAGGGAGGCACAGAGACTGGTAACCCGAGAATGAGCCTTTTCAGTGGTGGCTCCCCATTTCCGAAAAGCTCCCCACAGAGAAGCTTTTCTCTGGTGCTGTCACTACCTGTTTTTAGGCATTGGGCAGCACCATTTTTATTCAGTCAGACGTTCTGACCTTATCTTTTTAATGGGGTCAGGCTGAACATTTGTTGTTTTTAATAGTATGAGTCCATCTTTCTGAAAAAAGCAGCACATAAAAAATTATTATAAATATGCCACCGTTCCTGCAAGGTGATGTACATGGCTCCCTCACACTTTTTTGTTACAACAACTCTGTGAGGTAGGTTAGGCTGAGAGACAGTGACCAGCTCAAGGCTTGGGTGGGTATTTGAACCCTGGCCTCTCCCAGTTCCTTGTCCGGCTCCCTAACCACTGCACCATCATGCTGGCGCTCTCCCTTGCCATCTGCTTTCCTCTTCAACTTTGAAAGCCTATTCCTCCCTTCTCTCCTTTTTGCATCCTCTGTATTATTTAAAGCTTAAGAGAATTAAGACAATTTCCTTCTGTCTGTAAAGGAGTTAATAGCATCTTTAGGCACTTTAAAATACATTAATAAAGACAACTTCTCTGATGAATATTGGATTATAGGGATGGGTTTATTCCAAGCGCTGTGTGGTTTTCAAAGGGCTCAGCCAATCTGGCTACAATAATCGTAGCTATTGGTCTTTGCATGTCGTCTGCTTCTCCTCCCTCTCCCAAGTTTTCCCCCTCCCCGTGAAGATTAAGACAGATCTCTTTGCTTCACTCTGCCAGGAAATTCTCCCCCACCCCCAGGCCCAGCTCTGTATATTTTGCCAGATTTGGATGCCTTCCCTCTTTAACATGAGCATCTTGAGCTATGAGCCTGCCGTATGCAACTTGCTGTTAATCCAAGCCCGGTGTTGACCAGGGGTGGTGAACTATTGGACTTCAAGAAGCTGCTGGACTCTTGCTCCCATCAGCCCCACCCAGTAAGGCCAACAGTCTGGGATGATGGGAGTTGCAGTCCAACAGCCACTGGAGGGCCACAGGTTCCCCACCCCTGATGCAGAGAGACTGAGGGGCATGATTTTTCAAAAAATATATTTTCAGGAGGGGAAATGTTGCAGAGCATCTGCATTGCATGCAGGAGGTTCCAGCACCTCCAGGCAGAGCTGAGAAAGAATCAGCTCTGGGGGTCCCGGTCCCCCCCCCCCCAGGGAAGGAAAATAGCCCAGGTGTGGTGGAAGGATGACATTGCCGTTTTGCAAACAACTATAAAATACACACACATCTGCCTCGTCATTTGTGGAGGGGCTGTTGCTCACAGGCAGAACATTTGACTTGCATGCAGAAATTTCCCAGGTTCAGTTCCTGGCATCTCCAGGTAGAGATTATTGCCTGAAACCCCAGAGAGCTGCTGCCAGTCAGTGTAGACAATACTGAATCAGATGGCTCAATGGTCTGATTCCGTATAATGCAGCTTCCTGTGTTCCTATGATAAGCTAAGGCTTAGGGTGGAAGCACAGAGCAGAAATTAGTTTCCTTTGACTAATGGCACACAGTTTAGTGGAGGGAGAGAGAGAAAGAGAGCGTGTGTCTCTGTTGGTTCTTAAATGTTTTAAGTATGTGCATCCTCAAGCCAGGAAATTTTGAGTCTTGCATTGTCAAATGCTATTTGGCTTCCATTTCCCTGTGTGCGCGCACACACACATGTTAAAAAAAAGAGGTCTTTTAAAGTGCGGAAATTAGAGATGACATAGAAGGCCTTTGTCCTGCCCAGATGCTTTATTTTTGACATTTTTGGCCAGTTGTTTTGCCCCTGAGAGAGTGACTCCCCCCCATCTCTTTTTCACAAAGGGTTTGCAGCACAGCTGCCCAAATGTTTTGTGTTATTGCTTATTAGTGAAAATTTTCCCCAATAAGAGCAAATCATTATTGCTCCCTTGTTACTTGAGATGTAATATCCTTTTCATGTTGTTTTGGCACAGGGACTTTTGAGATATTTATCAGGTGTGTGTATCCATATTGCTGTTGTTGTTGTTTTCGTCGCAGTTATGTAAAAGGTTTTAGTCTTGTTCCCCCTGATAAGTATAGAATTAGTTCTCTCTTTTGAATTGCATCCAAGTTTTATAAAGTGAGCCTGAAGACTAGGGCTTTCTGGTAAATATCCTCATCCCCTCCTCCTGCTAAAGTTGGATCTGACTTTTGTTATCATTACAGTTGGTGCATTTGGCAGTGTGCATTTTTAATAATTAAGAGATAAAACTTGTCTTTTTCTTTGGCATCCAGTATGTCTGGCATTCTCTCGTTTTGTTTGCTGGAGTTTCGTTTTCATTCTTTTTCCAACAGAGAGCTTGTGCAATGCACTTTTCACAACGAAGGGTTGGCAGATTTCACTCATCACTCTTTTTCTTTTTTGAGACCTGGAATAGAATTCAGATATTTTAGTCCTTTCCTCCCTCTCCCCACCTCATGATGTTGCAGTCGCCTCCTAGGTTATTTTGAGATAATTCAGTTGTTTGGGGGGGTGACATTAGGTGCTATAACAGCAACACAACATTTTCTGTTTGCTTGTGGCTTTTGTGGAGATGAGGCAATTTTATATATGAAAGTTTTTCTCCAACATGCTTTGAATGTCAAAGCTCTCTAGGGGATCTTTTCAGATGGCTGATAACAGATAAACTTTACGTTCAGAGTTGAACAACTGCAAGAGAAAGTGTTCGGTTGCTTTTTTTTGAAATATTCACAATGCTTTTAATTTGTTTGGACTCTGGTGTGTTTGTTTGTTTGTGTGTGTGTGTGAGAGAGAGAGAGAGAGAGAGAGAGAGCATGCGCAACAGAGCCATGCTTGCCTGTCTTCTACCTCTGGTTTGACTGCAAGGGTAGGAAAAAATTTTCCCACCTGAGGGATGCATTTTCTTATGAGAAATGGGCCAGAAACAGAAGTAGGAGGAGCAGTAGACATGACACTTAACCTCTGCACAGTTGTGTGCACATGCTCAGTTTCTTCTTGCAGGCTTTCCGTGAGCCACTGAGAGGACAGGGTGCGGGTTGTATTGCAGGTGTATTCTGCATTGTGGTTAACACAATGGCTTCAATCACACAGCAGTTCATCCAGTTTTCCTAACTGTTAATTTCCGCATTATATTTGAGCTTTTAAATGACATAAAAGCCACTTCTGGAAATATAGCTGAATATAGCACAAATTTAGTTTTCATTTCTGTGTTATTTGCAAATGCTTCCCCCCTCCCCCAGAAGCCAGTAACATTGAAGTGACCAATTTTAGTTACTTTATAGTGTATTTCACTGAAGGATGCCGTAGTGCCCCAATGGATTTTTTATTGTGTACTTTAATTATGTGCGTTTTTAATAGCTGTAAGCAGCTTAGAAACTATTTTGGCATGTAAGTGGTTAATAATAATAATAATAATAACAATAATAGAAACTGCAATCAAAGGCTTTGCCGCGTGGAAACCATTTTAAGTGCACTTTGTACAGCAAGTCATCTTGACGAACGCGTTCCTTTGCAACGCTGACAAATTCTTCCACCGAGGCGTCTGCTTTTTCAGTGTTATACACACTTATTCCCCCTGGTCTGTGTATGTGTATGTCACTTTTTATGTAAAGTTTTAAAACATTATTTATGCAAAATGAATTGTGAGCCAGGTTTTCGCATGCTATAAATACCTTAAGTTCAGAGTCATGCCGTGTTCAGCGTGATCAGCAACAGAATGTCCTGAGGAAAAGTTAAACAATTTGACAAAGACAGAGTCCCCTGTTCCCAGAGAATAGGGTAGATTTTCTGGGAAGAGCAGAACCCCAGGAGCACAATTGCACAACCGTTAATAAGTAGCTTTCGTTTGTCTGAATTACTCCCTTGGCTATGGGGGAATTGCTCCCTGGCTCAGTGGTAGAGCATGCAGCATGCAGACGGTCCCATGTTCAATCCCGAGCATCTCCAGGTAAGGCTAGAGTGTCCCCTGCCTGAAACCCTGGAGAGCCATTGCCAGTATAGTGACCTTGAAGGACCAATATTCTGACTCCCTATAAGGCAGCTTCTTTTGTTCTTGTGCTTCAGTGGTACATCTCATAATAGTAAGGATTTCTGCTGCAAGTCAAGAAAGCTTGCTGAACCAGCTTTGTGATTGCTAAGTCATATATGAGAAATCACACGCCCACTTTCCCCAAAAAGTCCAGAAGAAATGGGGGAAGGGAAATAGCCAACCCTAGTGGTTTTACATGGATGCCGATTTGCAACCAGCACTACGCGCAATGCAAATGCATCGAAAGGATGCAGAAATGCCAGACTTGTGGTGCTCTTTCTGCTGCTCAGAGCAAGGGGCATTGTGAGAAATTAAAATGGTGGCTCAGACCCAACTACCTGGTGCTAATGGCAAGATTGGTTACCTCCAAGTAAGCCTGGAGGTAGGGGGCACCACCTGCACAGGCGGGATCCTGTTACTACAGAGGCCAAACAGATGCTTGTGAGAAGCCCAGAAACAGGACCTGAGCACAACAGCTTCACTTTTCCCACACTGCCTCTAAGGTTGGAGACTATACATGGCTGTTGTCACCAGCGACCCTTGGAAGCCTTGCCCTCCACCTGCTCAAGATCCTTGCTTAAGATTGGCAAGTGTGGCCAGTAATTACTTAGATTTTCTGAATCTGGGGATGGGTTCTTGAGGAGTGGTTTTACCGCTGCCTCCTTCAAGCAGGCAGGGACCACCCCCTTTTGCAAAAGTTGAATTTTAAAGTGGCCCAGGTTGGTGCCATCAACACGTCTTCTGGTGTGCTTTTAACCAAAGGGAGAAATGGAGTCTGTGCATTATACAGTTTGGCCCTAAGATATACACGTGCTAAAAGCAATACGAGTGGTCCAAAGCACACTATTAATGCCACCACTCTTGCTGATGTGTCAGTGATTAAAAGTGTGCTTAAGGAATCTGGCTGCGATCCGAAGCTCCACAAGGCTTCTGACGCACACACGGCCTGTCAGCTGCCCCCGTCGCTCCAGATGGAGAAAATCGGAAAGCATCTCCTTGTAAGAAGTTCCTGATGTGCACTGGAGCCCTCGCATGAATGCAGAAACCACTGGATTATGGCAACCGAGAGTATGTGCAAACAGGGAGAGGGAGAGAAATTTCTGGCTCCCAGATCAAAAACTCTTGCTCCGTTCGAGAAATAGGCTATAAGAGTTTTGGTCCTCATTAAGCTTACATAGAAATATGTAACGCATATTTCAGACATGGCAAAAATAGAACAACCCCCCCCCCCCGCCTTTTGGTAGAGTACTAAAGATTTTAATATGTTTAAGCCTTTACTATTCAAGCAAGCGGTTTCCATGTGGAATGTAACTTAAGAACACCCAAGTTTTAAACTTCCTCTTCTCAGAATTTATGGAAGCCTCAGAAACTCCCCCACTTTTTCTTCTATACATGTCAAGATCTGTTTCAAGCTTTATTTCTTTTTTTAAAGCAAATTTAAAAGCATATCCCCAGTACTTTTCACAGCTTGATTTAATGTTGCTACCATGTGTCTTGAATACAATTCTAACTTCTGAAACCAATATTTCTTCAGAGAGCAGTAAAGTTGTTTCTTCATGACACCAATATGTAGCTTTCTTGCCAAGAGGTATATTCAAGGATTTATTAGACTCTCCACTGCCCTCCTGCTTCCAGCTCTCCCCTCCCCACCCCCGTCCAAACAACCTAGATTTTAGCTGCTAGTAAAGTAAACATGTTCAAAAACTGCATTTAGCTTCATGCAGGGCAGATACAAAATAAAAATCCTCCAAGGGTGTGTTGCAGCTAAAAGATTCACAACTCTTTCCGGGGGTTTTATTTTTAAAGTAGGCATTTCTCATGTATTTGTTGCATAAACCATTAAATGCTTCAGGCTTGGGTTTGTGGGTTTATATCTGTCTATCTATCTATCATACAGTAGCAAATGTATTTCTGTGAAAAACATTATATCCTTTCTCGGTAGGATTTTTGTGCGTTTGCCTTTAGTATGGTATGAGGGGTAGTGCTGTAGTGTTTAGGATAAGATTTTAGGGAACATGTTCGTGCCTTTCTTTGCATTCCCCTTCACTGTTTTTGTGGGGGAGGGGGAAGTGCTGTGATGATGGCTTCTTCCTTTTTCTTTTCTTTAATATATATATTTATAACAGCGCATAGTGCAAGATTTCCTTGGCCATTGAAATATTTAGTTGAAAACCACCCATAGGCTTGCTTTTGCATTCATCTAGCGACAAATGCCTAATTAGATAAATAACTAATGTGTCCTTCAGATGTTATTGTCAGGGTTGCACCTTGAATTTGCACAGCCCCACCTCCTTTTGGGCACCCCAGTGCTCCTTTCACTTCCTAACTTGCAAGAACGGTACTTTTCTACATTGTCCGAACCAGGGAAACTTTGGTTTCAACAAACTATGGATTTCCTCCAAACAAGTTTCAGAAACCATGGGTGGTGCTTGACTAAGCCATACCTGGAGCAGGCCTACTGAAACCAATGAATCTATAGTCTGGACTGGGTTTCCAGTTCTGATTTGAAACCAGACCATGGTATGCCATTCCTACAGTTTGCCCAGCTTGCACATGGCAAACTATGGTTATGGGTGGCCACTTAACCCTGGTTGTAGCTCCGTGAGGGGAAGGTGCTTGACACCTTTAACAAACTGCAACTCCCACAATTCGTTGAGGGAAGCCATGGCTGTTTAAAGTGGTACGATAGTGCTTTAAGTGTTCAGTGCAGATGCGGCTTTGGTGATGAATTGCTTGGAGGTTTTTTGGGTGGTGTGTGAGTGGCTACTCTATGGGGCTCCAGGTGATGGAGCCCAGGGGTTTAAGTAAAAACCAAAGTAGGTCCCAAACTCTGAAGCCTACCGCAGGTACCCAGGGTTTTCATTGCAGTTCCATCTTAATCAAATATTTCTGGTACTTTTTTTAAAAAAAAGAAAGCAAGGCAAAGCAAGATCAGTCCCTATATGCAGCAGCAAACCTTCAAGAAGTGGAGAAAATATGCTGGAACATATTTGATATTCATATGATCAGACTTAAAGGACCAATACAAAATACTGAGAGAAGCAGATGATCACGGGGGAAAATGACTTCCCAGCCCTTGCAAATCCTTTATTCTCTCCTAGATCTGAGCCTCTCTCTTGAAGAGGGGAAGAGTCTTTGTGCCCAAGAGAAAACGTTCCCCCAAAAAAGGAAGGTGCTGAAATTGCAGTCTTTCGCATGGCAGAAAATTTGTGAGTGGATTTCAAGGACAGTAAGTTTGTTGGCCTGCATGAACTGGAGAAAGAGTAGCATTTTTGGATTATGCTGCCTAGCTAATTTCACTGTATCAATCAGTGGAGGCTGGTCCATTTGGGCAAGTGGGTCTGCCCTCAACCAGCTTCTACCTACAGGCCTTCTTACTTGCATCTAGTCCAAGGGATGCTCAGTCTAGTTGGTGGCTTCCCTGGCATCAGTGTTGTCCTTGTAGTCTCAACAAGGAGGATGGGGACAAAACTACTATTTTTATTTATTTATTTATTTATTTATTAGTGGGAATGAATTATTATTTGTTCCCTCCAATGACTCGGAGTGTGTGGTGTTGGGGGTGGAGCTGTTTGCTGCCCTGCATGCCTTTTCAGTTTAAGACTGAATTAATGCAATGCCTGAATAGGGCTGTGTTGCGAACTCTTTATATTACCCTTCTGTCATCTTGCTAAATCTCTTTGTACATGTTCTGGTGCTAACCCAGATTCTCAGCTCGATGCCTTATTTTCTACAGGCCCTTTTTAGCACCGCATTGGCGAGCCCATTGTGAAAAGCAAAATGGTAAAAATAATTGCTTGTCATTGGCCGTGACCTGTATGGTATCTGATATCACAATGGATCAAAACGCTTTTCTCTTTTTTTATATAAGGAGGTCTCTTGACTGGTCTGCCTTCACTGAGGGCACCAGCACCTACGAACTTCTGCCTGGGTTCAAACTTCATGCGCGTCTGAATCTCTTTACCTAGAGTTGGAAAGTAAAGGACGTTTGTTTTCAATAAATGTTATCACTAACTGTAGAAACTTTTGCAATTGTTGAAATACTTTTGCCCTAACATCTGTATCTAAGTCACAATGCTAGTTTAGAATGCTATTTCATGCTTCTTTTCTTACATGCTTGAATTTATGCTCTGCCTTTCCATAAATAAATCTTTTATTTAGCATTTCTCCTTCCCACCTCCCCTGGGAGCGTTCAGAAACGCTGACACCAAAAGCCTCCTGCCACTCGGCTGTGTGTTACCTTTGATTTGATACAGCGAAGGATTAAGCAGTAGTTTGGGGAACCACCTGGAGTACCTAAGGAGGGTATACCCTACAGCAGTATCAGTTTTACTCCTGTCAGATCCGTAGGAATCTTTGGTTGCATTGTAGTAAGGAGAGGTAAGCTTGCATCAGATAGCCTGGTGTCTGCTAACCTGTCAGTGTGATGTAGTGCTTGGAGTGTTTGACTAAGACCTGGGAGACCAGGGTTCAAATCCCCACATAGCCATGAAGCTCATGAGCTGTGAAGATTTGGAGCCACTCACAGTCTTTCACCCTAACCTACCTCACAGGGTTGTTGTGAGGATGAAGTGGAGAGGGGATGAGAGAACCATTTCTGCCACCTTGAGCTCCTTGAAGGAAATACGGGATGCAAATGCAATGCATATAATAAGTAAATAACTTGCATGTGAAGCCTAGCTAACCCCCCTTTCCATTCAGGCTCTGGACATAATACTTATATACATACATAATTTTATTTGTATGTCTCCTTTCCACAGTTCAAACCATGCTCAAGGCGGCTTACAACAGAAAAATAATAAATACATAACCACAACATAACAAAGGTAGTCATAAACAATAAAAAATTTTTAAAAATACATAACCAAGCAGAACAATTTTCATGTAAATCACAAGATCTAAAATAAAGATACAAAAAAAACCCCCTGACACCCCTAAGCAATACCCCAGTGCACTAATCTTTTCAGCAACCTCAGCTTTTGAAGCTGGAGTCAGTCCAGGCCCCGCCCTCCCAGCTGAGGTGGAAAAAGCCTTGCAAGGCAGGGAACAGGTCTTCCAGGACTTACAGCCAAGATGGTTTGTATCAATGCAAGTTAAACTCAGAGTAGGCCCACTGAAACTAGTAAGTATGGCTAACTTAGGTCCATTTCAGTAGGTCTAGTTTGAAGTACAACTTGTGAGTACATGTGGCTTAACAATCAAAACTCTCTTCACCAGGAGTTCTGGGAATTGTAGATCTGTGATGAGAATAGATGGCTTTCAACATTTCTTAGCACCCTTAAACTGCAGTTCCCAGAATTCTTTGGGGGAAGCCAAGACTGTTTAAAGTGGTCTCATGCTGCTTTAAAGGTATGGTGTGAATGTGACCTTCGTTTCCCAACTTCAGTTTACCAAAGCAGGGAGGGCTCATGTTAAAGTGTGCCACTTCCAACTCAGGTGCATCTGGAAGATGAGAGTATCCATGCAGCAGAATCCAGACCATCAATTCAGGCCCTGGTAATGTTGAGATTAATCCATGTCTGATTGGCTGAGATTCCAAAGAAGGGAAGGATTGGATTGGTTCCAAAGTAGATTACAGGAATGTTCACTATCCAGTGTCTAGTTAGCTGCCCAAGTTGGGTCATTGCCCCATCATGGGTAATTGGTGACTGCAAGCTTTTTTCCCTTTAGGGAACCTTTACAGCAGGTGTGGGGAACCTTTGGCCCTCCAGATGTTGTAGAACCACAACTCCCATCAGCCTCAGCAAGCAAGCCCAGTGGCCAGGGTTGATGGGAATTATTCAGCAATGTCTGGAGGGCTAAAGGTTCCCCACACCTGAAGTAGTGGGTGCCTTCCAGTAGACGACAGCCTCTGCAAAGTAGGATGTGTGCGCATCATGCTTGTGGATAAAACGTGAAGTTAAAAGTGGCCCATGTATCCGACTTTTTACCTATTTTGGAAGTCAATTCCATCCACTGCTTGTTCTGAAATAAGTGCTGCGTTGCAGTCTTGAATTGGACCTGGAAGCCAACCACTTCCCCAAGCATGAAAGGAGAAGAGCTCTCCGAAAGTTCAGAGTGGGAATCCTCTCGAGATCTAGAGTTCTTCCTTCTTTCTCTTTGCTTCTTCTCGCCGTCTTTAAAAGTCTACTCCTAAGAGAGCAAATCTGTCTTAATTATGGATTCATGCTCTTCCCTGCGCTGCTTCTTTCAAACCTTTCCTTACCCTTGTTCACAAAAGTACGTGGGATTTGAGCCGGTGCCATCCAGGTTGCTATAATTGCTTAATCTAGCTGTCAAGATAGCATGCTTGAATTTGTGTGCAGAATTAATATTATGATTAGGCCCTTGCTTTACAAAGCAGAAAATCTGTCCCTTTCATCGGCCATTATGTTTGAGAGGGAGCTATTGTTCCTTGCGGAGGCAGCTTGGCTGTTGCACTAGAAGATAATCCATTTAGCAGATCACTTTTTAAACAGCTCAACCTCAGGACTCGTGTTGTACCTTTCAGCTCCACTTGGGGAGTTCATTAATTTGCTTGCTTTTGAGGCCGGTCTTTCCATAAATTCTGTATAGATTTTTGTAACAGTTGCAGGGCCTCCTTTTATGCTGGGCGAGGGCTGCTTCCTTCGTGCCCAGATCAATTCTTGTATATGGAGCTCTTAAAACTGTCTCCATTTGAAACTTAATTCTTCCACCTTTCCAGTTTGCGGCTTGTTTCATGTTCGTAGCTGGAGAGGTAGACATTCCGTGTTCTTGTTCTTGTCTAACTGGAAAATGCAGAAGATTGAACCTGGGACTGTCGGGTGTGCAAAGCCTTGTGTCCTGCCACTGAGCTATGACCTCCGTCCATCCTCTCATCTTTTATATGCCTGTTTTAAGGCAAGGGCTCTTCCATGGACCAGGGATGGGCCACCTGTAGTCCTCCACATGGGTTCCAGCCCCCATCAGTCCTGATCAATGGCTTTGTGGATTGGGGTTGATAGGAGTTGGAGCTCGACTGTGTGTGGTGGGCTACAGGTTCCTCATCCCATTTGAGGCTCAACGTGGTGGTGATGAACTCATGGATGTGGCAGATGCTCACATTCTCTGTTGGAGGATGCCATGCAGATTGCTTTCCATGTTGGTGGTGCTCCTTTGTGTGCACTGGGTAGAATTACCAGGTTTTTGTGCCAGCCTTATCTTTTCTGCAGCCATGTGAGCTGGGGTGGGATAGAGGATGAAAGGATCCCAGAGGCATCAATTCTTGCGGCTTTAGAGTCCCTGGCCCCAGAGTTTGTTTGTTCTCCCCTCCTCCTAGTTCCTGTGACTCCACCAGTTCTCCTTTCCTTCCCCCCCAGATATTTGAAATTGAAAATGTAACTTGAAACTTGAAGAAGAAGAAAAAGATCAAGAGTCTCTCTCTCTCTCTCTTTTTTTAAGCTTCTTATTGGATCAGCAGTTAGAAACTTATCCTGGGCTTGAACTCTTTCTCTCGGTTTAATGGAAGTTGTGCTGCTCAGGAGCAAACATCACAACTCTGTATCCTCCAGGGAAAAGCTTGCTGCTTTTCACATACAAGCAGAACTAAATACTGGACTTTGATGTACTTCATCTGTGTGAGAATATATATATATATATATATATATATATATATATATATATATATCCTTCCTATTACTTTCAACCTGTTGGTGGGAGGTAGTTTTATGCTACTTAAGTTAGACTTTCTTATGTTGATCTTCTGTGCATTATGAGTGTGTTCAAGAGCACAGGCAGGCAGAAGGTGGATTGGGATCTACTGGAACCTAGGAAACTGTCTTCTACTGAATCAGTCGATTGGTCCATCTGGCTCAATATGGTCTACACTGACTGGCATCAGCTTTCCAGGATTCAGACAGCATTCTCTTCCAGCCCTGAGATGACAGGGATTGTACCTGGGGCCTTCTACAGCCCAAGCAAGGGCTCAGCCACTTAGCTATGTCCCTTCCCTCAATCTTTTAATAATTTGCAGGTTATCCACAAGGATTCCTAACTCCCAGTTTTCCACTGGCAACACCAGAAACCGTCTCCCTCTAATTTATACTGCTGAAATGAAGAAATCAGTGGATTTAAACCTGTTTTTAGTATCATAAAATTCTGTATTTAGTCTTATTGGATTCCCCCACCCCATGTTATTTTGGACTTTTAGTGTTTTCCACCTTAGCACTATTTGTCAACATTGTCGGGAAAATCCTGAGATAGGGAACATGAATCAAGTCTGACTTTGCTTGAGTTGGTTATGAGCTGACACACCTCTTGCTTGTGCAAGTGCTGTTTCTGTGCTTAAAACCAGGTTAAAGATAACAAGGGACGAACGTGAAAACCTGCTGGTTGTGCAACACTGCCTCACATCCGAATGGCGACATCTGTGCTGCTGCCTCAGACTCCTTGCCCCATCCCCTCCACCAAGGCCCTTTATAAACTGCACTCCGTTCAGCTTGAAAGGCTGTCTTATCTAATTAGCGCATTAGAAGTGGATGGGCTGCCTCTTGCAAGTTCAGAGCTTCGGCTAATTATGTGTTGAATGTAATTTTAGTTAATGTATTAAAGCTTTGTCCCTGGGCTGTTCTCATTAAGGGAAATCCTAGCTTCTCTTGATTTGTGTGTGTGGAGGATTTCCTTGCAGACAAGCCCGCAATATGTCTGCTCTTCAGTGGTACTATCAGGACAAGACTTAAGGGCAGACGTCCATGGCCTCACTCAGCAGAATGAGTAAGAGGACTGTCAAATGCACCAGAGTCAACTTGCCACATTTTGAGGTAAGTGAAGTAATACATGTCACCATCTAAAGAGGAGGGCTGCATAAGGCCATTAAGTCCAGAATCTAAAATTGCTGGTGGTGGGCAGAAAAAAAATCACAGTCCAGAACTTTTATTTTAGGAATACAGTTACCGTCTTGCTTAAATAGGCCCAAGGTCCTTATAATCCAGCATCGTTGTTGCCAGCAGCAGCTGGCCAGGTGTATCTGAGTACTAAGAACCTGGTTGTTGAAGATGGTGGACCTTCCCCTGTGGTTTATGGTATTGAGAGGTTGTTGTTTAAATGTATATGCTGCCCTTCATCCAAAGATCTCAGGGCGGCTTACAAGATAAAAACAAAGGATGAAAGCACAAAATAAACGTGGGGTCTCTACTTTGCCACCATACTTAATAGCTACTGTAGTCTCAAACCAGTTAGGAGTTAAAAAGTTAAAGCCAGCACTTTGAGCCTCAAAACTAAGAGTAGCCAGAAACGTAACTGTGAGACTCAAGGGGTTGTGAACTGAGCAGTTAAGCAGTTGGACTGAGGCAACTCACACTTCACGCCACTAGAAGAGGCTGCTTGTTGCCTTGAGATCAGCTGTGCTCTGTGACACCACCACTGAAGGTGGCCAGAGGGCAGAACTGCAGCTACCCACCCAGAATAAGAACATGAGAAGAGCTTGCTGGAGCAGACCAATGGCCCGTCTACAGTATTCCAGTGTCTTGTTTTCACAGCAGCCACCCGGGTGCCTGTGAGAAGCCCATTGGAAAAATAAATATTGAACATAATAGCACTTTCTTCTGAGGTTTCCAGCAACTGGTATTCAGAAGCATTGCTGCCTCCCAACTGTGAAGGCGGAGCATTGCCATCTTGGCTAGTAGCCATTGACTGTCTTTCCCTCCATGAATTTGTCTAATGTTCTTTAAAAGCTGTCCAAGTTGGTGGCCATCACTGCCTTCTGTAGAAGCGAGTCCCACAGTTTAACTTTGTGCTGTGTGAAGAAGTCCTTTATTTTATTTGGCCTGAAACTCCGAGCATTTAGCTTCATTGAGTGCCCATGAGTTTTCTAGCATTAGAAGAGATGGAGAAGAACTTTTCTCTGTCCACTTTCTCCATGCCATGCATAATGTTACAAACATCTGTCACATTGCCTCTCACTTGCCTTTTCTGTTAACTAAACATTCCCAAATGCTGGAACCTTTCCTCACCAGGGAGTTACTCCATTCCCTCTATGCTTAGGTAATGCAAGAGAGCCACTAGGTTTCTACCTGGCTCCATAAAGTTCCTGACTGGCCTGAATCCTTGGTCTGAGCAACAGTCGGAACTGCTTGTGGGCTGCCCATCCCTGACTCTCTGCACACCACCAGACCTGACACCTGGAAGAGAGGCCTTATTGTGTTGTCGGTGGACGGTTTGCCGTCACCTTATTCCAGCCTTGGGTGTTCTTGCCACCTTCACTGTCTCTGTTTCTTTTCTCTTCCTGATTCTTTTTTTAATGTTG
Source organism: Podarcis raffonei (assembly GCF_027172205.1). NCBI lineage: Eukaryota > Metazoa > Chordata > Lepidosauria > Squamata > Lacertidae > Podarcis > Podarcis raffonei. Next base: position 57,148,201 of record NC_070609.1, on the reverse strand, counting down.
TCTTGACAAACATGAGGCTTTGCAGCCGCGGTTCCTCGCCTTTATTTGTTCTTAATAGGCATTTCTGAAAGTATTGTAGCTGCCCCTGTATTTAATGCAAAGGAATATGCTGTTTGTTGTGAGTCCGGGTTCTGCAATAACAGACTGTGACGGCTCCTGCGGCGCTGTAAGATGAATAGTTTTGCTTTTGGAAAGGGCCGGATGACAAATGCAGGCAGTAATGCCTAGGAACAGAAGCAGAAGGCCTGGATAATGTCTGGGTGAATTAACAACAGGGGAGAAGAAATAATGACTACAGTTCTCCAGGTGTTGTATTGATTGTGCTAGCTAGCTTGGGATGCTGGGTGGGGGGAGTGGTAGTGAGTGTGAGGGCAGGGGTTCCAGAAGAAAAGAGGCGGGTGGAGAAGGGTTAAGTACTCCTTCCTACCTACTGATTTTCCCTTGTAAATTCTATCCTTTCCCTCCCACACCAAAAGGTGGGAAGGGGGTGAAGCATACTTTCCTGCCTGCTGGCTCTCCCTTGCAAATGCCACCCTCCTACCACACCCCTTAGCTGGCTTTAGTATGGGAGAAATAATAAGTAGGAAGGAGTGCTTAACCCTTTTCCACCCGCCTCTTTCTGTTCACAGTCCCTGCCCCGTCTCATGTAGTGTCCTTAGTTTGCTAGTGCAGTCAGCAGTGTTATAAGCTAGGTTTTGTGTTAGCAGCAAACTGGAAGTTGGAAATTCTGTGTTTATCTATGAACTTGTTGCTCCCTTCGAAATTCTTTCAGTGCTGTTACTTAATTTTAAACATTCTTACTGGAACAAAGTTTGATAACGTAACCGCTGGTGGTGCTATATTTTTGAATGAGGGATGTGGAATACTAGTTTACATGTTCCATCCTTCCTGGGGAGCCCCTCATAAATTTGAGGCCAGTGGATCAGCCCAGTGTTGGCTCTAGGCTTTGGACAATTGGGGAAGGCAATTCATCGGACCCTCTCCCTTCCCACTGGCTGCTCCTCCTTGTCATCATTCCCACTTTCTGCTTGCTTGCCATACACAGAGCCAATGGTGTGGCAGGTAGTGGCATCTACTGCTCCACCTACATCAGCACTGTTGTCAAGGGTGTAGTGACAGGAAGGGGGAAAGCAGGTTGGAGTGGGGATGGGGGCTCTTGTCCAGGGGTGTATGGTAAGGTTACCAGATTTTTTTCAATGAATCCGGGGACACTTTTCAACTTCAATGGATTTTGTATGGGGACTTATTTGTAAATCTGGGGACTGTCCCCGGGAAATGGGGACGTCTGGTAACCTTAGTGTATGGAGCAGATCCAGGGGACTCTTGTTAGTGGGGGGTGGTGTCAGTCGGACTCCTGCTAGGGTCTGGGCTCTTGGAAGATGCCCAACAGTGCCGGTCCTGGTGCTGTCCTGGGTCTGTTGCATACTTTACTTTGTGCTGTTTTTTTGAGTGGTGTGGGTGGGTGTGGGTGTGTGGAGCAGCTGAGTGAGCTGGACTTGCGGCAGTGTGGTCAGTTAAGTGAAGGAGTGGTGCAGATGAACTGTGGAAGTTTGATGAGTAAGGGGAGGGGGACTTTGGCAAGGAGTAAGGCTTTGAGGAGGGAAGCTGGCAAGCAAAGCCAGCAGGGGGGTCAGCTATTAATTGCTCAATATTTTTTCCTGTCTTTCTTAGCGGCAACGTCAAAGTACAATACTTATTTTTCTGTTTTAATCTAATCTATCTCATTCCCACCCTATCCATTGATGTGAAATCAGAATGTTTGCAAACATGTTAACATCTCAGAGGGAGCCGGTTAGCAATAAAATGTTGGCAGGCACCTATGCGCATAAACTGGCACATGGAACTATTATTTAAATATGTATTCTATTTTATTCTTTATTATTTTGGTGATACATATTCTTTTGTTAGCCCATGTGAAAGAGACCACTCTAAGGATGGCAGAAGTGCAAAGGAAACGTAAGGAGGGGCCCTGAGGAAGAAAAGCCAAGGGATATAGAACCCAGAACTGTTGCTGGATTCTTCTTCTGCCTGTTGAGTTACAGTTGGTTTTCTTCAGCAGTGGTGTTTCAAGAGCGAAACAGGGCTTACTAGTTTTAGCAGAAATTTTGGAGGCTGCCGTAGGGGATGGTGGCTTTGTTGTTGTTGCATGCACTTTGTGTTTCTTCTGTGATCCTTTTGGGCTACTATACCGCACCTTGTATGCCCTGCTCAGCGTAGTTCATGGCTTCTCTGAGTTCTTCAAGCCCCTTCGCCACGGCAAGGCAGTGATCCATGAAGGGGATGGATTACCAGCATGAGTTTGACCAAACTGCGGGAGGTAGTGGAGGACAGAGGTGCCTGGCATGCTCTGGTCCATGGGGTCACGAAGAGTCGAACACGACTAAACGACTAAACAACAACAACAACAACACCGCACCTTGTATAAGTTACCATAAGCTCAGAAACCTCCAGAAGACTGTAGCCGCTTCTGCGACCAATAGCTACAGGTCCTTGCAGATAGTCCTCCTTTCAATACTGTCATCCAGTGCTGCTTGCTCATTTATCTTCCAGCAGTGCTGGCTTCTTCTGGTAGGAGAAAGGAATGAGGAAGTCACTGGAACTTTATTTCTCTAATGTTTGTAGATCCCAGGCCCTGTAACAGAATGCGTAAGTGAGCAGAGGTGGCAGGCAGTGGCGCTCAGCGAGTTGAAAGAAGGCACTCACTACAGTTACCTATTCATGTTGATTCTGACAACTGCCACTACAGTCACCAGGATGCTTCCAAATGGGCGGTGGAGAGTTCACACTGCTACATGAACCAGATCTAGGGTTCTTAATGTTATGGATTATAATAAAAATCATTGTTGTTTCATTTATGTTTGCTGTTTGGTTGGGATCTGCCTTAATTCTGAAGAGAGAGTACAAAAATGCATGGTATTGAGTATGTACATAATTGCACTTTGGAGAAAATAATTACAATTACAGTATTGCGGTAGTCTCTCCCCCCACCCCCCAATTGAAAATATTTGCCTATTCAATGCATGCTTATTTACCTGGGGGTAAGTCCCTCTGTACTCCGTAGAACTTGCTTCTGAGTAAATGCGAGTAAGATTGGACTGCAAACCGTTTAAAAGCATTAGCTAACTGAATAGCCACAGGGACATCATGTTTATTTAACACTGTTAATTGTTCTTCTGCTTTAATAGTTAATTATAGAATTAATTGTCTAAGGCCGTGGTATCACTGACTGATCTAACCCCTGTGGAATTTGATAGGAAATGTAATCATCCTTAACTATGAATTAGAATCTTCCCTTTCTGGCTTCGGCCTCTCACCCTGTTTCCCCTTTTTAATATTATGAATCTGGCCAGTGCTTGATTTACAGCTGGGTCTTCGACTCCTTGCCTCAAACAAGGGAAGCCTGTTCAAACTTTCTGTGGGTGGGGAGTAGCCTTTTCTTTTGGTCTTGTTACAGCAAACACAGACATCTCCTGGCAGCAGTCACTGCATCAGGTTGCAGCAGGGGAGAAGGGATGCAGGGCCACTTCGTCAGCGCTGCTGACAGATCAGCACCTCCCTTTCTTGAACTTTTCTACCCTTCCCCAGCTGGTTAGTAGAAGAATTTGCAGCTAAGACCTTGAACCTGAGTTTGTGTGTTTCCTCCTCCATTCCAGTGCATTTCCCTTTTGTGCTGTGTTTTTAGATTACAATCCCAAGGGCAAGTACTTCATCTTTTTTTTGCTAGTAAGTTATTCTCAGATACTTTTATTGTGCCTTAATGACTAACCAGTTTATTCCATTTAGTTTTTACCAACACAATATGGAAATTTACCACCATGTACTGTTGGAAACCATTTGGATGCTTCTGAAATACCAGTTCCTGGAAACGACAGGAAGGGGGAGAGGGCTCTTGTGCTTGGGTCTTGCTTGCGGGTTTCCCACAGCCATCCGGTTGGCCACTGCGGGGACAGGATGCTGGACTAGAGGGACCATTGGCCCAACACAGCCAGGCTCTTGCATTCTTATGTTAAACTGTCTGGAGGGACTTTAAAGGATGTGTTTGTTTTATATTAAAGACAAAGCCCAAGTCTTACAATGGGAGAGTTTTTTCTCCTGTGCCAACTTCTGTTCTTGAGGGACCTGCGCAGTGTGTGTTTCTGCTGTGCCAGGGCAGTAACTTCTTTGCAGCTGAATGGAGCTCCCTCAACCTCTTCTGCTGTTTCGCTTGGGGGGGGAAAAAAGAGTCTAGGCTTGCAAACAGCACTGGCATGCCCATAACACCTGCCAGATTTGCATATCATCCTCTCTTGGCTCAAGCCTGCAGTGTGGAGTTGGCACAGGAACTGTGGAGAAGCAGGGTTAGTGTTTTGATTGCACGCCAGAGCTAGATACTGAAATAGGCAGCGGGACCGGATCCAGTAATTGTTGGCCTCGGATCAATGAAAACTGTCGTTAGGCCAGTAAATCGTGTGGTATGTAGGCTTAGTTCTATATATCATCTTCAGGCTGGTGTCACCCTGACTCCAGTACGAGAACATTATCAACATATCATCAAGTCTGCCAGGAGCTCTTTTCTTACTTTTTGCCTCTTTGATTTGCATCCGCTCTCTTCTTAAATTTCACATAGGTCAGTTTTGACAGCTCGCTGGAGGAGCAGCATTCCAGGGGGACAGGGGTGGGGAGTGGACTGCTTCCCTCTCCTTCCCTCTTAGGTTTGAAACAGATCCATCTGGGGCAAGAGGAGGAGACTTAATTTAGCACCAGACGGCCATGTTTGAACTTGAGGGGCCATAGTGTCAGGACTCCAAAGAGTGTGGGCTGGAGGCAGGGTTTCAGGAGAGTCACCCAGGAGAGGGGACCACTGATTTATGGGGTTTGCAGGGCAGGAGCCAGGGAAAAGGGAAGAGGTAGGGCAGTCCGAGATAGAAGAAGGTACTCCAGGTGTAGCAGAAGAAGAGGGGGGCTGTTCAGCTGACAGATGGGTCAATAGACTCCCCACTTTCCCCTGTCCTGCTGTCTCCTAGAACCAGGAGGGGATTCAAGCAGGAAGAGCAGCAGCGACTACTATGCAGGAGAAGTCTCAGGTTATGGGTGAACCTATATCAGAAGAGGGGATATAAGCCAACAATGGGGTCTCCCCATTGCTGCAATTGCTTCATAGCTCCTAGACCTTTGGGCAGTTGCCTAGAGGCTAGAAGTGTGTGTGTGTGTGTGTGTGTGTGTGTGTTTATCCAGAGCACTGTGGAAGCTGCTGTAAGCGCTTTTCTTGTCAATAAGGAGTTAACTATCAGAAATGTGCCTTTCTTGGGTAGGGAGGGCCAGGAAAACATAGTTAATTCATATGTTCTGGCATCTACTGAGACTCGCTGTGTGGCATGACATCATTGCACGGTACATTTTTCCACTCATGGCTTATGTCACTGGCTGCCACAGGCTTGGACAAGGGGACTCAAAGGTCATGCCATGCCATGCAACAGAGAAAATCAGTGTGGGATAATGGTTAGAGTTAGGACCTTGGAGACCACTCTGCCATGAATCCCACTGGGTGATCTTAGGCCTTTCTCTGTCTCTCTGTCTCTTTGTTTCTGTCTAACCTACCTCACTGGGCTGTTGTGAAGATAAAATGGAGAGGGGAGAGAAGTGTGTATGCTGCCTTGAGCTCTTGAGAAAAGGTGGACTATAAACAAACATTTTTTGCTGTGCTCCAGGGGCAGCCAAACTGAGGCTCTCCAGAGTGACATGGTCCATAGAGATTCCTACCACCCAGGAGGGGTGACAGCCAAAGCAAGGTGAGGCCGGGTTACCTAGGATGGCAGGGCTGGAGTCAGCACCTAGAAAGGAGATCAAGGTGTAATAAGTTCAGGACCATGGATAGTGCAGTGAGGTCAGATACCCAAGTTGTCTCATTGAGGGCCTGGAGCCTCTGACTGAGGTTTATAGCAGGGCTTGGTAGTCCTTGACTGGATTCTTCACCCCCTGAGTGCTGCCTCCTGGTCTGTTAAAGGGCCAGTAGCTTTTCCTGCAGCCATTGATTCCTTTGTAGTTATTTGGTTCTCAGCCATGGGTATCTCTCCTCAAAGTATTCTTATTCTCACTTCATTTATGTATCTCTTCCTACAAAGCATCTCAAACTGATATCCCATGCAGATGTTGAATGCCAATGAGGACAGGAAAATAGTGGCCACCCCGAGAAGGGTACTGTGGTCAATGGTATCAACATCTGCTGCGAGATCAAGTAATAACAACAGAGTCCTATTCTGAGTTCTTGTGCAGACGGTGGACTCATCATCTGAAACTGGTGTCAGAGATGTCTTCTCAGGGAAGTGGGCTCTGCTACCCACAGACCCACATGGAGAGGACCACAGAGTAGATCCATCTTATTAGAGCTGTGGCTGCTGAAGAACTCCGTGGTCCAGGTCTGGGACCATGGCACCAATGTTACTGAACTCCAACTCCCATCAACCCAAGCCAGCATGGCCAAAGGTCAAGGATGAAGGCAGCTGTAGTTGGTGGACCCTGCATTGTGTGCCTCTATGCAAGACAAAATGAGGGCAAACTGGGCAAGCAGCTGCCATTTCCAGTGCCTACCATCACATCTGGCCCTTCCTGACAACCTCTGGCTTGTTCTGAAGCAAAGTCTACCAGCAGTTAAAGCCTTTTACTACAGAGGTTTTGCTACAGAGAGGCAAAAGTTTCCGGTCAATGCTAACGTTTTTAAAAACAAACTCAACCCTCTCCAAAATGTAGGCTTCTGTGGAGATCCCTCACTTGCCAAATCCCCATGTTTTAAATAAAAGCTTGTATTGCAGTTACATGACCGCAGAAAGCATTTCAAACCAGTAAACCACTTAATCAGATTGGAACTGTGTGAACTGCAAAAACAGACAAGCCAGCATGAGGTGGGTTGTTTGTTCCTTTTAACACACACACACATTATTATTATTATTATTATTATTATTATTATTATTATTATTAGCACAATCCTCGTGATCTGTTTTCTGCTTGAGCCCAACCTACCACAAGCCTACTCAAGTTGGTGAGAGTAGGCCCTAATCCGGGGAAGGAGGTGGCGGGAAACCTCAGGCTGAGGGCGAAATGAGACCTTCTGATCATCTGTGTCTGGCTCTCTATTTGTTTGTTTTTAAAGATATTTATTGAGTTTTTCCACCTTTATACATTAAAAAATCAAAAAGAAAAAAGTTAAAAACACATAAAGTTTACAATCCTTATTTTCAATAACATATTTCCCTGACTTCCCCACACCTCCCCTTCTTATATTCCAATTCAAATTGTTAATTCAACAAGTTCTTGTCCCCAATTTTTGACCTTTTTATATTTAATTCATTTAAAAAACAAACAAACCAATTTTAACTTATAAACATCAGTATTTAAACATCCGTGCTCATTCTTAAAACTTTTTTCTAAAGTCGACCCAAATTCCCTTCCACGAATTCCCCAATTTTCATACTAATAACAAAACAAAATAAAAAAAACAGATTATTATTCTGCACCCTTTGGATTCCCAAACCCCACCCCCCCTTTCCCGGTTTCAATCCCCAACAAATGTCCATCAGTCTTAGTCTACTATCAGCCTGGAGACCTCACATCCGAGGCTCTTAATTCTCTCTCAATTCCTCTCTGCCGGTTTTTTTGGTAGTCCTTAATATTAAACACCAGATCTCGGAGAAGCTCTGTCCCGATAGGGTCCATATTTATTCCAGCCAGACCTCCATACTTAAAAGTGGAGCCTGAATCTTGTTTCTTACTCCTTTTAAGTCCAAATGTCCCCAAAGCTCCAACTTTCACCTTAATCAAATTTGCAATCCATAGGTCTTCAGATCTCCACATAAGGAGATCTCTCCATTCTTCAATCTTCAATTCAAAACAGATTTTCATAATCCAGTACTTATTTTCCTTTGTAGCCATCATGTCAGGCCTCTGGCTCTCCTTTGTCATCTGCAACATTACATCTCCTCCTTCCTTTTCCTCAGATCTTTTCCTCTCAAATCTTTCAAGTTTCTCTTCTTGTCCAGCTGCATGGACTTCATGAGTCAAGTCCTTATCAAATTCAATGGATTTGTTTACTGTTAAGTCCAGAGTTGCAACATTTGTAGCCAAAACATCAATTTGGCCTTGTAACTTTCCCAAGAGAAGAAACACTCTGTCCAATTTAGCTTGAATTTTTCCTCCTTCAGCCATTCTTGTAATGTCCCAAAACCCCCTCTAGAGGGATTTTGGTTACTTTATCTTCCTTCCAGTTCAAATCCAAAAATCAAGTTAGTTTGTATCAGTTCTTCCTTGTTTTCAACAAAATATAACCAAATTGTAGCAAATATATCCAGCAGAGATAGCAGAAACAAAGTTCTCTTTTTCCTTCTTGACAGCTAATTTGACAGCTGTCAAACTCTTCTATATCTCCTCAACAGGCTCTCTCGCGGATCACTCCCGGGTCCAGGGGGGTGGCACTTCAGCTCTCAAAATTAGCTCTTATCCTCCAGTGAAATTACTTATACTGCCAAATCGTGAAATTAATGTCTTTTACCCAATAAAGAAGAAGAAATTCTCTCGACCTTAGTTAGCTAGTCCTTGCTTTAGATTATTTATAAGACGGGGAGACGGATTTCCTGTTTGCGCCTTCCCCGATCGTGCCTAATTCAAAAAATTTTTTTTCTTTACAAATCCAATTTCCGTATTACTCACGGGTTGTTGCTTTTAGAGTCCAATTGTTCACAAGAAGAAGTCAGCGCTCTCCGACCATGGCATGCGGCTTCACTCTGCAGGAGAAGCAGTCGACTCTCAGCACCGCGCTGCTCACCCCGTCCCCCGTTCCGAAGCCTTTAAAAAGGCTCCTTCGCGGGTCGGGGGGGCGCAAATGGTGCCCGCCGAGTCATCAGGTTCACAGGCTTCAGCGCCTGTGATTTCTGAGGGTCCCCGCGTCGCCGCAGCGGCAAGACCCGGATCCTGCGGAGCCGACTCCCTCCGGAGCTCGGAGGGAATCCACCATTAGCCGATGGCGCTAACCCGGAAGTCTGTGTCTGGCTCTCTGGACTTTGCTCAGGCCGCACTCCTCACTGGCACTGCTTTGCACCACAAATGTTTTCAGCTGGATGGACTGTTTATTTGAACTGAAAGACCACCTCTCGCTTGCCTGTATGCAGGATAGAGAGGTGTGTGTGCAGAAAACAGCTGTACAAATGTAAAATTTATGCTTGTTGCTCTGTCTCTGGCCCCAGCCACCACTAGCATGCAGCCTTGAAAGGATAACCAGAGGGAAATGTGGCCCTTGGAGTAAAATATTGTCTTCTACGTTGGGCATAGTCTGTTGTGTTCCTCCCCTGAGCTGAAGGCCAGCCGCCATGTTGAGTTCAGTGGAGGAGGATGGCTGAACTGAAGAGGTGGATGAAGGACAGGTCAAAGGGCACCAAGTAAGGGCCCATGATGCAGGAACCTTGCTTAAATCTTGACAGATGGTCTACGCTTAAATACCTCCAGCAGAGAGAGGGGAGTGGAAAGAGGGAGACCGCCACCCTGTGAAGCAGTCAAGCAGCTTCCACCATTAGGAAGGTTTCTCTTAAAAGTTTGGCTGAAATCTGCTTCCTTGCAATTTCCGCCCATTAGTTCTAGGCCAATCTTCTGGAGCCGCAGAGAAACAAGTCTCCTTCATATAAAGAATAAGATTCCCCATTGGCTCATCCCTTGGAAGGAATGTTTGGTAACTTTATAGTAGTAGCGGGACAAAAGAAGGAATCCTCTTTGTACACTACTGCAGTGTCCCAGATTATAGTGCTTACTTCTAAAGGATGCCTCATTCATATTTGCTTTGAAGTCATACCTACATCTTGTTGTCTGTGTCTCTTTGACTGTAGACTGATGACTCCAGTTCACCTAAATTTCTCACTCACTCACTCACTCACTCACTCTAAAATGGAAAGTTTCCAACACTCTCTTTTGGCTGTGAGACAAAGTACAGGTCCCCAAAGCAGAAACAAGGAGAGAAAACACTTGACATTCTCTGGACTCGTAGACGGAGGGCAAAGTGAGTGCTTGTCCAATCTGTTGAGCGCTTAATGACGTTCATTAGCCTAATACACAGCAGGCAGAAGTGCCCTCGTGCCTTTGATCACTCAAGTGGTCCTTCCAGTAAAGACTTTGGGAGCCAAAAACAGGCTCTTTCATCATAGGGGCTTTTCCCTGGCTTCTGTACTGATCAGAGGCACAGATGCTCATCCCAGTGGAGAGATAGAAAAGGAAGGGGATGTTCTGGTCTATGAGTTGTTTTAACCAACTGAGCTTATATAGGTGGTTGATTCAGGGCAATGATTTTCAATTCACATCTCCATCCCCCCTCCCCATCGTTGGGTGTAGGTATAATTTTATTTTTATTAAAACGTTTCCATCCTCATGGTGCAAAAATCACCAGGGCATCTTGCACTGTTTAAAATAACAGTATAATAAAAGCAGTGCAAAACAGTCTACCAAGGATGCCCAGGATCAGCAGCGAAAGCCTAATATAATGTGTTTTCTGCCACAAACGGGAAAAGCTTGCAGAAATGAGCATTCAAGATATTTGCCAGAGTTTCCCAGCTCACTGTCTGAAGGTGTATCTTCAGTATAATTTATGGAGATAATTTGTTCTGGATTAGTATACTCCTTAATGCTCTTCAGCAACCCTACTTGCAGTTTTTGGGTGCCATGAGCATGCTGTGACTTTTTAGCAGCTATTCATAGGGAATGAGTGGAAAATACAGCATTTTGGGTTGATAGTGTCATTGTATGGTTTAGTCACCAGGTGGCACTGAACTTAATTGTATGTGGGTAGAGTCAGACGCAAACCCCTCCCAATAAGCCCATTTCTAACAATGCTATATATAACTTTGTGTCATTTTGCAGGTTGGGAGGGTGAAACGATGGCCACCACGAGAAGCCCCACAAGTGGGGTGGCAAAATGAGAGGCACAAGTTTAGGTTAGCCGTAGTTTCACGACAGGTTCCAGAATTTTTGGGACACAAATTTGCGTAAAGCTTGAGTTTGCTAATATATATGTACAAATGCGAATTTGGAAATCATTGCTACAGTTTACACAGGACCTGACAGCCCTTTGAATAGTGAGTGCCTTCAAAGAGAGGGCTGTTCTTTGTAAAATAGGACACATAGCCACTCTAGAGGATGGGAAGGTTGGACATTTGTTAAGGCTCCAAGACTAGCAGAGCCAGCCTAACATGGTTGTCATTTCCATGTTTGCAGCCTAAGAATTCTCAGCCTGTTCCAGGTCAGGATCCCCCACCGAAAGTGCTGTGCCCAAGAGCCCACCTTAAAAGCCAGCACTGCATAGTTGTTCAGAGTCAGCCTTTACACACCAGGTGCCTTCCAGAAGTTTCGGACTACAATTCCTATTGGCCCCAGCCAGCTTCCTAGGGGCATCGGGTTGGCCACTATGAGAACAGGATCCTGGACTAGCTGGGCCATTGGCCTGGTCCAGAAAGGCTCTTCTTACATTTTATGGGAACTGCATTCTAAAAAACATGGAGCCAGGGGTAATCAACATAGCATCTTCCAGAAGTTGTTGGACTCCAACCCCCATCATCCTTGGCCAGCGCAGCACAATGGAAAGGGATGGTAGGCATTTTAGTCCAACAGCATCAGGAGGGTACCACATTGACTTCTCATCGTGATCTGCAAGGGCTGTAGCTCATGCAGGGCTGTACCTTGCATGCAGAAGGTAACATATTCAATCCCTAGCCTCTCTAGGTAGAGCTGGGAGAGTTCCCTGCTTAAAACCAGGGAGAGCTGTTGCCAGTTGGTATAGACAATACTGAGATAGATAGACCAGTGGTCTAACTCAGATAGCTGCCTTATATTAAGTCCTTGTGGATGTTGCCAGGTTGGCAAAAGCTATTCTAAGCATTGATCACACCCATCTTCCAATTCTGGTTGATCCTTTCCAGGTTTCATATCCAAGGAAATTAGTTTTCCTTTCTTTCCACTTTGCGCCCTACTTATTTTGTTTTACTTTTTGTGGCTGTCCTTCTCCCTCCCACCTCCTTTCAGCAACTTGATTGATCCTCTCTCCTTCTCCTGCCCCCCTCCAAGCCCCTCCTCAATTCTCCACATTGCTGGCTGCATATAGAACCCCCTGCTTAGCTTTAGCTGAGAGAAAATCAACTGCTCACAATTTCCCTCTGACAGCTCATACGAGAGCAAACATTTCCGAAGAGCTGAGAGTGTAGAAATTCAATCAGCGGCAGGAGAAGAAGACGAAGAAGAGGGGGGAAAACCCTACTGTGTTGCTCAGCTTTGCTTAGTGCTACAGCTCCCTGCTGGGCAGCAAAGCAATCCAGTTACAATAAATCCTTAAGAGCGAAGTCATTTGGGTAAAAGGAAAAACAAAAGCTGGTTTATACAAACTGATTGAAGTCAGGCTCTACCCCCCCTTCCCCAACTTCCCAATGAAAAAGGGAGTCAAGGCACCGACTTCCTTGATAATTTAAAGAGGAGATTGGCTCCTTTCATCTTCCTTTAAGGGCGGGGCTCTTAATGTTGTGTTTGTTCAGGAACGTGAAGACTTTTCAAGTGAAGTTAAATGTCGCCACTTTGATGTCGGGAAGTGTTGTTGGCGCTCACTCGCATTTAGGGAAGCGATGAGTAGGAACAGCGTTTCTCAAACTTCATGAAATTTGCACTGCGGCCCCTAAAACTTTCCTCCCATTGTCTCCTTCTGTGCTATCCTAAGTGGAAGAATCTCATTGGATATACCTGTTTGGCTCCTCCAGTTGCTTCTCTTCTTGTTCTCCTGCCTCCAGTGCAGCAGCCTCTTTCCATGCTTAGCATCCTCATTATCTTTTGGCTTTTTGCTGTGCTGCTGCCATCCAGAGCATTGTCTACGTAGCAATGCCCGTAGCTCAGTGGCAGGGCATTTGCTTCGCATGCAGAGGGTCCCATGTTCCATTCCCAGCATCTCCCAACTAGGCTTGGGAATACCCCTCTCTGAAACCCTGAAGCACCATTGGCTGTCAGCATAGATCAGCCTTCCCCAATCAGATGGACCTCTAGATGCTTTAGGCCAGGCATAGGCAACCTCAGCGCTCCAGATGTTTTGGGACTACAACTCCCATGATCCCTAGCTAACAGGACCAGTGGTCAGGGATGATGGGAATTGTAGTCCCAAAACATATGGAGGGCTGAGGTTACCTATGCCTGCTTTAGGCCATTGCTGTCCGAAAGGTATGGGGGTGGCTCCTTATATACGAAACCCAGCAAATTTGAAAAGCAAGCCTTATGTTCGGTTGTATCATTAAGCGGTAAACTACCTGAGCTGGCCCATTGGTTCCTCCTAACCCCCCCCTCCCCACATGCTGAAAAGGCGTCAATGATGCAAACAGAGATGAGAGCAAGGACCATGTGTTGTGGTGCTTGAAAGATTTTAAATCGCCTGAAGGAAAGTCCATTTTTTTATTCTTCACATCCTCAGTTCTGAGAAACAACACTGCATCTTCAGCTCTTCTGAGGAGAGGAGAGTTTCTGATGTACGTTCCTCAACAAAAGTGACACTTTATAATTAAAGGATTTTTAGTCAGTTTGTTAACCGATCAATTGAATTTGAATAAAATATGCACAGACGTGGCCTGACCTTATTTTTAGAGCTTTTTGAGGAGGTACTGAAAAAAATCTATCCTGGCTTGGAACTGAATAAATAAAAGTGGCTGTTCTTTGGTAGAAGGAATGGGTGCTTTTTCGTAGCACGGCCCCTATGTATAATTAATTACAAGGGCGGGGGGAGCTGGAAAAGCAAAATAGAGAGACAAGCATGTCCTCAACTCACTGCCTCACTGATAAAAACTGGTATCCACCAATTAATCAACTGTAGCTTTAGTTGATTAATCTGTTCAACCAGCTAAAGCTTGAAGTCCTTTGAGACATGCACACAAATTCACCAAAAAGAACAGGAGAACTCGGTATGGATACTTGCTGGATGGTTGATGTAATGAATATATATCGTCACATAACAGTTTCCCTGTTTATAATTGTGATTGCAACTGGTTGACAGTTTCCAGTCACAGGATTACTTCCAAAGTGAGCCCCACTCAAAAAACAAGCAATAAATTATCCACTCAAAGAACAAGCACTTTAAAAAAAAAGCCTTTGCAACCTGAGAAAAGAGAGAATGCATGTACTTTTGTAAATTTAAGAGAATCCTTAATTAAAAATAAAAATAAAATTCAAGCACTAAATAGCAAAGTGCTATTTCTGAAAGGATTATATTCCACATTCAGAAACGTTATGGTACTTGATGTCAACCTTTTATAAAAATGGATGTCCTGATGTCACATGAGATGTCCTGATGTCACATTTTAAAATTCAATATTAAAACAAATATTGACAACAAAATTAAAAATACACAGGAATATATGGAGCGTCCTATGTCAAGATAATGCTTCCCTCTTAGGCAAGGAGCAAACTCATCAAAGGGAAGAAAATCCAGAAAGGGGTGTGCTTATCACCACACTTTGGGGAACATTGATCTAAAGCCAGAATGTGGAACTTTGCAGCCTCTTTGATGTTGCTGGACCACAACTCCCATTATCTACCACACCATTGACCATGCTGACTGGGGCTGATGAGAGTTACCGTATTTTTCGCACGATTGGACGCACCGGACCATAGGACGCACGTAGTTTTCAGGGGGGGAAATCAAGGAAAAAATATGATTCCCCCCCCCCCCCTCAGCTCTGGGAGCAGTGGACAGGCTGCACGCAGCCTGTGCGCTACTCCAAGACCTTCTCCCTGCTTTTGCGGGAGGTGGCAGAATTCCCCCACCTCCCGCAAAAGCCCATAGGAGCCCCGCGTGACTCCTGCGGGCTTTTCGACCAGGAGGGAGAAGGGACTGAAACGGCCCGTCAGTCACTTCTCCCTCCTTGGGGAAAAGCCCCCAAGAACCGCTCGCTCTTTAAAGGCTGCGCGGCTCCTGCGGGCTTTTCTAGGAGGTGGGGGAATTCCTAGAAAAGCCAGCAAAGCCGTGCAGCCCCTTTAAAGAGCGCACGGCTTTTGCCTGCTTTTGCGGGAGGTGGGGGAATTCCCCCATCTCCCGCAAAAGCCCGCAGGAGGGAGAAGGGACTGACTCGGCCAGTCAGTCCCTTCTCCCTCCTTGGGGAAAAGCCCCCAAGAGCCGCTCGC
The DNA here is from genome assembly GCF_027172205.1 of Podarcis raffonei. Classification (NCBI taxonomy): domain Eukaryota; kingdom Metazoa; phylum Chordata; class Lepidosauria; order Squamata; family Lacertidae; genus Podarcis; species Podarcis raffonei. The sequence goes on along the minus strand of NC_070609.1, from coordinate 57,133,051 downwards.
TCTTTAAAGGGTGCGCGGCTCCTGCGGGCTTTTCTAGGAGGTGGGGGAATTCCCCCACCTCCTAGAAAAGCCAGCAGAAGCCACGGAGCCCCTTTAAAGAGCGCCTGGCTTTTGCCTGCTTTTGCGGGAGGTGGGGGAATTCCCCCATCTCCCCCAAAAGCCCACAGGAGGGTTGGAGAGTAGCGGGAAGGCGTTGCGCGCCTTCCTGCTGCCCCCCATCCTCTGGGGCTGGCGATGGGGGAAGCGCTTTTTTCCCCACCGCCAGCCTCGAAGCCGGGTTGGAGAGTAGCGGGAAGGCGTTGCGCGCCTTCCTGCTGCCCCCCATCCTCTGGGGCTGGCGATGGGGGAAGCGCTGCTTTCCCCACCGCCAGCCTCAAACCCGGGTTGGAGAGTAGCGGGAAGGCGTTGCGCGCCTTCCTGCTGCCCCCCAATCTCTGGGGCTGGCGATGGGGGAAGCGCTGCTTTCCCCACCGCCAGCCTCCAACCCGGGTTGGAGAGTAGGGGGAAGGCATCACTGCCTTCCCGCTGCCCCCCAATCTCTGGGGCTGGCGATGGGGGAAGCGCTGCTATCCCCACCGCCAGCCTCAAACCCGGGTTGGAGAGTAGCGGGAAGGCATCACTGCCTTCCCGCTGCCCCCCAATCTCTGGGGCTGGCGATGGGGGAAGCGCTGCTTTCCCCACCGCCAGCCTCCAACCCGGGTTGGAGAGTAGCGGGAAGGCGTCGCACGCCTTCCCGCTGCCCCCCAATCTCTGGGGCTGGCGATGGGGGAAGCGCTGCTTTCCCCACCGCCAGCCTCAAACCCGGGTTGGAGAGTAGCGGGAAGGCCTTGCGCGCCTTCCTGCTGCCCCCCATCCTCTGGGGCTGGCGATGGGGGAAGCGCTGCTTTCCCCACCGCCAGCCTCAAACCCGGGTTGGAGAGTAGCGGGAAGGCATCGCTGCCTTCCAGCTGCCCCCCAATCTCTGGGGCTGGCGATGGGGGAAGCGCTGCTTTCCCCACCGCCAGCCTCCAACCCGGGTTGGAGAGTAGCGGGAAGGCATCGCTGCCTTCCCGCTGCCCCCCAATCTCTGGGGCTGGCGATGGGGGAAGCGCTGCTTTCCCCACCGCCAGCCTCAAACCCAGGTTGGAGAGTAGCGGGAAGGCATCGCTGCCTTCCAGCTGCCCCCCAATCTCTGGGGCTGGCGATGGGGGAAGCGCTGCTTTCCCCACCGCCAGCCTCAAACCCGGGTTGGAGAGTAGCGGGAAGGCATCGCTGCCTTCCCGCTGCCCCCCAATCTCTGGGGCTGGCGATGGGGGAAGCGCTGCTTTCCCCACCGCCAGCCTCAAACCCGGGTTGGAGAGTAGCGGGAAGGCATCGCTGCCTTCCCGCTGCCCCCCAATCTCTGGGGCTGGCGATGGGGGAAGCGCTGCTTTCCCCACCGCCAGCCTCCAACCCGGGTTGGAGAGTAGCGGGAAGGCATCGCTGCCTTCCCGCTGCCCCCCAATCTCTGGGGCTGGCGATGGGGGAAGCGCTGCTTTCCCCACCGCCAGCCTCAAACCCGGGTTGGAGAGTAGCGGGAAGGCATCGCTGCCTTCCAGCTGCCCCCCAATCTCTGGGGCTGGCGATGGGGGAAGCGCTGCTTTCCCCACCGCCAGCCTCCAACCCGGGTTGGAGAGTAGCGGGAAGGCATCGCTGCCTTCCCGCTGCCCCCCAATCTCTGGGGCTGGCGATGGGGGAAGCGCTGCTTTCCCCACCTCCAGCCTCAAAGAGCAGACTCTCCTGGCTTCAGCGGAAGCAACGCAAAGCCTCCGGAGCGCAGGCTTCGGAGGCTTTGCCTTGCTATCGCTGAAGCCAGGGATCCTGCATTCGCTCCATAGGACGCACACACATTTCCCCTTCATTTTTGGAGGGGAAAAAGTGCGTCCTATAGAGCGAAAAATACGGTAAGTATCTGATTGGCCGCAAATTTTCCCATCTCATACCTAATGTATCAAATAACGCACCATATTTCCATAATCGGACCATAAGTTTCCAAGCAGTGGTTCGTGGTGGTGGTGTAGTATGAGATTATTCCTGCTTTTTGATTCTCCTATGTCATTCTTCACTCAAAACGACAGATGAAACAGTCATCAACAAGAGTGGAGAAAAAAGGCTCAATATGGAGGCCAAGTGGCCAAAATATTGGGAGATTTTGGAGCAAGAAGGAGATAAATTGAAATTGCAGAGTTTTGAGAAACTAAAAGATAGAGTGCGAGATTGGCTTCATTATTATCAAATAAGAGAGGTATATTATTTGGACAAAAAAAATGGTTTCCAGGTGGAAAAATCAAAGTTGGAAACAGAACTGTTAGATTCCAAAACTAAGGTACTTTCAAGAATGTATAACTTGCTGTTAAAATGGAATACTCAAGATGAAACGGTTAAATCTGTTATGATTAAATGGGCACAGGATGTTGGACATAATATCATGTTCGCTGACTGGGAACAGTTATGGACCACAGGTATGAAATTTACGGCATGCAATTCCTTAAGAGAGAATGTTATGAAAATGGTATACAGGTGGTGCATGACACCAGTCAAGCTTGCAAAAATCTATCATTTGCCCGATAATAAATGTTGGAAATGCAAAGAAACTGAAGGTACATTCTTTCACCTTTGGTGGACGTGCCCAAAGATTAAGGCCTTCTGGGAAATGATATATAATGAATTGAAAAAGGTATTTAAATATACCTTTCTGAAGAAACCAGAGGCCTTCCTCCTGGGCATTGTCGGCCAACTGGTGCCAAAGAAGGACAGAACTTTTTTTATGTATGCAACAACAGCAGCAAGAATACTCATTGCAAAGACACAAGATCTACCCACCCTGGAAGAATGGCAGATGAAGGTGATGGACTATATGGAATTGGCAGAAATGACTGGCAGAATCTGTGACCAGGGAGAAGAGTTGGTGGAAGAAGATTGGAAGAAATTCAAAGTCTACTTACAGAAATACTGTAAAATTAAGGAATGTTAAAATGATGTCGGATGGAAAATAAGTAGTATTGGTAAAAAGTATTTTAAGAATATGAAAGTATGGATTGATAATGGTCAAAAGACATATTTATAATAGGTGATGATATTGAGCTATGAAAATTGACAGAGGGTAAGGATTTGCTGAAAGGATTTCTTTTAAACGGGAATACAAAAGGGGAGGTGTGAGGAGGTCAAAGAATTAAGGAAATGAGATTAAGGATTATTGAAAGATGGAGTTAATTTTAAACTTTTTCTGTCTTTTTATATTTAGCTATTATGATTTTTCTTTTCTCTATATATTTTTCCTATGTGTGTGTTTTTTCTTTTCTCCTTTTCTCTTTTTTCTAGTTTGTTAACCTTTCTATTTTGTAAACTTATGATTTTTGTAAACCTTATTGTGTAATCCTATGTGTGTGTTTAAAACTTTAATAAATATTTTATAAAAAACAAACAAACAACAAGAGTGGAGAAGTGGCCCTGTTACCGCTTAGATGAACTTTACTTACAGACTTGGCAGTTGTTGTTGACCTGGTCTCTTATTAGTTACTTCGAAATTTCTGTGACATTTCTTGTAAAAAATAAGGAAAAAAGAAAGCACCGAATGCATTTTGATGTCTCAAATTTCAACCCAGGAAGCTTGTTCCGCCTCCTCAACTTTAAGCAGGAGTATTTGTGCATTGGGCAGAGAGAAAGAGGGTTGGTTCAGCTGCTACGAGTTGGTGAGATATTAAGATCCGTTGATAGACAGTTTATACGGAATAGCCTTTAGATGCCTTTTGCCCACATGTTCCTTTGACCACCACTTTTCCTGCTATGGCCTTAATGGCTAAGATGGATGCTTTGTGATTGTGGAGAGGCATCAGTGGGGCAGAGCTTGGGCTGTAATTAGTTTTCTCTCTTTCCTGCCTCCCCCAACACTTTTATTTGGGTCTTTTATATCTGTACAAATATAGGACAGGCGCCAAGTCTGAAGGATGCTGCTGATCGAGGTGGTGCGAGATGCAGAACCCTACTGTTTCAAACTCTGTGATCAGAGATGTCTTGATCTTGCAGACCTCGCACAGGCAAGCCTCCCACCGATTTCAAGGGCAGATTGGCCAGCGTCTGAACAGGAAGAAAAGGATGAAAGTTCTGCCCGGCCATGCAGTTTGATACCCCCCACTGGGAAACTGATGTAATCTTTATTTTTCTTCTCCCTACCCCCTAAAGACCTGTCAGCAGCTCTTGGTGATTTCTGGGACTGGTTTTGGACCAAACAGAAAAGCAGACTGCTGCTGTCCATTTTTTAAAAGCACCAGCATTCTCTGCAAGTCTTACTTCAGTTCTATTTTATTTTTTTTACGAGCGACAGCAGCTCCACAAGTTTTAGCTGTTGTTGGCCTTTGTTTGGGGCTGCAGTCATCCTGACATTTCCTGTCTTCTTTGGCCACATGCAGAGGTCTTTAAAAAGTGGATTGGACCAGGGCTGGGAGATGCTCAGAAGTGGCAAGAACCTTTCTTCCAAGTGCCTCAAAACTCTCTACAAGGAGAGAGAACAATTCAGAGATTTGGAGTGAGTATTGCAGGCCACTGACTCCAACAGTAGGAAGTGTCATGACATAGTGACAGAGCATCAGCCTTGCATTCAGGAGGCTGCAGGTTCAATCCCTGGCGTCTCCATGTAGTGCTGAGAGAATTGTTTTGCCTGAAATGCTGGAGAGTGACTGCCAGCCAGTGTACACAGTGCTGAGGTAGATAGGCCAATGGTCTGACTCAATATAAAGTGGCTCTCTGTGTCTGAATGCACCTTTTGATATGCAATCCTTTGTGCATTTACTCAGAAGTGAGTCCCATTGTGTTCAGTGTGGCTTACTCCCAGTTAAGTAACAGAACAAAAGTGAACCTTTAAATGGCGTAATTAAATTACTGAGGGGGGTGAAGAGAGAGATTTTGAGAACTACGTTGTGCGAGGCACGTACTTAACCTATCTTAACACAGATTACTTTCTTCTCAACAGTCTTTAACCACTGTTAGTCAGTGAGGATTTTGTCAACTCTCATGCAATTTGAGTCTTTGTCAGCGGATCGCAAGTATGGAACCCGAGTGCAATCGTTTTAATTACAGGTTAAATAACTTGGAATATGAGTGGTAGCATAGTGTGTGTGTGTGTGTGTGTGTGTGGCGCATCATGGATGGCAGGGCGGGCCCAGGGTGGGCAAGGTGAGGTGGGAAGGTCCACAGGGGCAGCAGATCCAGCCTCCAATGAATCCAGCCTCACCCTCTTCTGCTTCCATGGTGGCGGCAGCAACTGTGGTGTGCTCCTTGGAGACTGGATCTGCCTCCTCCTCGGCAGCCCCCACTCAATGCCACCTCTGCAGCAGCCTCTTGGTGAATAGGAGGCATTGCTGGTCTCCTCCCTCCCTCCCTTGTTCCTGATATAAGACTTTACTCACCCATTCTTCCCTGATTGGGGGGGGGGAGCCTTTTGTGGTACTGCTCAGACGCTGGCCCTGATGGATGGTGTGAAAGTAGCCAGACCCCAACAATATATGGAGGGCCACTGGTTCCCCACCCTGATGGTGAAGCATATGCATCTATTTACTTACAGGGGTTATATTCTGTGCAAACATTTGGCCTTTCTCCCCGCTCTCCACCCCAGTACCTCACATGTTCCCTGAACTACATAAATTCTTGGAATATATTAGTTGTAATGAGTTATGTGGGCATGGTTTTCCCCCTCCCCTTCTTCTTTGAAACTTCATGGCATTAACATCTGTTAGCTTTTAAGAGAGCAGAGATGCAGAAAACAGGGCTGGTGGTGGAGGGGGAACCGGGGTGGAGAGCAGGAGCAAAGATATTAAATTCTCTAGTAGGAAGTCTTGGTTTCAAAGTCTGAGGGTGGGGACTTGGGATCGGCTAAACTTTTTTGTGTTTTAATGTGGTTCCTTTTAAGAAAATGCAGATAGCAGACCAGTCCTTGTATTGAAAAGCACTCACTCTCTCTCTCTCTCTCTCTCTCTCTCTCTCTCTCTCTCTCTCTGTGTGTGTGTGTGTGTGTGTGTGCGCGCTGAATTGCTGGCTTGAAAGAACTTTGGAGAATCTTTTAAGAGGAAGCCTGACACAATGCAGTTGTTCCAGGAATGCTCTAGCAGAAATAAGAGTTCCTTAATTTTGAAGGGGGCCAGCTGAAATGGGTTGTTTCGAACAAGAGAGCTTCTATAGCACACTCTATGTTGTTTAGGCATTCATACATGGAAGTTTTAACCCAACTGAACATCTTGACCAGGGCTGCCTCCAAGTCTGCTGGAGCCCACTGTGTCCCTCCAGTGGGCCATCATGCTGGAATTTCACTGTTGGTCTCCTCCTCCTGGTAGCCATGGTCTATCTTGGCAGACATTTCCATTGGCTTTTCTCCTCTGACTGGCATTGGACAGCTGCCATTTTAATTTCCACACAGTTATTCTGGTGAAGCTGAATGCTGGAAGATTCAGGACAGATAAAAGAAAGTACTTACTCATTCAGGGCATAGTTAAACCCTGGAACTCACTTTCACAGGAGGCAATGATGGCTGCCAACTTGGATGGCTTTAGAAGAGGACTGGGCAAAATCATGGAGGAGAGTGCTATCAATGGCTACTAGAGCAACAATGCTTGCTGGGAGAATTTGTTCGGCCTCCACGGTCAGAGGCAGTAATGCTTCTTAATACCATTTGCTAGAAATTGCAGGAGGGGAGAGTGCTCTTTTGCTCAGGTCCTGCTTGCAGGCTTTAAATTGAAGTGTCTGGTTGGCCATTGTGAGAACAGGATGCTGGACCGGATGTGCCATTGGCCTGATCCAGCAGGCTCTTCTTATGTTCTTATGTAGTGTCTCTGGGACACATCATCATTTCCCAGAAAGGTGGCCAGCTTTAGGTGATCCAGATTTAATTATTTGTGTAAAGATGGGGAGTAGGGAAATATCAGTAGCAACCCTTGGCACTGGAGCACCTGCTTGGGAATGCCACATGGTGACACTTTGCCCGACAAGGGACTCAAGTGAGCCTTTGGATCTGTGTGCAGCTGCCCTTCATTGTAAGTCACTGGATTTCAGGTTGATGCATTGCCCTTCAAACTGTTTTCTGACCCCACCCATCCAGGCTGGCCATTGGATCTTTCAGGGCAGGAAGAATTATGAAAGAGCTTCCTGGTTCACTTAAGTTTTCCTGGGCATTGAGGAACCTGTGACTTTCCAGAGAACGTTGGCATGGCCACTTTGTTGAGGATGCTGGGAGTTATAGTCTGGCAACATCTGGAAGGTACTAGATTCCTCATCCCTTCCATATCCTTTGGTCCAGACTTGTAAGTTTGCTCCCGGATCCTGCATCTTGCTTTGCCCTTTGGTCTTGATTCCTGGCACTAATTCTCTGACACCATCCCTGTCTCGTCTCAGATTGTTGCCTCTGGCTCAGCTCTGCTGTAACATTTGTCCCAGTAATGCACGCTTGTTGTAACTAGAAAAAGGGGGTTCACAACTTGTCAAAAAACCTGTGATCTCCTTTCACTATCTCCTGGTGGAATGATTCATTCCACCCAAAGGCTTAGCTAATGGGTAGAGCATCTGCTTTGCATGAAAAATGTCCCAGAATGCCCTGGGGTCTCCAGTTAGAGTTGAGAGAAAACCCTGTCAGAAATGCTGGAGAGATGCTGGGAGTTGGTGTAAACAATACTAAGTAGACTAGCTAGGTACAAGGTAGCTTGCTGTGTAATTATTTACGTAGTTTCTCTCCCACTTGCCTTCCGTGAAACTCATGGTACCCTGATCAGACATTGACCAGACCCATTGCTGCAACTTTCACATTTAGAAGTTATAAAAGAGGGCTTCAAACGTTTGTGGCAGGTGTTTCGAGGCAGTCAGGGCAAAACAGAAAAGGCTGCCCCTCCACTGCCCCCCATCTCCTCCTTCACCCCCCTGCTGCCACCCCACCACCACCTGAGGCAGTCCAGGGAAGTCCCGGCACACTGAAGGGGCGGGGGGTAGGCAGTGGAGGAGAAGGAAGAGGTAGGCCATAAGTGTGGGAGGTGGTGAGAAGTATGATCCTGCCCCCCATCTACTGCCCCTCCCTGCTGATATTCAGAGAACATGTCAGCAGGACATGTGGGCCAGTGGTTCTCCAAAGCTTCAGACCAGATGTCTTTCCCAGCCCTACCCTGGGGATGCCAGGGATTAAACCTGGGACTTTCTGCATGCAAAGCTGATACTCTGGCCCTGAGCTGCGGCCCTTCCTCAATGGTGTCTTGTCTGTAAAAAAACAAAACAAAACACCATAGTAGTGAAATCTGGAATTCAAGCGTGGCTGTTTAGCTCCTTTCAAGCTTATGTGCCAGTATAGCTTTTGTCTTCTCCATCCTTTTCGTCTCAGCTTTCTCTCCCACCGGCTCAGGGCAGCTGCCTTGCATATTTCTGAACGTAGGAGGGGAGGGGTAGGAGAGGGGGGGAAATACTCTATGTCTTTTCAAGTTATTGATATTCCTATTTCATGCTGGGATCACTCTTGGTCTGGATGGGTTGAACAAGCTGATGATGTCAAGATTTTTGTGTGTGGAGGGTGGTTATATTCCCTCCTTCTCTACTCCCCCCCCCCACTCCCTGTGCAGCTTCCTGTCCCATTGAAATCCTGAGCTGCTCTGGAAAGGAGGGTGTTGACATACCTGGGCTTGCAGATTGGGGACAGGAACTCCAGGAGTGGGAGAAAGGGAGGGCGGATATTGCTGCCTGTGGAATGCAAAGCCATCTGTTCAACCAGCACCCTCTGGTGACAGATTTATGGAGCAATGTTATCCTGCCCCATGGAAGTTGCACACCTGTGTTTTGTCGCAAGGGAGGGGGGAACCAGGGCTAAACAGCATTTGCAAAGGCTTGTCCCCTTACAGGGGCGAAGGGAACAGCCTTGCAGCCTACCAACAGTATGATGTGAGAATAGATTGCACCTGCCGGGTCTGACCAAGATTAGAACTAACGTGTGCTGCACATTGTGGCCAGTCACTTAATGCTGCCAAGAGAAGCCTGGATAAGCAGTTGCATTATCCTCTCAAGTTCTACTGTTGCTCTACCCACCCAGTCTCCACTTCATCTGTTTCCCCACCCCACTCCTGGTCTGGCAAATCTGCAAATTCTACTAGTCTTCACTTGGGCAATAGCCAAATATTGACCTTCTCTGCATGACTCTCCAGGTGTGATTCCTCCCCCCCCCACCTCCCAGGCAGGTACCTGTACTACCCAGTTGTTTTGGACTCCCCTCCAGTCTCGCTGGCCTGCCTTCCATTCCTTGGCCAGGCCTCTTGCCACGAGCATTTCAGCTCTGGCTCCATTCCACTAGGGCTTCTTGATCAATGCCAACACTGTTTGCTTCTGGCTGCGTCCAGTGTAGGCAGAACATCTCTCTCTTGCCCTCGTACTGCTCCCCCTCTTCTGCTAGCTTGCTTTAAACAGGTGGGGTGACCCGGAAGCCTGCCCCAATCCTCTCAGTCTCTTCCGCCCTCCCATCTCTGTGGAGAGAGGGCCCTGATTCCTGTTTTTGATTATCTTATGTGAAAAATCACTTTGAAACGGTGGTTTAGATGGCAATTAATAAATCAAGGGTAATAATCATAATATAGTCTTCTTTTTAAAAGGCTGAAGACAGGTGGGTTCTGCAGAAATTACTTAGCTGTTTATTTCAGAATGTTTCAGAATAGTGTTGTGGGTGGCAGCTTCCTAGTGTTGCCTGGGGGCCCTGATTCAGGGAAATTTAAGTTTGGCAGTGTAACCTAATACATGTCTATTCGGAAGTAAATCAGTGAGTTCACAGGGGCTTATCATTCCCAGGCGAATAGCACTGCAGCCTAAGCCCCATTAGTTTTGATGGAACCTTAGTGCAACTTGTTTCCCTCTGGATCCGGGCCTTGGTGCATCTTCATAAAGAGGGTGCCGGGTTAATTTATCAATGGCAGCATATGGGCCAGTGCAGCTTCCTCCTCCATTAATAAATAAACATTTCCTCCTTATGGTTCTTAGCATAATAGTAGCATATATTGTCTGGCTGCCCGCACAGCCCTATTAAATAAATGTCTGTCTATCAGAGATAATGCATGCCATAATCAGACTGGCATGAAGGAGCAAATTTAATTGACAGCTGATGACTTCTAGCTGTCTAGCTGTGTCACTGAAATTTACAAAGGCTGCCACGGTCTTTTTAGGGGGGAGGGTATTCAGTTAGTGGGCCACTAATATACATGCATTGCTGCTCTTGCTAAGTCAGTCAAACCACTGCTTGGAAGTTGTGGTTATAAAAAATCATCTGAGGATTGGGGGGGGGGAAGGGTAGAAATAAATAAATACAAAAAGTCTGAATTGTCAATAATTATGAACTTGCTACCTACATGAACTTAAAGCAATGCAAAAAGTGATAAGCAAGAGCTCTGTGGTTTTGTTTTTTAAAAAAGTACATAAAAACCATGTGATGGTTAAAAACATATTGCTTAAATTGGCATATTAGTTGTATGGAGAAGTGCAGATGGACTGTTTGCATTATTATTACTATTTCAAATGGAGTCTTATAATAGTATACTATAAACAGTGGTTTTAATTAGCATGGTTCTTCATGCTGGGTGTGTTCGTAGAAATTCAGAGTGTGAAGTAATGAGACCACATCTGCACTATGCATTTAAAGCTGTATCTTACCACTTTAAATGGTTAATTGCTTTCCCCAAATCATGGGAAGTGCAGTTTGATAAGTGTGGTTTAACAATGAATCTTCCCAGGATTGGGCCAGATCTGACCCCCAGGCCTTATTTTGCCTCCCCATGTGCTAGAATGCTTTGCTTTGGAAAGGGAATTCCACAACCTTGTGTGTGTGGCGTTGTCATTTTAAACCGTGTGTTTGGTCTTCTAAATGCATTTTTAAAAACTGTTATTATACATGGAGCTGTTTTATATATGTTTTTATTGTAAATTGCTTTGGGGTGCCTTATTGAAAGTGATTCATAAATGAAATTATTATTGTTATTAATAATAACAGTTGCACAAAAGATGCCATGTTTGTTATAGGCCTTTAGGATGACATCTATGCAAGTTAGTCAAGGGCCTGGAATGACATCTGGTGTTTAAGGCTAACATGCATTATCTGGGGTCACATCTGTTCCATACGTCTAAAGCATATTTGAAGCACCCTGCTACCCCCCTCCCCCCCCAAGGATCTTAGGAACTGTAGTTTACTTCTCACAGAACTACAATTCCCAGCACCCTTAACAAACTACAGTTCCCAGGATTGTCTGGCGGGAAGCCATGTGCTTTAAATATATGGTGCAGTTTTGACTGGACTCAGGACCAGTTGGTGAACTGCAGAGCAGTTTCCAGAATTGTACCAAGCTGGATGCGTGCTCCATCTGCTCGGATGCAATTTTGGCACGTATTTCCAGATTAATGTAATCTAGAAAAATTGTTGTGCAACTTAAAAGAATAGCCGTCTTGCATATTCGTTCATCTGCTAATAGCTCCCCTTTGTTGTTTTATTTACTTTTTTTACAGGATGCAGCTGGTGAAGTTTACAGGGAGGCAATTGAAAATGAACACTTTCACCTGGAAGGTACCTTTTAAAAATATATAAATTACTATGATTACGTTTTAAGAAAAAGCAAAGGAGACTTGTTCTGTGCATATTCAAGAGATGTGTGTATAGGCGTGTATCTGTATAGGCAGGTGGGTAAACAAAACATCCTCCTGAAGTTTCCTTGGTCGGCCAGTGAAAGGTTTGTGTTGCCTTAATTGCAGAGAGTCCCTTCAAGAGTCCTGAGGCCTGGAGTTTTTGCTTCTTGTAAGACCCACTGGTATATGTCCGATCAAAGATGTAGGTCACATCCACAACCATAAGTCTAACGCACTATTATGAAACTTTAATGGTCGTGGCTTCTCCCAAAGAATTCTGGGAACTGTAGTCAATTAGGGGCATTGAGAGTTGTTAAGAGGCCCCAATTTGCCTCTCAGAGCAACAGCCCTGAGAGTGATTTAACATAAGGTTACCAGACGTCCCCGTTTCCCGGGGACAGTCCCCGGATTTACAAACCAGTCCCCATACAAAATCCATTTTTTATCTATCCAAGTTGAAAAGTGTCCCTGGATTCATTGAAAAAAATCTGGTAACCTTAATTTAACAGCCAGTCCCTTTTGTCAGGGAACTCTGGAAACTGGAGCTCTGCGAAGGGAATAAGAGTGTCCTACCAACTCTCAGCACCCTTAGCAGACTACAGTTCCCAGGGTCCTTTGGAGGGATGCCATGACTGTTAAAATGGTATCATAGTGCTTTAAATATATGGTGCAGATGTGTCTATCGTCAACAGTAAGAACAAATTGTAACAACAACAAAAATGTTGCTGAGTATCTTCCTCAGAAGGATTGTTCCAGGTCAAGGTTCCAGCAGTCATTTTATCCTATCAGGGAATTTTGCTATTTTCTCCCCTATTTTGTTAAAAAACAAACAAACAAAAAAACCCTAAAGAGAAACCTCTCAATGCACCTTTATGGTATGAAACACCAGCCATGAATATCTAAATCACTGTATGGCCTTGAGCAGTGGCATTATAGAAGGTGCAGTGAAAACCCCCTTAAGTCGTAATGTAATACGCAGCACCTGATATCCTCAAACTAGGTTGGCAGCAATCTTCTCTGTTAGGCAATGGAACACCTTTTCTTGGTATTGCTTATGTACAAGAAGTCTGACGGACATTGTTGAAAGCTGTGGCCTTTTCATGCAGATAAGTGTTTTCCCTCGCTGGATTCCCTTGCAGTTGCAAGGCAAGTAGATGGTTCCTTTCTTGTGGCTTCCTTGTTCTTTCTGTTTGAATTGGTTCCTCTATGAAGTAGTGCTTTGATGTTCCACAAGCCCACCCACAGTTATTCCAGCAAGGAATAATCTAACAGCACCACTCCCACAAGAGGTAAGGGTTACCAACTTGGATGGCATTAGAAGAGAATTAGACAAATTCACAGAGGTTAGGCTACTCTGCCTGCACTGTTGGAGGCAGAAATGCTTCTGAATACCAGTTGATGGAAGCCACAGAAGGAGAGGGTGCTCGTGTGCTCAGGTTGTGCTTGCAGGCTTCCATAGGCAAGTGGTTGGCTGCTGGGAGAACAAGATGCTGGACTAGATGGGTCATTGGCCTGATCCAGCAGGCTCTTCTTGTGTTGTTATGGCTGATGGGAGGTTACAACATTTGGGTCTTTTTAGTTTGGAGAAGAGGTGATGGAGGGGTATAAAACTGTGCAGGGGTGTGAAGGAACTGGAAAAGAGGAAAGTTTCCCCCTACTCTCTCATAACGCTGGAACTTATGGGCTTTCAATGAAGCTGAATGTTGGAAGATTCAGGACAGACAAAAGGAAGTGCTTCACACAGCACATAGTTAAATTGTGGAGTTTGCTGCCACAAGTTGTAGTGATGGTCAACAACTTGGATGGCTTTAAAATAGGATTGACCTACCTGTGCACCTGTCCCAGTGCTCTATCCAACAACGCCTGTTCTATTCCTTCTGGGACTCAGATTTCAGCTTCCTGCAGCTAGTGCCTAGTCCCGTATCAAGGATGAGCTTTAATCACAGCCCCCCAGGTCCACTACTTTCCTTCTCTTGGGAACCAATGGTCTGTGATGCTTTCCTGGTAGCACTATGGCACATGTCAGTAGAATAGTACCGTGTAGCCTTTTGTTGGCTTGATGTCACTGATCTGTGCCAAAGCCCCAACACTCATACTAAAACAAATAGCAGTTGATTGAATTTGCAGCTTCCCAGCTTTGGGAACCTTCATAGCATTGATTGTACTGAAGTTGGGACCAAAAGGCAAAGCAATAAACAGGGAAATAATTGAATCCCTTGCTTTTGTTTCCACATTGTCAGTGTCATTACCACCCCTCCCTTCACCCCTTTGTTATTAACAAGGCATCTGAGCAGCAAAGATGAAAAGAGCCGTCTGATCCGGTCCAAAAAAGAAGCTGGATTTGACTTCTGGGTTGTTATGTAAAGCTTGATCAAATCCTTTTCTTCTTAACAGACTTAACTGGTCAACAGCAAAAGGCTCTGGATTCTTGGATTAAGATAGTATTTGGTAAGAGGACTGGTGCATTAGTGCTTTTCTTTTGAACTGTGGAAAGAACAAAGTAAACATCAAAAGCCTTAAGCCACAAGAGCGGGTTGTTGACTCAGTGTTGATGCTTGACAAGAGGCTAGGACACAACTGGAGCGCTTCTGTTTACCAAGCGGCAGGCAGGCAGGCAGAAACTGTTGACCAATGTTGCCCATTTCAGCCTGTGCCTGCCTTTGATTTATTGGCTTCCCAAGTCCCTCTAAATCTGGGACAAATGAATTTTTCACACAGGGCATGCTGAAGTTAAGCAAAAAATAAAAATAAATAAAAACCAGAGATTAATATTGGCCACTGGTGGATACAGTTGACCATCTTGCTCTTCTTCAAAAGTAAATAAATCTCTTTTGGCAGCTGCTCAGAATGGGAAGCTGTAAATGCAAAGGACATTTCAGCTGGTGTGGCAGCTTATACATGCTGAAATCCTCCTGTGCACAGTGACCCAGTCTCTGCAGCCTGTAGCCTGAGAACAGCCCCAGACTTGCACCAAGATGGAACTCCTTCCTGGCACCTGGAAGTGACATCATCCATGGGTGGCTGTGGGATCTCCTGGGAAATAGGAAGATGGCCTGAGATGGCCAGATGCAGGAGTAGAAAGCCAGGAGGAAGTAGCCAGAGAGGAACGGGATGATATGGGATACAGAGGACAATTGTGAAGGGGAGCAGTAGGAAGGCAGGAGAGAGGGACAAAGCGCGAGAGAAATGGAAAAGCCTAGGAAAGGAGGGCTCTCGATTAATAGAGGGAGCTGCCTTATACTGAACCATTGGTCCATCTAGATCAGTACTGTCTGCACCAGCCGTTCCCAACCTTGGGTCCCCAGATGTTGTTGGGCTACAACTCCTATCCTAGCTAGCAGGAGCAGTGGCCAGGGATGATGGGAGTTGTAGTCCAACAACATATGGAGACCCAAGGTTGAGAAAGGCTGATCTACACAGACTAGCAGCAGCTCTCCAGGGCTTATAAAAACCATCCTATCCAAGTCAGCTTTTCAGCAAATCGTCTCATTGAGCAGCCGCTCAGATCCCTGTGCCTCGCCTCTTCTGGGCTCTCACCACCAGCCTACTGGCAGGAGCCCTGAAAACCTTTTCCTGCTTCCAGCAGAGCCACATCCCCTCACCTGCAGCCTCTCGTATGCATTGTTCATATGCATAATGCATTGTACGTATGTGCCCTCTGATGCATATCCTCACTTTGCTGTATGTGCCACCTTTCCTCTGCTGGCATCTGTTTTTGGAAATCGCACAGAGCAACTTCACGGAAGCAAGTTGTTCTGTGGAATGTCCTCCCTCCTTTTCTTTCTCACACGTTGACTTGGCCTCTGGCTGGAATCCCCCTTCATCCTGGACCTGCCAGCCTCCTGTGGAACCCCAAACTTGGCTGATGCAGCCCACAGAGATTGGGCTTGAGGCCAGGTGAGTTCAAGCCAGATTTCCAGGGGCCATTGATTGGGGGGTGGGGACTGCAGGGAGCCAGATGAAAAAGCAGAGACTGCTTGGTTGGGCATGTGGGCCTGAGGTTCCCCTCAACCCAAGTGATGTTTTATACGTGCCAAAAGGACCCAAGCACCACCTGAGCTGGAAACTGATAAGCTGGCAAATGGGAAAGGTACCATGAAACAACGGTTTGGCCAGGAGTGGGCTGCTGCTGCTGCTGCTGTTGGAGCTACAGCTGGATGCCAAGTTGAAACTGTTTAGCTTGGCTGGCAGGATGAAAATCGCCAAAGAAACACGAGACTGGTAGGGCTTAGCAGACGGCTTCCTGCGGTTGTATAACGATCCAGGAAATTGTAAGAAGCAGGTTGGTTGTTCACCAGCAGATGAGAGGAAAGTCTTGTGTTGTCATGCGCTCTACGGGGTGGGAGTGGCAAGGAAGGTATGCCCTTGTGTGTATAAGAGAGTTTGAACCATTCCCTTGACAAGGACTGGTAATTTAAATCTCCCAAGCTGCTGCTTCAAAATGATTTGGCCTGCTGGATTTTTTCCCTCCTCCTTCAAAAAATGTCAGGCTGAAAGTGTTTCACTGCCATCTGACAGTGACTCAGGCCACTTCTGCATCATGCATTTGGAGCATTATCATGCCACTTTAAACAGTCATGCCTTCCTCCAGATAATCCTAGGAACTGTAGTTTGTCAAAGGTGCTGAGAGCTGAAAGGGGTTCCCTATTCCCTTCAAAGAGCAACAAATCCCAGAGTTCCTTGGGAAGGGGAATTGCCTCTGCAGGGCCATCCCATAATTGATAGTTGATGGTTTCCAATTTTAATATTTTTATGTGGGTTTTTATTGTTTTTATTCTGAAATATAGCTGCATATAGGTATCACACACACACACACACACACACACACACACACACACACAGCATTCGAGAAGTTCCTGTGTCAATCTCTGGCATCCTTACTTCAAAGGATCAGGAAGCGAGTGGGTGGAGAAGACCCGTCTCCGCTTGGGACCCTGGAGAGCCACTGCCAGTCAGAGTAGGCAGTTGTTGGGCAATTGGACAAACTGTCTGAATTGGTAAAGAAGGCTGCCTGTTGCTGAATGTGTTGAGCCAAGGGGGGGGGGGAGAGAGAGAGAGACAGAGACAGAGACAGAGACTGAGACCAACTCTGCTCAAGGTCAACCACAGCGGGTGAACAGTGACTACAGCAAGGGCTCAAGACAGTGAAGTATTTTGAACCCAGCCTCTTTGGAAACAAGGAGAATGTCAGTGGTTTAATTCATTCTGCTTGAGGAACAAAGATCCCCTTTCTCCTTTTAATTGCCCAGTAATGATTCTTACTTGATCCTCCTCCCTGTGGCGTTTAGAAGGGTCTTGTTTATAACTGATATTGTGCAAAGTGAATCAAAATTCTAGCCTGCGCTGTTGAAAGTGGTACCCATTTTTGAGTCATGGTCAAGAAAGTGTGATTTTTGTTATGATTGGTTTATAACAAAGTTGCTACAGTTTTGGTTGTGGATGCCTTCTCTCTCCTGCTGCCCTTTCTCCCAGAACATCATGCTATCGCAACAGAGTTTAAGCCAGAATTGGGGGCTTCAACCAGTGTTGTTGGACTAAAACACCCATAAAAAAAGGTAAAGGACCCCTGACAGTTAAGTCCAGTTGCAGACGACTCTGGGGTTGCGGTGCTCATCTCGCTTTACAGGCCGAGGGAGCCGGCGTTTGTTGCAGACAGTTTTTTCTGGGTCATGTGGCCAGCATGACTAAGCCGCTTCTGGCGCAATGGAACACTGAAACCAGAGCAGCGCACGGAAATGCCGTTTACCTTCCCGCCAGAGCGGTACCTATTTATGTACTTGCACTTTTTGGGGGCGTGCTTTCGAACTTCTAGGTTGACAGGAGCTAGTACTGAGCAACAGCAGCTCACACCATCGCAGGGATTTGAACCACCGACCTTCTGATCGGCAAGCCCAAGAGGCTCAGTGGTTTAGACCACAGCGCCACCCGCCACCCATACTCCCTGATAAACGACTGGGAGTTGGGAGGACCACAAAATCCCCACGAAAGATCCTCCCACCCACCCCTTCTCTCAAACCCCCACAAAGAAAGAGAACAGGGGGAAAAGAGGGGAGCAATAATGAAAAAATAGAAAGTATGCCAGTTGGGGCCATAGCTCAGAGGCAGAGCACATTCATTGCGTGCCAGAGCTCCTGGGTTCAATCCCTGGTGTTTCCAGGTAGGGATGAGAAAAGACAGCTGCCTGAAACCATGGAAAGCAGTTGCTAGTCAGTGTCAACAGTGCTGAGATGCACCCGTGGTCTGACTCAGTGTAAGGCAGTTTCCTCTGTTCCTAGCTGTTCATTTAGTAAGCGAAACCGAACTCGAGTTCACATGGAGAGTTGTGTGTAGTGTAGAATGCTTCAGGGACTCCAGACGTTGGCTTGGTTGATCCTTCTTACTTTGCCAAAAAAAACTTCACGAGCTTTTCATCTTGCATTGTTTAATATGGAAGGTTCTCAAGAACTGAACACAATATTAATAAGAATAATAACAACAGAAAGTAAGTAAGTAAGCGAGGTGGATGGTGACTGGGGAGAGGGCAATCTCTGCTGCGGTATCCTTTTTGTGGAATCCTATCCCCAGGAAGACTCACAGTTCACAATGGATATTGGCCAGGGATGTTGATCTTAATCATGTTGCCCTGGATAAACTGACTGCACGCTGGAATGTAGGGATGTCTGAGAAATTCGATTCGGTTCACATTTAAAAGCAAACCTACCTAATTTGTCCTTTCTGAAGCAACACAACCGAACAACAACACAACACGAACACAACCACCCTCTGAAATTTTCACATTTCCCCAGCTTTTGCAGTGCAGTTCTCCAGCCAAGTAACTTGTCCAGTAATGCATATGCTATGGTAAAGTGTACATTGAAATGCATGAATTAGTGATAATGACTTACAAATGCGCTTTATATTTTAGGGGGAAATAGCTTTGTGAAAGATGCGTATATTGAGAGAAATCTGCACTAAAATGCTGATGAGGATTGTTTCTTAAAAATATATATACATATATCTCAAACTGATGTGGAAATGTGGGGGACTGAATTTGAAACAGGAACAGTGAGAAACTGGGAGAGGCCAAAATGGGTTGCTGAATCTTTTGATATGGAATGCACCCAATAAGCCTGTAGTTCTGCATTGTGATGGAAAGACAAGCAGCAGTAGACAGGCTGTCCTTCTGGGAAGGCATGGCTAATGTTTTTCATGGTGGAACCTCTTGTAGCCTCCTGAGAAACTTCAAGTTTCCTTGAAAAATGTCCAAAAACCGTGGTTCTGATTCCACAGCCTTTCAGCTCCATAGAACACAATAGGATGCCCCTTGATTCCAAATGCCCTATCTTCACAAAGGTGCAGTTATCGACTCCACAACCCACTGCTTTTTCTTTGAAAGTTCAGGGGCAATGGCACTGTATGTCTGAGCCAAGCCGTCCCCGCCCCCCCCCGTGTTGTGTGTAACAGTCCCTCCCTTCTCTCTTCTGGCTCGAAAGCAAGTGTCCCAGTTAGGGAGAATCACCCGAGGAAATGGAATTTCCAAGCTATCTTTTCATAAAGTTTGTTAAATTCTGGAAGCCCCTTGGGGCAGGGTGGGGGTGGGGAGATGGATGGATGAATGTTTTCAGACACAACAACCCCATTGTCTTGGCAAATCTATAACAAACACCCAAGCACACACATAGGCGGCAGCAATTGCAGGAGGAAGCGAAGGGAGAGAGAGAAAAATGGGGGGAGGACCTTGCCTTGGTCAGCTTGCTGTCCCAGATTGAAAGTGCGAGAGCAGCCAGGGGCCTATTGTGTGCTTTCGGCTCGACTTCTGCTTGGAATAGCCGCAGAAACCCAAAGTTTTTGCTCCACAGGCAGAACAAGTGGCCTTTGTTACCTAGACAGATTACAGCCTTCCCCCCCACCCTCTCCTAAAGTCTGCTCTTCATAAAAGCCCAGCGTGAACAGTGGAATTTCTGACTTGCCTCAGATTCTGAGGCGACTTTTATAGTTTTCAAGTAGCTTCGGGGTTATATTTTAAAAGTTGAATTTCATCACATGTTTTAAGTTTGCTGAGGAGGAGGGGGGAAAGATGTATTTTTAGTGGGGGTGGCAAGTTTTTGCTTCTCTTCACATTCTCTCCCCCCGCTTTAACAGATGTTTCATCTCAATCATATCCAGACCTCAAAGCATGAGCACCAGTCAACTCTTTTTTCCCCTCTCCTGTGGAAGGAAAAGAGAAAAATGTCATTTATTTGGAGGAGAGTCAGTCTCCCCTTCACAGTGGGTTTTTTTTTCCATTTCATTTTATGGAACCACAATTAGTCTGTGAGTTAAAAGCAAATAATAATAATAATAAAAACCATGAAGGCTGCTGAAAATTAACCTGGAGCAGCACCTCTCCCGTATAGATGACCTGGAGACCAGCTGTTCATTTTACGTGGAAACTTTTCCTTCCCACTCCATCCTGCTTTGGAAAAAATAATAATATTTTTTTTAAAAAAGGTCTGCAAATGTTCAGGTTTTTCTTGTTCTGTAAGTCAGATCTTGGAATGCAGCTAGTCCTATAGCCAATGAAAAGGTCTTAGTGTACCCACAGCTCATAGCATTGCATTAAGAAAGGTTTTGTATCTATATCTAATCTATATCTATCAGTCTATTCATGTGTATATGGATGTAGATTGAGTGGTGCTTTTAATTTCTACAAGTTGAAGACGCATTGCTAATGGAGGACTTTCATGGATTTCCATTATAAGTGTTGAGAACCTTTTTTAAAACCAAGGGCCACATTCCATTCCGGCAAATGTTCCAGGGGCCGCATACCAACGGTGGGTGGGGCCAGAAGCAAGGATGGGCGGGGCTGCTAATGTAAATTTTACCTTTGTACAGTAGTTTCTACATATGCTCACATACACCTCTCTGTCCCTCATCCAGACAAGCAAGAGGCATGGGCACATTCTATTCTTGCCCCGGTATGCTTTTGATGTTTCAGTCATTCGATAGCAAAGGTGCCTTTTGTCTAGACAGCTTGGGGTGCTGGAGGAATCTGCTCTGGCTCTGAGGTGAAGGACACAATCTAGCCAAAGTAGTTCCACTTAAATCAATGGGAGAAAGTGGCACCTCTAGAGACTTGGAAGACTTGGGTCATAGGCCCAGAGACATGAACGTGCATATACTAACTCAAATGCAAAGATGTAAATTTAGAATTTTAAATCAAGCCAGCCAATTTTGCATCCTGAGAAATTCCTCAGTTTATATCAGTTTGTCTTTAATTAAACTATCCCCAATTAAATTCTCATCAGATTCTGCTCCAAACCAGTTAAATGTATTATTTATTTTATTTGTTACAATCAGTCCTCTTTCCCAGGGAACTGTAGCTCTGTGAGGAGACTAGGGGATTCCTAACAACTCTCAGAATCCTTAGGAAACTACAGCTCTGGGGGAAACCCATAACTGTTTAAAGTGGTGTCACAGGTCACATTCACACCATGCATTTACAGCGCTATGTGGAGGCAGAGCCAACGACAAGCAGAGCCAACTTATTCTAGTTTTGCCACATCTTCCTCCTTGCTGAGTTCTGTAAGGACAAGGAAGTTGATGGGCAGTACCACCCTCTGGACTGGCGGTGAAAAAGAAGGCAGGCTGGATACTGCCCCACTTACCCTAACAGATCAACCTCTTCTGTTCTGGGAATCACCAGCCTCCCTCATGCAGTGGGTACCCAAAGGCAGGTACAAGTAGCTAGCTACATGTAGCAATGGGGGTATGCTTTGACAGTGCTCCAACTCAGGGTCACCATGGGGCTTTGTGGTAGGGTAAAAACATCAGCTTCCCCTGCCGTTCCACTTGGTATACCCAAATCCAGGAGATGGGTAGGTGACAGCACTGAGCTATGCTGGGATTTTGTGCCCTTGGTAGCTGCCCAAGGATGCTGTTGTCTGCCAGCAACCTTGTGAGTCCCTTGGTTTTATACAATGGATTAAAAAATGTTCCTAAACCTGCCCATGACAGCAGGAGCATCAGTTGCATGCTTGGTTCATAGCACGCCAAAGAACGTTCAAGATCGGTCTCTGCAGCGTTCTGTCTTTGCGATGAGCTGCGCGAGGGTCATAGTGACAGCTTTCCCCATGGGAAGCAATTTTGATGAAAAGGTTGATATGCTTATTCTATCGTCCTGGTAAGCTTCAGAACTCTTGTTATCATTGCCAATGTGGCAGAAACCCAGTTTTCTCCTTGAACATCTAAGTTAGACAAGAGACTGGTCGGAAATCAAAGCCTGCATTATTAATGGCATTACCTACGCGCACAGCCTTCATTTAAATAGTGTTGCGTAGGCTTTTCCTTAAGACTTTAAAAGTAAAATAAAACAAAACCCTAAAGGGACCACACCAAAAAAAAAAAAGACGAAATGAAAAGGCAAAAGAGAGAGAGAGAGACTGTGGAAACATAAATATGTAAAATTTGGGTTGTGCAAGAGGAGTGCTGTGTTGCGGCATCTGTAAATTGCAGTTGCCAACCAAAATAAGCAACCTTGGAAACGAGAGCAATTTGGTATGTATTATTCTGGGTGGGTCTATCTAGAATTTGCCTTGCCTCCCCTGCCTCTTGCCCCCTTGGTTCAGAGTAGGGCTATTAACCAGAGTAGGGCTATTAAGGAATTTCAGTGGGTGAAGCAGAACATCTGCTCCACACACAGAAAGTTGGCTATGATGAAAACAGGATGCTAGACTAGATGACCCACTGGCCTGATCCAGCAAGCTCTTATGTTTGTATGTGAGTTGAAATCCGAAAAAATCTGGACCAGGGATAACCATCATGGCATCTTCCACATGTGGTTGGGCTCCCAACTCCCATCAACCTCAGCCAGCATGGCCAATGGTGGTGGGAGATGTGGTTCAACAGCATCTGGAGGGCACTACATCAGAAGGGCTGTAGTTTAGGCATAGAGCATCTTCCTTGCATTCAGAAGATTCCAAGTACTTTTTCCAGGTAGGGTTGGAGAGCTGCTGCCAGTAATCACAGATGATACTGAGCTTGATGGAGTGATTCTACTTGTTGTTGTTTTGTCGTTTAGTCGTGTCCGACTCTTCGTGACCCCATGGACCAGAGCACGCCAGGCACTTCTGTCTTCCACTGCCTCCCGCAGTTTGGTCAAACTCATGCTGGTAGCTTCAAGAACACTATCCAACCATCTTGTCCTCTGTTGTCCCCTTCTCCTTGTGCCCTCCATCTTTCCCAACTATGCTGTTGCTATTGTTTTCAGTTCTTACCCACCTTTCACCATAAGGGCCCAGAGCGGGTTACAGCAACTTAAAAAAAAACACCCCACAATAATTTGTTCAGAACAAATTATAGCTACAAGAAAAAGGTGGACCCTTAAATACATGTGTTGTCAAAAGCCCAGGTAAAAAAGGAAGCTGTACAACTTGGCCCAGCAAGACAAGCACAGCTGGATGTGTGACAGTTCCCTATTTTTGCCCTCCCAGCAAGTCACAAGTTTAGCCTCTGCTAGACCATCATTCATAGCTGGAGGAAGATTTTCCAGCAGGGTAGCTGTGTTAAGTCTCCTTGCAGTAAAAGTGAGTCCTGTGGCACCTTAAAGATTAACAGACTTATTACAGCATGAAGCCTTTGTAAGTGTGATCCTGAAGTGTAAATACACATAGTTGGGGTGGGATTGTGTAGTCCACAAAAGCTTGTGAATAACTATGTTCAATACTGTTTGTGCCTGCAAACATTTTGGGGTAGTCATACTGCTTCATTTCCTATCCATGCACATCCCAAAACTCCCTGATGAGATCCTACAACTTTCTGTCCTGTCTTTGTTGCACTGCATTGCAAAAGAGTGGCCCCCCAGTTAACAATAATATGATAACATTGAGAAAGCGTACCAGGAAAAAAGAAATTAATAAAGCAGAATGATAAATGCCCACTAATGCACTATCATTGCACCAGTGACATGTTGGAGAATACACCTGGACACAAACACTCCAGTCTGGAGGGGCTGCTAGTCTTTAAGGTGTTGAAAGACATTTTGTTTTTTGAAAAAGACTGCTCCGCTTTGAGGCTTACATGTTGCAGAGGCTGGACTTACACATCTCTCAGTCAGTTAATTGATTAAATCAGTGTGCATGTTGTAAAGCATGGGTAGGCAAACTAAGGCCCAGGGGCTGGATCTGGCCCAATCGCCTTCTCAATCGGGCCCGTGGACGGTCTGGGAATCAGCGTGTTTTTACATAAGTAGAATGTGTCCTTTTATTTAAAATGCATCTCTGGGTTATTTGTGGGGCATAGGAATTCGTTCATCCCATAGATGATAGATAGATAGATAGATAGATAGATAGAGAGATAGATAATAGATAGATAGATAGATAGATAGATAGATAGATGATAGATAGATAGATAGATAGATAGATAGATAGATAGATAGATAGATGATAGATAGTCTGGCCCCACACAAGGTCTGAGGGACAGTGGACCAGCCCCCTGGCGAAAAATTTTGTTGACCCCTGTTGTAAAGTCTCAAATTGGAGGAGCTTAGTACAGACTCCTAGGGGAAGAGGGGAAACACTGTCCCTATATGATTGAAATAAATAGTTTTATATACTTATCTTCATTTCTGACACGAAGAAGAAATTGCCATATTTACATTCCTTATCACTGAATTCCCTAAGGCCAGTAATAATTATAACTTAAACACTTCAGTGCAGTTAAGCTGGTATGGCTGGCCCTAAATATTTGCACTGAAGAATCTCTTATCAGTGCAACATTGGAAGTTTATGGTGCTGCAACTGGCCATAAGAACAGGTGAGAATCTGTGGGCATACCTAGCATTAATTTGGAACCTTGCCTTTTAAAATAACCACCACCACGCTTTTGATACTTAGCAGTATAATATTTCATCATTAGTTCATTCTAGCCCAAACTTGCTAATTTTTGAGAGAAGGGGTGTGTGTGCGCGTGGAGAGGGAGGCGGGGGGGAGGGTGTAGAGAAAGAAATCATTCTTCTTTGATCTCTGCAGAGATGGGAAAGGGCTGTTCTGTTGAGGCTTTTGGCTAACACAACAAACAGTGTTTAAAATTTAACTTTGCTTAATTAATTAGTAATTCTGTTTAATGCCGTCTGATCTTCATCCAAAAGGTATTCTGAAGCTTGAAAAAAGTGAACATCAAAGTAGGTTGGGTGAAGATGGTCAAGTAAGGCATTTAATCTGGCAGTTGCTGTTGATGAAACATACCAGCCAGGCCACTAATTGGGAAGAGAAAGGACTGTCTGGTATAAATTCATCAAACAATTTAGTGTGAGGAATTGAAGTTTGGTGCCTGAGCTTGTACTGAAGTGATATAATTGCTAACTAATAGCAGTTTAGAACTGCCATATGTTTTGGCAGCGTCTGTCAAACAAATATTTTTTTAAAAAAGAAAGGAGAAAGTATATCTCTGTGGGTGGGTGAGAGAGAGAGAGAGAGAGAGAGAGCGCCTTCTAAATGCAACAAATGAGATGTCCCTTACCAACGAACAGCCACTGCAAACAGAGATCAAGCCACTAGAATCTGTCTTCCAAAGTTATGGTAAATGCACCCCCCATGGCACTGCCATGAGAACGCTAAGCAGGTTGGTATCAGTTGACACCTACTCTGCAAAATTTTGTAGCCCTTGCCAACCGGAAGTGCCTAGTATTGCTGTTAAGATGGAGTTGTGTGTCCCACTGGGTTTTAGACACTCATTGGTCTAAACGACAGTTGGTACACACTGGCAGAGGAAGGGCGTGCTGGGGGTCCGGTCCGCCCCAGGTGTCATCCCTGAGGGGGGTGACATCACCACGCCACCCCCTTGGGACACTCACTGCAGGTGGCGCCTCCGTGTTTGCCACCCCGCCCCCGTGGGACACTCGTCCCGCCCCCGGGTGCACAGCACGTGTGCCACTCCTGGTGCCGGAGCAGCTAGCTCCTCCTCTGGGTACACAACGCAGCAGCTGCAGAATGCTTGTGAGTACCAGGTGTTCAGATCATATCACACCTATTCCACACTGGCTACATTAGCCAGCTGTTATTCATTTATTTTCCCAATTCAAGATGCTGGCTTTGTTCTTTGATTCTCTAAACCAGGGGTCAGCAAACTTTTTCAGCAGGGGGGCGGTCCACTGGCTCTCAGACCTTGTGGGGGGCCGGACTATATTTTGGGGTAAAAAATGAACGAATTCCTGTGCCCTACAAATAACCCAGAGATGCATTTTAAATAAAAGCACTCATTCTACTCATGTAAAAACACCAGGCAGGGCCCACAAATAACCCAGAGATGCATTTTAAATAAAAGGACTCATGTAAAAACATGCTGATTCCTGGACCGTCCATGGACTGGATTTAGAAGGCGATTGGGCCGGATGCGGCCCTGGGTCTTAGTTTGCCTACCCATGCTCTAAACCTGTGGTACCCAACCTGTTACATGTTGTTTAACCCCCATCATCTCTGACCGTTGGTTACGCTGGCTGGGGCTGTTGGGAGTTGGAATCTAACAACATCTGTTGGGTGCCATAAGCCTACTCCTGCACTTAACGGTTATCTGAAGGGCCATTTGCACCCTTGTGGGCCTGCCTATGTGTGGGCCTGCCTATGTGTGGGGGGACTAAGTTCCATTCCAGAAGAGGCCAGAGGGGGCAGGTGTGTAGTCAAAACCTGGTTGGGGTCAAGATCCATTGGAGGAACTTAGTCAGAGTCCTTTTACTGTCTCGCCAGAGTGGTGGATGCTCTGGTTATCTCCCGCTTGGACTACTGCAATGCACTCTACGTGGGGCTACCTTTGAAGGTGACTCGGAAACTACAACTAATCCAGAATGCGGCAGCTAGACTGGTGACTGGGGGCGGCCGCCGAGACCATATAACACCGGTCTTGAAAGACCTACATTGGCTCCCAGTACGTTTCCGAGCACAATTCAAAGTGTTGGTGCTGACCTTTAAAGCCCTAAACAGCCTCGGTCCAGTATACCTGAAGGAGCGTCTCCACCCCCATCATTCTGCCTGGACGCTGAGGTCCAGCGCCGAGGGCCTTCTGGCGGTTCCCTCATTGCGAGAAGCAAAGCTACAGGGAACCAGGCAGAGGGCCTTCTCAGTAGTGGCGCCCGCCCTGTGGAACGCCCTTCCAGCAGATGTCAAAGCGATAAACAACTACCTGACATTCAGAAGACATCTTAAGGCAGCCCTGTTCAGGGAAGTTTTTAACGTGTGATATTTTACTGTATTTTTGGTTTCTATGGAAGCCGCCCAGAGTGGCTGGGGAGGCCCAGCCAGATGGGTGGGGTATAAATAAATTATTATTATTATTATTATTATTATTATTATTATTATTATTTACACAGGACAAGTGACTCAGAGTGAGGGGTGAGCTCTGAGGCTAAGGTCTAGTGGGCAGAGATTGGCTCTTGGGGTTCAGCTGGTAGAATGCTCAGGGGGGCTGGTATTGCAGCCCAGATTGTGCCCTTGAGGGGAAAAAGTTCCATCTGCCAAACTTGCAATGGAAATAGTGTTGGTGGAGGAGGCAGCCCTACTTTAAGCCGCGAGCTATAAGTGCTTAGTCTCCATCCATTGATTTCTTCTTACAAATGCCCCGTGTTTGTGTTACTTTGGGGGAAATGGGCTTGCCAAGGTAATGCTTAGTCCTGGGCAGAACAGAGCATTCACCATTTGTCTCTAACCTGCACCAGGCACGCTCATTTGGTTTTCCTAATGGAGGCTGATTTCTGTTTGGCTTGGGTGATTTCTACCTCCTTTTCCCGTTTGGTGGGGGGGGGGTTGGGGTAGCAGAAGATAAGCATCTTGGGGAATATGTTTCAATCAGTGCAACCATGTGCTTAGCAGGGGGTGATGATACTTTTTCATTCATGTCTTAGAATTAAAACTTGAAAGTGAAATTTGAATTTGAAGATAATTGCCTGGTTACAGGACTCCTTTAATTTGGACTCTGAAAACTGGTTGTTTCTTATGATCAGGGCTGTACAGCTCACATGGAATTTGTCTGCCTTATTTGTCCAGCTAGCCAGAGGTTGCCGAAGAAACCTTAATCCTGCATTCTGTTTTGTGCAGACATAATATCTAACCATGGTTCTTTCCTTAACCTATATTTGAGTACACGCAGCAGCTGCTGTAGGTGCTGTATGGGTGTGACTGTGCACACACATATCGCACCGAACCCAAGAGTAACTCCAAACATCAGAAAACACAGGCAGTGTGGGTTGGGGGCAGGGCAGCCTTATGGGGGCCCAGCCAACACGCACGGGGGTCTGGAACATAACCCCTATGAGAATCAGTCGCTGCCTGTATTTTATTTAAAAACCTATATCAGGGATGGGAAACTTGTAAAAAAAAAAATTACTGCAAAAATAGAAGTTACTGGACTCCCATAATCCCTAAACATTCACCAGGCTGGCTGGAATTGATGGGAGTTTAAGTCCAACATCTGGAGGGCCTCAGGTTTTCCATCCCTAACCTGTATTGTGGTTCTGTGAACCAGGATGTGGCACAGTGTTTTGAAGTGGATTTGCAAGCTACATACATGGATCAATCAAAGCTAAGATAGCGAGCAAAACATGGTCTGGAAGTTGCCCTGGCAATTAGATCTTGCTAGTATCTCAATGCTGGTGTCTCCTTATACAAGTGATCTAGGGACAGAGTTTATGTCAGCAAGCCAAACCATGGTTTAAGTGTGGAATGCTTTGGAATTTAACTAGGATCAAAGCAAGAAACCATGGTTGGCACTGGCCATGTCAAATCCTTGGTCTGCTGAAGCTAATTGAGGTTCTCTTTTGCTTTCTATCTTGCCCTGAAAATTTTGATTTGAATTCTTTTCATTCCTGGCTCTTCAAATGCTTAATTAGTGATTGTGCCAATTCTCCAACTGAACGTTTTCTTTCCGATGGCACAAAATCAAGACCCTGCTGGTAAACCACAAATGAGTCTGTGTAATGCTACCTGACAACATTCTTTGTTTATCTAAATTAGTCTTTCTTTTTCTCTCTCTCTCCCCACCACCCTTACCGCAAATCTCTAAAGTTTGGAGAGAATAATAACTCTTGAACCCATAAAATGCCTCTTTCTTTTTTAGCTTGATTATATAAAAGATGATAGAATCCCCCCACTGTTGCTTAATTCCAAAATGTTTAAATCCAGGCCATTCAAGAAAAATCTGACTGTTCTTCTGGAAAACATGTCTGTTTCGACTTTGATGTGTCTCCAGGAGAAAAGACTTCCAAGTTTGCTGGACAGCCACCAAGAAAGCCTTTATATCTCATTTTTTCTGTTCAAAATCGCCACCTGGATAGTATCGGCAAAGGGCTTGTTCATGGTTGATCTTAAAAGCTATGATATAGCAGGAAATGATTTTCAAGGCATGTATGGATAAGCTTTTCAGGACTTTGTAGAGCGGAGTATTTATTATTCCTTTTCTCCCAGGCTAATTAAACAATCCATGGCCTTTTAAACTCTGGGGGGGGGGGGGTGGAATTGTTTTTGTTTGTTACTATGTTGTGTATTTTTGTGTTTTTATATTGTAAACTGTCTTGTGATCCTCGGATGAAGGGCAGCATAGAATTATTATTATTATTATTATTATTATTATTATTATTATTATTTTTCATTGCTAAATGCATTAATCAGCAGTTATTTCAGTGTGGAGCATCTCGTGGTGGATTAGGTGTGAACCCTGTTTGATTTAGTTACAGAGCATCATTGTGTCTGTGGTCTTGAGAATGCAAAAAGCAAAAAAAAGGTGGTTCATGCACATGCACATTTTGTTTGAGAGAATGGCAGTGGTTTGGTGCAAAGTGTCATGAGCCCTGAGAAAATGTCTTGGTAAGGCTGGTATGATGGGTAGGAGAAATGGGATGAGGTTATGGAAATGGATCTTGAAGAGTTCCCATGTTTTGAGAGTTGCTGGTTTGGATGCTGGGGAGGGGCCAAGTAAACTGTCCGGGGGAAGTCCTTCCCTTTGGATATCTCAAGAGTAGAGGAGGAGCCACCTGACGTGACTCCTACTCTTCCTCCCATCTTCAGATTGCTTCCCACCTCTAGGGAGGCGCCCATGGCAATATTGGACAGGGAGTTGACCAGCATGGGGACGCCTGCCTTGCTCTTCAAAAGGAGAGCTTGGGGGCATGTCAAGTGTTGGGAATAACATCTTATCTGCTTAGCCATGTTCCTCAGTGCTCTGATAGAACCACTGACTTGCATACCTTGTAACCTGATCTGTGTTTGGTTTATGCAGTGAATTCTGAAATAAAGCCTTTGGCAATAATTGAGCTGAGAGTGCGAGTATCCACGACTGGGGGCCAGGGCACAAAAGGCGTTAAAGTATCATGAGAATGCAGAAAGTGTGATGCAAAGAGTTTAAAATCTTACAAGAACGCATACTATTTCTTCATGAATGCGTAGTTCATGGTGCATGGGTAGAAAGCACGGTGGATTTTTGGAATTTTCAGATTGCCGAATATTCAGATTGAGGTTCAGAAGTGACAAGGCTGCAATATTCAAACCAACTATCGTTCTCTCCCTGCACCCACTTCCAAGCATTTTGTCAGAAATCCCTGTTGGCATGGAATTCTTAAAGAGCCGGTGGTATTATTGCCTGCCTTTATTGGTTAAACTCAGCAACAGCCTGAACACAGACTGCAGATTGACAGTAATGGATTCAGCACCCTTACACATATGCTTTTTGTTCTCTCTTGTTCTTTCTCACAAATAGATGTTATTAATTAACTGTCCTCGGCAAAAAGACATCTGTAAGTATACTTGTGCCAATTAGCTTTCTTTAATGCAGGAATAGTATTTCACAACGTTTGAAATGTAATAGTTTCCTCGCTTTGTTGTATTTCCAGTTTCAAATAGAAAAGGAACATTGTAGTGTGGCGTTCAAGGCACATATTTCCCAATTAATAGCAAAAAGTCGGAGAAAAGGGACACTGTGAAGAAACAAATGCAATGTTTTTCAGAGACGCACTAATAATTTTGAATAAAAATGAGAAGAAAGGGCCCTGTTTGGCAGTATTTGGGGGGCAGTGGGAGGGGGGAAAGGACGCTCAACTCAGGAGTTTCCTCTTACCTGTAGAGGTGGGAAATCTCAGGCCTGGGGGCTGAATGGTGCCCTCCATGCATATCTATCTGGCCCCTGGAACTCTCCTCAGGGCACACAACCCACTGGCCCTTTCTTTGTACCCTGAGTTTTTTTGCCTGGCTTGAAAATGCTTTTAAACGCTGATAATGCCTATTGCTTGTATGATGATGGTTGTGTAGGAGAGAGCCTATGGTACAAAGGTAAAATTTGCATGTTTTGCTCCACCCACTTTTGCCTCTGATTCCGCCCACCACTGTGGCCCACGACTGCATAGGCTTTGATAACGTCAAGGGACCCCAGTAGTCATCCTAAGCAGTGACTGGTGGAGGAGAGTGCATGCCAGTGGAGTTCCTCATAAGCTCAGATGACTTACGCAAGCGGGTGCCAAATTCTTTGTTTGAGCACTTCCCTTTCAAGCTGGCCATGGTGTAATTAAAGGTCAGTTTCACAATCGAAGGCTAGTTGCACAGGTTTATGCGCCTTGGGGTCTTGAGGTGTCTGTGGGCCCTTCAGAGCCTGCTGGTTCCATGTTAGATTCCCTAGCTCCAGCACACAGACATCTTTTAAAACGTGCTACGTGGTAATTAATCTGCATTAAGTCACCTTGAGAGACTTCTTGAAGCCCCTAAGAGATGACAAGGATGATTTTACATAAAGCTCACTGCTGCTGTTGGAGACTCAACACTCCATTGGGTAGGCTGGGCTTGGACTGTCTGTCCATGCCAGAACTGGCATTTTCATGTCCTAGGAAATGCAGGACGAGGCAGCGCTGGCTCAGAGCTAGACTTGTCACCCAACGCCTCCTCTGCAGGTGCAAGATCACTGACAGGAGGCGGAGGTGGTGCTTGCATGGAAGAGGGCTGGTCAGAAGCATCAGGTGACACAAGAACAGGCCCCTTCCCTGGCATCCTGCTTGGTCTCTCCCTGCAACTCAGCTCTATGCCCAGCATACTTCCTCTAGCAACTCTTGAGGCTTCCCAGGGACAGAATGAGTTCCTATCAACCCACTAGGACCCTCTCCTATTAAGAAAGGTTGGTCTCCTACAAAGAAAGTGTTTGGGACTTTTTAGTTTAGAGGAAAGACAAGTAAGATAGAAGACAGAAGTTTATACATGATAGAAGTTTCTAAAATAAAACATGGCATGGAGAAAGTGGATAGAGAAAAGTTTCTCACCCTTTCTCATAGCACTAGAACTCGTGGACATCCAGTGAAGCTGAATGTTAGAAGATTTAAGACAGATAAAAGAAAGGACTTCTTCATGCAGTGCATAGTTAAACTGTTGAACTCACT
The DNA here is from genome assembly GCF_027172205.1 of Podarcis raffonei. Taxonomy (NCBI): domain Eukaryota; kingdom Metazoa; phylum Chordata; class Lepidosauria; order Squamata; family Lacertidae; genus Podarcis; species Podarcis raffonei. The sequence goes on along the minus strand of NC_070609.1, from coordinate 57,101,064 downwards.
GCCACACGAGGTAGAGATGGCCCCTGACTTGGATGGCTTTAAAAGAGGATTTGAGAAATTTGTGGAGGATATTGATGGCCACTTGCCATGATGACTATGCTCAGCCTTCAGGGTCAGAGGCAGTAAATACTTCTGAATGCTGGTTGCTGGAAGCACTTGTGCTTGGGTGCCGCTTGCCCATTTCTTACCGGCATCTAGTTGGCCACTGTGAGAATAGGATGCTGAACTAGATGGGCCATTGGCCAGTTCCAGGAAGCTCTTATGTTCTCGTGTTGTCCCTGACATCATTGGACTCTAGACCTCTTGACGTCTCTGCAGGGCTCAAGAGGGCTCAAGACATATACAAATAAAGCTGGAAAAGCCTACCAACTACTCTTCCATGCCTCCTTACTTTAAAGTAGCTTGTGCCTCCCCTTGCAACTTTAAGGGAGACCATCTCAATGGTCTCTTCAAGTTGGGACCTGGCCTTGAGTTTGTGTCTCTGTAGCACCAGCCTCCAATGTCACAAAGTAGATGACTGTTGAAAATAGGATCTTAGGATTCTGTCTGCTGTTATTACCATAAGAGCAAACTATTTTTTTTAAAAAAAGATATTTATTGAAATTTTCCACTTTAATACATTTAAAAAAATCAAAAAAGAAAAAACAAAAAAGTTAAAAACACATAAAGTTTACAATCCTTATTTTTCTATAACATATTTCCCTGACTTCCCCACACCTCCCCTTCTTATATTCCAATTCAAATTGTTAGTTCAACAAGTTCTTATCCCCAATTTTTAACCTTTTTCTGTTTAGTTCATTTTAAAAACGCCAATTTTACCTTATAAACATCAATATTTATACATCAATTCTCATTCTTAAAACTTTTTTCTAAAGTCGACCCAAATTCCCTTCCACGACTTCCCCAATTTTCATACAAATAACAAAACAAAATAAAAGCAAAACCAGATTGTAATTATGCCCCCTTTGGATCCCCAAACCACCCCCCCTTTCCCGGTTTCAATCCCCAACAAATGTCCATCAGTCTTGATCTACTATCAGCCTGGAGATCTCACGTCCGAGGCTCTTAATTCTCTCTCAATTCCTCTCTGCCGGTTTTTTTGATAGTCCTGAATATTAAACTCCAGATTTTGGAGAAGCTCTAGCCAAATGGGATCCATATTTCTTCCAGCCAGACCTCCATACTTAAAAGTGGAGCCCGAATCTTGTTTCTTACTCCTTTCAAGTCCAAATGTCCCCAAAGCTCCAACTTCCACCTTAATCAGATTTGTAATCCTTGGATCTTCAGATCTCCACATAAGGAGATCTCTCCATTCTTCAATCTCCAATTCAAACCAGATTTTCAACATCAAGTTCTTATTTTCCTTTGTAGCCATCATGTCAGGCCTCTGGCTCTCCTTTGTCATCTGCAGCATTACAGCTCCTCCTTCCTTTTCCTCAGGAACAACATATATCTCTTTCTCCACACTCTCAAAGTTCTCAAGTTTCTCTTCTTGTCCAGCTGCATAAACTTCCTGAGTCAAGTCCTTATCAAATTCAATGAATTTATTTACTGTTAAGTCCAGAGTTGCAACATTTGTAGCCAAAACATCAATTTGGCCTTGTAACTTTCCCAAGAGAACAAAAACTCTGTCCAATTTAGCTTGTATTTTCCCTCCTTCAGCCATTCTTGTAATGACCCAAAACCCCCTCTAGAGGGATTTTGGTTACTTAATATTCCTTCCAGTTCAAATCCAAAAGTCAAGTTAATTTGTATCAGTTCTTCCTTATTGTAACAAATATTTGTTATATTGTAACAAATATAACCAGCAGAGACAACAGAAACAAAGTTCTCTTTTTCAGCTTTGACAGCTAATTTGACAGCTGTCAAACTCTTCAATACCTCTTCAACAGGCTCTCTCGCGGATCACTCCCGGGTCCGGGGGGGTGGCACTTCAGCTCCCAAAATTAGCTCTTATCCTCCAGTAAAATTACTTATACTGCCAAATCGTGAAATTAATGTCTTTTATCCAATAAACAAGAAAAAAATTATCTCGACCTTAGTTAGCTGATCCTTGCTTAAAATTATTTACAAGACGGGGAGACGGACTTCCTGTTTGCGCCTTCCCCGATCGTGCCTAATTAAAAAAAAAAAAATTCCTTTGTAAATCCAATTTCCGTACTACTCACGGGTTGTTGCTTTTAAAGTCCAATTGTTCACAAAAAGAAGTCAGCGCTCTCCAACCATGGCATGCGACTTCACTCCGCAGGAGAAGCAGTCGACTCTCAGCACCGCGCCGCTCACCCCGTCCCCCGTTCCGAAGCCTTTAAAAAGGCTCCTTCACGGGTCGGGGGGCGCAAATGGTGCCCGCTGAGTCACCAAGTTCACAGGCTTCACCGCCTGTGATTTCTGATGGTCCCTGCGTCGCCGCCGCGGCAGGACCCAACTCCTGCGGAGCCAATTCCCTCCGGAGCTCGGAGGGAATCCGCCATTAGCCGATGGCACTGGAAACAGGAGCCTTTTAATGCTTTCCTCTTATTTAAGATAGCAGTCTAGTCTGGACAGATTTAATATTGTTGGCAAGATTCTTGGTGGAAGTTCTCATTGTGTGTAGCTGAACTCTGGCATGTAGCTCAACGGTGTTTCTCAATTTATGGTTTTAACTCTCCCAGACAAGTATCCACATTTTATTTAATAGCTGCTTTCAGTACATTTTTGTTCCGTTTAGTGATCGGGGTTTCTGTCCAATTCGGTATGTCTCAGTTTCACATTTTTCCATTCTTAAGTTCAGTTCTCCACATGTCCACATCGGTTTGTGATATTTTGCGATGTCCTCATGAAAATTCATCAGTGAATTTCATCTGACGTACACATTTTTGTATGCCATTTTCTCTAATAGGCACAGTTTTGCAAAGCAATTTCCCCATTTATAATGCATTTTGGAATGTAATTTTCACGAACATATGTGCACACATGCACACACACACACAATTTACCCTAATATATGAATTTTTGTACACATTATGTGTCTGAAGAGCAGCATTACAAAATTAGGGGAAGTGCACATTTCAAAGGTAAACTCCAGTAATAAAACATGAACTCTCATAGCTACAATTTCCAGTACAATGCCTCCGACTACACCTAACTGGTGCCTGAACAAGGAACTGCCCAGTTGTATACATTGGGAAAACAGAATGTGGTAATATCGCACCCCTACCCTAATAGACAAAGAGTGCCATAAGCTCAGAGCAGCAATTCATGTAATCAGCAATGCCCAGGTAGTTTTGTGGCTTCCGGTTCCTCCAGCTATCTTTGGAACAGGACTGAGGGGTCTTGCCACGCCGCTCCCCCCAATCCGAAGTACAGCGGTACCTCAGGTTACAAACACCTTGGGTTACAGACTCCGCTAACCCAGAAATAGTACCTAGGGTTAAGAACTTTACCTCAGGATGAGAACAGAAATCGCGCAACGGTGGCAGCGGGAGGCCCCATTAGCTAAAGTGGTACCTCAGGTTAAGAATGGTTTCAGGTTAAGAACGGACCTCCGGAACGAATTAAGTTCATAACCAGAGGTACCACTGTGCATTAATTTGCACAGCAATCAGGTCAAGTCTCTGCTCGCTGATCCAGTGTGCCCATTTGTTAAGGCCGTTGGACTCTTTCATGTCCTATTTCTGCATGGGCAGGGAGGGACCAGTGAGACACATGGACACCAGCCCTTTTTCTGGCTTTTGACTCTTAAGGTGTATATTTTTAGAACCCAATTTATTTTTGTGTTTGTAAGTTGTTCAAGCTGTTCTTAATATTGTGTGTTTCAATGTTGTAGCCCACCCTGAGACCTTAGGCTGAAGCACAGGAAATAAATAAATAAATAAATAAATAAATAAATAAATAAATAAATAAATAAAATAAATAAAGTTATACACTGATATTTATGTGATTTTGTTTAAAACAAGATAGAGAGAGAGCGACTTTCCAATTGAAATTGGAGTGCTCAGTATGTTGAAATACAAAGGAGCATTTTAAAGGCAATAGTCCCCTAGCAACCCAATCTCAGGTAAAATGAGCAGAAAACCTTTGCCTGCATTCAGTATTTTTAAAAAAGTATTTCCAAGTCATTTATATGGCATCCTCCATCCTCCCTCCATATCTGCTCCCCACCCTGATTTTAAGGATCTAATTCATCCCGGGACAGTTTTCACCTGCTAGGAAATGTTACTTCAATGTTTAATTTAAACTTTCAAAATATGCTGACAGATTAAACTGTGATGTTTAAATAACTGGGAGTATTTATTCTCCATCGGGTTTGTTCTCTCTGCCTGAATGAAGAATCTTCTTTTAAGATTGGCAGAAGAGCAAAATTTTGGCATCAGTCTGGTGGTGGTTGTTGTTTTTAAAAAATCCATTATAGGCTTGACAACTACTGTTGTACGAGTGAATTAATATTTTGCAATGTCATAAAAGTTAATACTTTATAGCAAATTTGAAAAAAAAAGTGAAAAATGCAAATTCCACCTTTCCGTTTTCAGACCTAGCCATGGCACAGTATTACATAATGGTTCAGATTTAAAACTAACAACAGTTTACATTAAAACTACAGTGTGCAACCATAGTTAGAATCGGGTATATGATCTGTGGCTTGCACTATGCTTAGTTAGTATGATATCAGTGCTGATGTAACATGAAAAAGGAATGGAGAACAAAATATTGTCCTGTCAGAATGTTGTTCTGATCTAGAAGACTAGAAATGTTGATGCTGAACAAGATGCTGCACAGTTTTCTTTCTTTCTTTCTTTCTTTCTTTCTTTCTTTCTTTCTTTCTCTCTCTCTCTCTCTCTCTCTCTCTCTCTCAAAATGTATATACAACTTGTTTTTTTAAAAAACATAAGCCTCAAAGTGGTTTACAAAAGGAAGGGATATCTCGGTTCTTGAGACTTCATTTCTCCTTAATTAATCTGCTGTATTTTCTTTTCCTTTTTTTGTTGGGTGTGTAAGTTCTTTGGTTCCTGCTTCATTGCCCAGAGGGCATTTTAATCGAAGATGATGCTGTACTGGTGGTGTATTTTGTTAGCATTCAAATCGAATTTTCAGACATTAAGCCAACGACTCTGTAGACTCGACCTTTCAGAAGAACTTCACATAAAACGATTACTCCACATATTTGTGTACAAAATTAGTTGAGAACCGAGTTTTGAGATGAAATCGCAGAATAATGAGGTGTCTTGATGTGACAAGTGACTAAAGGCAGCCTTCTGAATTTCTCTCTTCTCCTGCCTCCCCCAGTGGCTTTGCCTCCAGAGAAGACAGATGGAGTTTGCAGTGGCGATGAAAAGAAAGTGGAGAAGGAAACTGATACACGTACCAATGTCAAGAAGCAGCTAAAATTTGAGGTAAGGACATTATTCTTTCTCTCCCTAGGCACACTTATCACTGCGATGCCCTGAGATAAATAATGTCCATGACTAAAGCCTCTCCCTCTATGTCTTGATCAATCCTGATGGCAAGAAGCGAAGGAAGGTGATGGTGGCAATAGCATATGGAGGCCCAAGGTTCTGGAAGGTAAAGCAAGGTCAGGACCTTGGAAGAGGATGAAAATGATGGTGTAGGACCATAATTGGTGGTCTTGCAGCTGAGGATGAAGATAAAGTTGTTTCAGTGATGTCTTGGGGCCAGTATAGCCTGGACTAAGAAGTCAAGATGGAAGCCCCACCCATTGTATGTGGCACCTGACCATTTCAATGGCATGCATTGTTGGGAGGGAGACTCCCAATGGGCTTGCATAACATAACACTGTATCCACTGTTGGTTCTACTCACAGTTTACCCACTGAGGTTACTGGAAACGACAGAATTAGGCCCATCAGTTTCAGTGGGTCCATACTGAGAAGAACTTGGCTAGATACAACACTGGAAAAGCCCCTCCAGCTCCGATTGTACTCCTCAACCATCAACTCCGACTGCGTCGGCAAGCTTCAGTATGTGCTATGGCTGGCCACACTGAGACCATTTCATGAAAAGTGACATACAAATTTAACAAACAAGTGAAATTGTAGCATGCTCGCCATAAACAGAATTAAACAGTACCACACTCACATTGTTCCTCTCTTCAGGTAAGAACATGAGAAAGGAGTCATTGGGGAAACCCAGCCAGGTGGGCAGGGTATTATTATTATTATTATTTATTAGCCAGCTGGACCAGGCCAATGGCTCATCTACTCCAGCATCCTGTTCTCACAGGGGCTAACCAGATGCCTGTGGGAAATGGGTGAGCAGGATCCAAGCAGAATAGCTCTCTCCCATCCTGTGATTTCCCCCATCTGGTATTCCAAAGCATTACTGCCCCCAACTGTGGAGGCAGAGCATAGCCTTCATGGCTATTAGCCATTGATACCTTTATCCTCCATGAATTTGTCTAGTCCTCTTTTAAAGCCATCCAAGTTGATGGTCATCACTGCCTCCTGTGGGAGCAGGTTCCATAGTTTGAGCACTGCATGAAAAGGTGCTTTCTTTTGTCTGTCACGAACCTTCCAACATGCAGCTTCATTGGACGTCCATGAGTCCCAGTGTTTCGAGTGAAGGAGAAATCTTTTTCTCTACCCGCTCTCTCCATGCCATGCATAATTTTATAAATTTCTTATCACTTTTCCTCCAAATTAAAAAGTAAAAATACTGCAGCCTTTCCTCATAGGGGAGTTTCTATCATATCTTGTTCACTCTGCTGCTTTCCTGGCCATCAGTTTTGGGGCAAAAGCCTCTTTTGAGCACAGAGCACAGAGCCCCCTTTGCTTGGAAAAGGCAGCCTGTACATTGGAAGATGAGATAAATAACATCAGTAGCATTCAGCATTGCTTATACGCATGAGAGTAATGCAACTCTCCTACTTGGGGGCACATAGCCGCCCTGAGCCCAGTCTTGGCTGGGGAGGGCGGGGTATAAATAAAAAATTATTATTATTATTATTATTATTATTATTATTATTATTATTATTCAGCTAAGTAGGCTAACGATGAGTACTCAGAAGGTGGCTAAAGCCACCTGAAAATTGTTTCTCACATTGTAAGATAATGTGTTTGTCTCGCTATGCTTGTAGATTGCTCCTTAAGATATGGCTATTCGATCAAATAGTGACATATCCTTAGACGGGATAAGAAATACGTGCTGTTTTACTGAAGTTTTGTTTACCTCTAGCCCTGGTTCTAAGTGTCCAAGACCTGGTCTGCTCCATGTTTCAAATTATATTTCCTGAGACTATGATACACTATGCACATACCTGGGAATAAGCAGCACTGAACATAGTGGCATTTACTCCTGAGTAGACATGTATAGTTGTGGGCCAGAGGTCAGCAACCAAAAGCCCATGGGTCACAAGCGGCCCATGGGGTCGTTTAACCAGCCCATGAGCCGCCCCCGAACCAAGCTGCCTGCGCAGTGAGTCCCCGCGCGCTGCACGGGGACTCCCTTCTGCAATGCCAGAAATTGCATATGTGCTTATGCAGACACCGAAAATCACACACGCGCTAAGGCCCACAGAGGGATCTCCGACCCCTGTTGTAGGCCATTAATTATGTTTGGAGTATCCAAAGAACATTTTGTCTTTATCAACAACCCTGTGAGGCAGATAATTTGTTGTTGTTGTTAATTATTGAAATATTCTCAGCCTAGCCTACCTCACATGGTTGTTGTAGGGATTAAAAGAGAAGGGGGAGACCTGTGCGCACCACCTTGTGCTCCTTGGAGAAAATAGGTAAGATATAAATGCAATAAATATATATCTGCACATACTACATATAAGGGTGGAGCTTTAAACTCATGGTGGCAATGGGGCAGTGTTGGCTCCAGGTTTCAGGGGGATCTTTAACAAGAACCCTTCATGGAGCCTCCCCACCACTCCCTCAGCAAATGTTATTTCCACACTACCATTATCCCCAGCTGCTCCATCTGTTCGTTCTTCTTCTTCGTCCTTATTTCTACCTCCTGCTCCCTAGCCAGTCTTGAGAGCCAAAGAGCAAGCAGTCAGTGACATCTCCTCCTGTTCCTCTTCCACCACACCACTATTCTGGGCCAGAGTGAGAGGCAAGTGAGCAAGCAGAGGAGGAGGAGGTCCAGGGAGGGGGTGGCCAGCGAGCCCCTTGTTGGGGTGTGCACCCTGGGCATGTGCCCAACCATACTGCCCATTGCCGCTGGCCCTTGAGTAGGGTGCAGGAAGGAAAATCTGTTAGAATTGGAAGGTCAGTGGGATAAGCCATGAGGGCTAAGGAAGCTTTGGAGCATCCCAAGAGCTTGAGGATGTGCTGGGAGATGAGGAATGTTGACATCTACCCCCAGGGATCAGAATGTGTGCCAGGACAACCCCACATATTGTGAACCATTTATCCCAAAGACTTAATGCTTGCTTCCTTCCTTTCATGTGCTATTTTGCTGTTCCTCTACCAGCCTGATTGCGTTTCTGTGCAGTATGTGGGCTCTTTTCTTTTTTCTTTTTAATTTGTTTTCCTTTGTAGTCTACTATCTTCTCTCCCTCTCTCTCTTTTGTTATACACTTCCTAGTGGGGAAAAAAACTTGCAAAAGGTCTTTCATCTCTGGGCCCCCAGGGTGATCCAACCTTGACCTAGCTGCACTGGAAATCCATCTGATTAAGACAGGCGGTGAGGAGGAAAAGGTCTTGCCAGGAATGAGTCTGATGGCCTATTTCCTTGTAGACTTACAAGCAACATAAAACTGCCAGACATTGTTCGCCATTGGCAAGCTTTGCTCATGAAGAAAGGGATTTAATAAACAGGAGCACCCAGATATGCCATCATCCAGACTAAAAGGCTGCCAGTCTCCATAGAGACAGTATACAGATTTTTTAAAATAAAAATAAAAAATAGAGAACCATGCACCTCAATGTTGTTGAAACAGCACGTGTGTTATTCCAGGTTGGTGGTGAACTGAGCATCATCAGTTCGTCAAGAAATTCATTCTTATGATCATAATTTATAGGTGACCTGGGTAGTCTCCAGTTTTTGATTATTATTTTTAGGGAGCAGCTAGCAAATTTCAGTAGGACACAAATTCTTCTAGGGAAGTTTTTTAGATGGAGCAAATGCTTGACTTCTGAAAAAAACAACCATCCTATTTGGCACCCTTGTTGCCTCTGGGCCTGGTTACTGCTTCTTCAGTGTGATTTCTACCAACCCCCTAATCCCTGGCTGCTGCTTTCACCTTCTTCCTTGAAGAGTTACTTAGGTGATCCCAACTAATCAAGAATTGTGCAGTGAGTAGGATGATGTCATATTGTGTGGCCAGTCAGTTATGGCTATGTGATGACATCGCTAAGCACAAGTGAGGATAATGTAAAAGTAGGAGAGAGAAAAGTAGGAGATGATGATGATGATGATGATGATGATGATGATGATGATGATGATGATTGGCATGGCTAAATATGTCCCTGGAAAATTGAGTAGTTTCAGCTCAGGTATATATGGAATAATTCATTTATTTTTAATGGCCATCTTGAACTTTTTGTGTACCAGTGTGGAAGACCCAGGCCGGAACACGATCAGTTCAGAGGGTCAGATACATAGTCCAGCTCAAGCAGATGCCCTGGTTCCAAAACAGCAGCTCTTTCTGACACTTTTCTCCAATTCTGACCAAGCAGAAACAACAGTTACACAATTTCAGGCAGGCAGGCAGGCTCCTATTGGCTCCCCAGATCTCCTGGTCTGGCCGGGTGGACAAGTTGCAGCACCTTGGTGGTGCTGTAGAGCAGGAAAGTTCAGGGCCAACACCTTTCTCTTCCAAGAGGTGTGGGGAGTAAAGTTCTTGGACATTGCAGCCAGAGTCCCTGATTTGAATTCTGTAGTGCCTTATACTCCCATATGAACGAGGTAATGCCAGAAGGTTTTCTAGAACCAGCAATTTTGCTACCTGGAATTCTGCTTTAGCCACAGGCACCCTGCAAAGCCAAGCGATCGGCACAAAGCCCTGTTATTTAACAAAGGAAATAAGTTGCCTGTTTCAGCTGTTAACGCGGAGTGGCACGTCCTCACTCACGCACAAAGAAAAGCTTGTGAGTTTTAGGCAGTGCAGGACAGAGAGAGCTGTTCTTATGTGGCAGAGGCCCAGGCACTGAGATATTCACAGGCACGTATCCACTTGTATTCCAAATCAAAGCTTCCGAATCGTGTAAGCTAAGGGGCTAAGAGGATGGTAAACGTTTTTTCATTTCATGACCGGGTACAAAAGAATCTGAAATGTGACTGTCGAGAAGGGAGAGGTCTAAATCTGAGGTGGTGGATGTGCCTTGGCTTTTAAAGGTTCCTGGGAATGTTTGTGTAATACGAAACTCAGTTTCCACTGTCAAGTTTGCAGGCGGGGGGGGGGTACATTGGCAGCTTTCAGCCGGGGCTTGTTACAGCTAAGAGAAGACTGCCTTTGAACTCAGCGGGGGACGGGGGGCTTTACCGTTAACTGCTGTAGGGAATTGGTTTCAAGTCAGCAGATCAAGCAGGTATTTCTGAGCTCCCATCATGCCAGAGCTATTTGGAGCTGTTTATTTTACTTGCGTGCAACGACTTTTCTTTTAATTGCCCCCATGGCTTGTGTTGCAACTCTTGCTGACTCTGATCACGGGAGCCTTGAAAGAAGGAAGGCGAGCATCTTACAGAAATTTGGGGAGGGGGGCTGTAAGCCAAGCAGACTAATTTGCTCAATATCCCCCTCCCCACCCCGCCGCCACCGCCGACCAGGAAGCCTGTGAACTGCGACAACCCTGTTTTAAATCTAACCTGGCAAAGTGGACTTTGGCAAGTCACTATCAGTCAGCCTTTAGGTTCTTGAGGGCAATCTCTGAGGTAAACGCAATTTGGCAGTGGATGCTGAGCCACTGAAAACATAAGAAGAGCCTGCAGGATCAGCTCAGTGGCCTACCTAAGTCCAGCATCCTGTTCTCACAATGGCCAACCAGAGGCCTCTGTGAAAGTGGCAAGTTGGATCCAAGCACAAGGGCACACCCTCTTCCTGTGGTTTCTATCAGAAGGTATTCAGAAGCATTACTGCCTCTGGAGGCAGAACATAGCCATTGTGGCTAGTAGCCATCAATAGCTTTATCCTCCATGATAAGGGAGTGGGCGGCGCTGTGGTAAAAACCACAGAGCCTCTTGGGCTTGCCGATTGGAAGGTTGGCGGTTCGAATCCATGCAATGGGGTGAGATCCTGTTTCTTTCTCCCAGCTTCTGCCAACCTAACCTTTTGAAAGCATACCAGTGTGAGTAGATAAATAGGTACTGCTGCAGTGGGAAGATAAACGGTGCTTCCGTGGCACTCATCACGTTGTCCTGTCACGCCAGAAGTGGTTTAGCCACATGACCCGGAAAGGCTGTCTGCAGACAAACACTGGCTCCCTCAGCTTGAAGCAAGATGAGCACCGGAACCCCATAGTCTCCTTTGATTGGACTTAACCGTCCAGGGGTCCTTTATCTTTTTACCTATCCTCTATGAATTGCTTGGTCCTCTTTTAAAGCAATCCAGGTTCATGGACATGGACTGCCTCCTGTGGGATGGAGTTCCATAGTTTAACTGGGCACTGAATAAAGAAGTACTTTATTTTGCCTGACCTGAACCTTCCAACATTCAGTTTCCTTGAATGCCCACACGTTCCAGAATTATAGGGGAGGAACCTTTTCTCCTTTTTGCAGTGCACAATTTTATAAATTAACATTGTGTTACTTCTTACTCGCCTTCTCTCTAAACTAAAAAGTCTCAAATGCTGCTCCTCATAGAGGAGTTTCTCATCACTTGCTCTTGCTGCTGCTTTCTTGGTCATCAGTTATGGACGCAGAGCCACATCCTCCATGAATTTGTCTAATACACATCTAATTTGTTTAAGCTACTTTGTCTGTTGAGGAGAAAAAAAGTTGGTACCCCTGATTCTTGCTGATCAGAACTAACAGGATCAGAACTAATTTTTAAGGAGCAATGTTCTGATAGAAAGCATTTGTTGGGTTTAAAAGCACTGTTTAAAAATATTTGCTGTATGTCCCCCACCCCACCCCAAACCCGGCTGCAGTTGTTGGCACGTAAAAATCTAATTAGCTGCTGCAGAAAATTTTCATTGTTTCCTATTGACAGTTTGCAGAGACTATGTTTGAATAACAACCTTGGTTTTAGAGGCTCTGGATTGGACCCTTAGTATGTAACCACCTTGCTGTGTGCTCTAATTGTCTTTTAACGTTTTCACCATAAGCCAGCTCTCAAACGATTGCGTAAAGTAGCTGTGGTTGGCAAGAATTTTTCACCCCCCTTTATTAATTCCAAATTGGGTTCTACTTCAACAGATGTAATGCTTTAATGAGTTATAAGGGAGAGCTGGAATTAATACTACGTTGAAAAATCTGTGTTGCGAAAGGGGTTTTTCTGAAATGGGTTTATGCCATGGGTCTATTTTCTATTAATGGTCACTTCTGTTTCAACTTTATCCTGCCTCATGCTGAGAGTGTCTCACTTTTCCTCCTTGAATTAAGGAGAGGTTTTTCTTCTCACTGTTCCCTCTCTCTCTTTTAAATTGGAGGATCTCGCATTATATTTTCAGGCATTTAAGTAAGTAGCTTTCACATAGTTTCGTCTTCTTGCTCAATGAAACCAAAAAAATGTTTCAAATTCTCTGAGAGTCTTAGCCCAAGGGAAATAGACAAGGAGCGCTATTGAATGCCTTTCCTCTTCTGCTCAGCAGAATATACGGGAAATGGGGTCTCAATATTGTTACCATTAAGGTTGCTAACCAACTAGGGGGAGGGGATCAAAACTGACCCATTGGAGCTTTCCTCCACCACCATTCACCTGTGTGCCACTTTCCAGAATTTTAAAAAGTGCATGGTTCAACTAGTACTGAGCCAAATACCACCCTAGTTGCAGGTGGTGGAAATGGAAGGTCTGTTTTTCAATTCAGGGATGTGTGCATGGTCTGCAGGTGGAAACAAAAGATGGGAAGAGGGGAGAGTCATTTTGGGGAAAATCCATCCCCCTTAAGCCTCCCATCCAGTTTCAGGCACCCCTTTTGCCCCACAGAAAATTCAAGCTGAAAGTTCAGGTCCTTGAGCTTTTGGCTCAGTGCAAGTTTCAACTGTTTAGCTCAGCCTACCCCAACTTGGTGCCCTCTGAATAATGTGGGGCTGCAGTTCGCAGCAGCCCTGACCACCAGACTTGCCAGATGTGGGGCTGGTGGTATTTGTAAGCCAACAAGATCTGGCGGGCCTTTTCACTGGTGGCACCCCTATGGAACACCCTCCTTCAAAAAAACTCAACTCTTTCAGGCTTCTAGAAATTGAGCAGTTATTCAGAAGGCCTTCTCGACAGCTTGTGGGCAAGGGACATTTTGTGTATTGCTTTGAGTTTTTAATGCTGTTGCCAATGTCTGAATTTTGAATTGACTGATGAAATGGTTCTCTCGAAAGAACTGCTTGCCACTGCTTCTGCACAGTCAATGAGAGGAATGGTCTTCCTTACCAGATCCTAGGTGGTGATGGTAGAAGCAAGGGAACCTCAACCTGTGTCACCCAAAGACGAGATTGCTGATGGGCTCGCCACCCTCACTGACACTCATGTGCTTGCATGGCTGCTGATTGGCTAGCTACCGTAAGTGTGTTTGTGTGGTAGCAAATCAGCAGTCATACACTTGCATGGCGCTTAGGAACTTCCTTTCTCCACCAACATCTCCTTGTTCTCCTGTTTTTATTGCTATGGTTGGACTGTTTCTATTATTCTTACAGGGAGCTGTCTAGAGGGGCCAGGTTGTTGGGTGGGCATGGGGGAGAAATATTTTTTAAAAAGAAAAGAAAAAAAGCAACTGTTGTCTGAATTTATTTTTAAAATATATTTTAAAGAGGAAGTTAGCCTCCTCTGCAAATAGGACTTTTGCTTTAGGTAATCAGCTACTCTTTGCATGTTCCTTAGGAATTGCAATGTGATGTGTCCGTTGAGGAAGACAACAGGCAAGAGTGGACCTTCACGCTTTATGACTTCGACAACAATGGCAGAGTCACGCGTGAGGTGAGCGAAGTTTAGCTTCCTGATACATCTGTGGTGCTTGCTAACAAGGGGAGCGGTTTGTACCATACTGCTCTGGGGCAAGGATGCCTCTGGTACTAACTGGCTGAGCTAGTGTGATGTTGTGGCATGTTCTCAGGGGATTGGGGTGTGTGTGTGTGAGAGAAAGCAGGGTATAAATGAAACTTTATACCACTTGAGATCAGGAAAGGCTTTCCTTGTCAGGGTATGTGTGTGAAGTGTGGGGACATTGCCCAAGAAAACTGGTGGATGAAGAAACCTGGACAAAGTAGGAACAGAAAAGCCAGAACTGTAGAAGAACAAAATGACTAGTTGAAGAAATGGATCTGGCCCCAGTTATACATGCATTGCCTACTTCTAGACTTGATTGCTGCTGCACACTCTGTGTGGGGCTGCCCTTGAAGGGCACCAGGATCAGTCTGAGAAAGGGCCTTCTCTCTGGTAGCCCCCAGGTTACAGAGCTCCATGCCCTGTGAGTTCCACTTGGCTCCTACATATTTCAACACTACTTCCAGCTGGCCTACGGCCCACTTCATTTTTAGTCTGCCCTTCTCTTGTTCTCCTTTGCTTATTTGGGCTGGCTTATTGCTATTTTATTTTTAAATTTAATTCTAGTTGACTGTTTAAGGTGGTATAATAGTACCTTAAATGTGTAGTACAGTTGGGGCCCTTAGCAGCAGGCTTCCTTAACCCATTGCTGTAAATCCTTGTCTGGTTGCTGAATGCGTGCGCTGGGACCATGAGGAAAGTGTTATGCTTTCAAGGGCTCTGTGGCTTTACGTGATCTCTGCCAGGCCATTTGTATATGTTCAGTCGTCGCTTGATTTCGCAGCCACGCCTGCACGTGAAGCAGCTTTGAAATCTCCTGCTTTTGGAATACCCTGCGCTATTTTGTTTTGTTAAGCATGTCGTCGTTTTGATGCCGGGGATTAGCCATTTAAAAACAAAGGCGTTTTAAAGGGGCTTGTTTTTGAAGGGATAAAAATCTCAAACAAATGATACTTTAAACGGAGTGTCAAAACAAACCCTTGCAAACATATGCTCCTTTTGGCTCCCCTCCTGCCTTTATAGCTGAGCTATTGAAATAGCAAGGGCCCCTTTTGAAATTATTTCCAGGGAGATTAACGACGTCAGTCAACCATATTTATAGGTATGGAGCAGAGGTCCAGGCTGCCATCTCTGTCAAATCTCAGGCTGCCCACCATCAGATTTAATTGCAAAGCAGCAAAATATAGCTGGTGCCTTTCCATAAATCAGATGAAGACAGCATAGGGTGTCTTGGGGCATGCAAGCCTCTCAGGAAACTTATGCACAGATCAGGGCTGTGGAACCCTTTTTATCCGCATCTGGGCAACTTTCCAGGAGCCACCTACTAGTTTTGGGTAGGGCCAAAAGTGGGCAAAGCAATGAAAGTAGATTTTACTTTTGTATATTAGACTAGTTTCTGTGCACACACACCTCTGTCCTTCATTTCCCACCCCTGGCACAGGCTGTAGAACTGTGTTGGAAATCTCTCCTTCTCTTTGGATTTTGGTGTTCCAAATTACAAAGTGTGACGGTGGAAATCTTCTTTTTTCCAGAATTTTGCATTAGAGTGTCAGGCATGCTCACATTGCCACAGCTCTTAATTCCGTCATGCCTTCTCCCCACTTTGCTTTAGCAGTATGTACCGTATTTTTCGCTCTATAAGACTCACCAGACCACAAGACGCACCTAGTTTTTGGAAGAGGAAAACAAGAAAAAAAATAATCTGAATCTCAGAAGCCAGAACAGCAAGAGGGATCGCTGCACAGTGAAAGCAGCAATCCCTCTTGCTGTTCTGGCTTCTGGGATAGCTGCGCAGCCTGCATTCGCTCCATAAGACGCACACACATTTCCCCTTACTTTTTAGGAGGGAAAAAGTGAGTCTTATAGAGCAAAAAATAAGGTACCTTGGCATCAGCCTGATACATAAGCCGACAAAATTTGGTTGGCATCCATCTGTCTCGGGAGACCATGGAAGAGTGTGCCTTCGGGGGCGATGTCAAACCATTGGAGTGTTGCAGTGCCTGCTTTGGCTGTAGAGACCGATTTGGGAAAGTCATGTTTCATTCCAGCTGGGGCAGATGAAGGCATCCGGTTGTGCTGCTGCGGGTGTAACATGGCGTTTCTTCTTTCTGTGCTCCTCCCAGTGGCCAACGACATTTACTAGCCTGTAATGATGATGATAATAATAAAATATAATGTAGCCTGTGTTTCCATGCTGACCATGGAACAAAGGTTTCTAACCTCTTGGCAGCCTAGTAAAAACCAGCAGAAAGAGACTTCTGCCTAGCAAACTGAAGAAGGAGGGGACAGATTGCTTCATGGGCATAGCAGCTACACCTGGTTGGTGTGGTAGCTGCCCACACTGAAATGGGGCTAGCCCAATTGGCCTTGCGTTCCCCCCACTCCCATGTGTTCTTTTAATGAGTTGAGTTGTGACCCTCTCTACTGTTAGGCATTCTGGACTGTTGATTGCCACTCTTTCTTTAGAGCCTTGTGGGGAGGGGGGAGGCTCTTTGTGTATCCAAATCACTGACTGGAACGTAAGACAGAGCACAAGTTATGCGTGGGGCAAAATGTCAATTGTACTCTCAAATGACCAAAAAATCCTAAAGGAAAAGTGTGTGTGCTCTCTCTCTCCCCCCCCCCCCCCCGCTTTTAACTCAAGCGCTTGCTTTTGTAATAACAAATTCTCCATGAAAAGTACTCAAATCTCCATCTTAGAAGGAAACTCTTTGGAGATCGGCAGTCCTCTGTTTAAGATCCTTCTAAACGTAATGCTGCTTTGATGGTTTTCTTGAGATACCTCTTTTGTGGTGTTTTGGGTCTCCCGCCCCCCCCCCTTTCATTTTTTCTTTTTCACTTCCAAGTTCAGATCTTCAACAGGCTTCTTTTGAAATGATTGTGGCGTGTACTCGGGAGCATAATTAATGTGATGGCAAATTATAAAATTAGCATCCAGCCGCTGTACTTGAAACAGTGTCATTAATGTCCAGGGTGAGAAGACTGAGAAGAAGGAAAAAATGCCATTTATGGTCTTTTTGGCGCGAGAGGGAGATAACTTTCCACACTGTAATGTGGATATAACTGCAAAACTTGGCTAATATTACTTCCCAGCATTCCTTGTGCCATGCAGAAATGAACTCGTTATATATCACGAGAGGCTTTTAGGGAGCTTGACAGCTGCCTTGTAATTAGCTTCATATGGTTGTTAATAATTGGACTTCAGACTTGGAATAGAGCATACAGAGTTTGCCAGCCTTGAGGCTTCAACTTACCAGGTCTCTCTCTCCCCCCCCCTCTCTCTCCCTCTCTCTCTCCCCCCCTCTCTCCCCTTCCATCTTTTCCTATCTCACATCCCCTCACTGCTTTCTTCCTGATCTACCTTAGGCCTGATTCCAACATTTGCCAAAGGTGGGGTTGTTATTGATTTGAGCCTAACGTTTTTACGCTAACCACCATTCCACACTGGGTCTTTTAGACCAGATTCTGTTAGGGATGGAAGAGCCTGCCAGTCTTGGTTTCTCTCATTTTTGTGTGTGAGAGCCAATGTGTGGTGGTTGGAGTGTCAGACTAGGACCTGGGAGATCAGGGTTCACTGTGTGACTTTGGGGCATTACCTGCCTCTCAGCGTAACCAACCTCACAGAGTTGTGGGGATTAAATGAGAGGGAGAAGCATGTGCACCAACTTGAGCTCCTTGGAGAAAAGGGCGGGATATACATGCAATGAATACAACAAACAAACAAACAAACAAACAAACACGTTTCTCCTTTTTTCAGCTTTAGCTTCTTTTATTGAAGAAGATCCGCACAAAACTTCATACACATTTGTGCATTTTTCCTAATATGTACACAATTTCTCTTAAAATAATGCATTTCAGGGTGCTATTTCTATGGATTTTAAAAGTTATTTGCTGGAGGTACTACTACACTGCCACAGAACGATTGCCTAAGACTGCACTCCTATATGCACTTACTTGGGAGTGTGTCCCATTGAAGTCAATAGGACATGCTTCTGAGTACATAGAATTTGTAAGAAAAATACATTTACTCTCAGTCCAATCTTAAAACTGTTTAATAATCATCATAATTTTATTATTTATACCCTACCCATCTGACTAGGTTTCCCCAGCCACTCTGGGCTGCTTCCAGCAGAATATAAAAGCATAATAAAACAACAAACGTTAAAAACTTCCTGATATAGGGCTGCCTACAGATGTCTTCTAAAAGTTGTGTAGTTCTTAATCTCCTTGACATCTGATGGGAGACATTCCATTACTTGGAAGTAAGCCTCACTGAGTTCATTAGGACTTCCATCCAGGTAAATAAGGATAAGATTGTAGACCTAATGGTCTTTAGTAGCTTTTTTGGCTAAGCAAGGTTGGCAGGATTTCTAAGCTACATCTGACCTTGGTGTGAAAATTACATGAGTGTAACGTAATTATTATATGTGTTGCAAGATTAGGGAAATCCTTGTAAACATTGTGCAGTTAGGTCAGAGAGCGGTTTTCTCCATAAAATATAATGAGGTGAAAAATGCACAGCAGTTAATGCGTTCTCACCTTGAAACTAGGCTGAAGCATTTGTGAATCTAATTATGGTCAGAGAACTGCACACAGCATCTTTACAATGGGCCACTCCTAACAAATGTACCTCCTTATGCATTACGGGGGTGGGGGTGGAACAGCAGATCATAGTCTACTCCATCTACCACCAGTGTGAGTATTTCATGTATTTCTACAGGACTTATGTGTTGAAAGAAAACACCTCACATGCATAAACCCAAATTTTGCGACCGAGACATCAACTTTAGGTGGAATCCTGGTTTTGTGGTTCAGCATGTTGGTTTTTAATATGATTATGGTGAAGACATTGGATGGCTTTGGAAAAGGATTGGACAAGTTCATGGAGGATAGGGCTATCTATCAGTGGCCACCAGGCATGATGGATATACTATGCCACCACAGTTGAAGGCAGGGATGCTTCTGAATAACAGTTGCTGGAAACGGGAAGGGAGGGGACTCTTGTACTGGGGTCCTGCTTGCAGGCTTCCCACAGGCATCTGGGTGGCCCCTGTGAGAACAGAATGCTGGACTAAGTGGGCCACTGGCCTGATCCAACAGGCACTTCTTATGTTCTTAACAGGGCAGTAGTGTGATGCTATTCCACTCCACCACCCATGGCTATATAATAATTTGGCCAGTGAAAGCCAAATTCACACATTCAGTCTTTGTCAAGGATGGGGAACCTGTGGCCCTTCAGTTGCTGGGCTCCAATGCCTATCAGCTCCAGTCAGCATGGCTGATGGTCAGGAATGATGGGAGTTGTAGTCCAACAACACCTGAAGGGCCATAAGCCACCCATCCTTGATGTAGATCTTCAGCCTAGTGAGGAGTTTTTCTCCCTTTTCAGTGATCTTTCAGTTTACTAATGGGTTGCTCAGGGATGTGGAACCAGTTATCCAGTTGTTGGACTCTCGGTTCCCATCAGTTCCAGCCAGCAGGGCCAGTGGTTTGAAAACAAGTCAGACTGTTGGTCCATGTAGTCTAGTATTGCCCACACTGACTTGGAGTGGCGTTGCAGGCAGGGGGAATTGCCTGCCCTACCAGGAGCGTCTTAAGATTGAACCTGAGACCTTCTGCATGCAAGGAAGTTGCTGTACCACTGAGGTATCCCCATTCTACAGAGAACTTCAATTTCGTAGCAGATTACATGATGAGTGTATGTGTGTCTTGGAGGTACAGAAGACTAGGCAAGAACTCAATGACACAATCAGAATGCAGGACAACTGTTGATTGAGTTGGACCTTCCGGCAGTGGAGACTACCTATGGCTGAAGAGCAGCAAAGTAATTTGCAACCATCCAAACCTTCTCAGCTTAGTCATGTGTGAAGTGCTGAACTTTTTGACCTGATGTGTTAGAAAACAGATTGGGGTTTCAAAGGGAGGTGTGTTGCCTGTGTGTGCTGTCACTGTTCTTCAACGAAATTCCTTGTAAGCAGTGTAGTGGGTTTGCCTCTTATCTGTGGAGCCTTGTTTCTAGAGGTGCTGGGTTTGTTAATGGAGTTTCTGATAGGTGAGAATGCTCAGATGGCCATCTGTCTCCTACCAACAGCTAGCTGGCATTTTGGATATGTCATTTTGGATATATCAAAAGGATGGATCTAAGCTGTCAGAAGATTTTGAATGATATTGCTTGCTTGTGTGTGTGTACCTGTTTGTGACCAGAAACATAACTCACCCAGTGTGTTCAGAGCTGAGACTGAAGGAAGAGTTCTGTGGGATAGATGGACACTGGCATACTATATATTAAGTTAGAATCAGCGTATATATGGAGTCATTCTGTTAACTTCAGTTATAACTCACAGTAGAGATTGAACCTTTTTGGCTTTTAATTAACCTGCCTTTCTGGGCTCGAAGGCTCAAGGTCTTATCTCCTTTAAAGCCATTTGCTCCGGTGGTTCAATGCCTTCTGGCATGTCATGCAAAAAAAAGTACCTAAAACTACTACAGGCAAAGCACTGGACAGCTATAATTTTACTATTCTTTCCTAAAGCTTGTCAGATTCTCTTGGGAAAATAAACACACACATTTTGGGGAGCTCATTGAGATGTAACATTTAGTACTCAGGAATTCCCTTCTATAACAATACCTCCAATAAAAAGTGGTTGCAATGGATTGATACAGGCACCTCATCGAGGGATGAATCTCTGAGTGGCAGCTAGATCTTTGTTGAATGTCGTTGGCAGGATCATTCCTACAAAAGTTTAGAGGATATCTTGTTGTAACATACCTTTTTCCATTTCTCTGAGCTCATGTGATTATTTATTTACTTCCTGCATCTGTATGTTGCCTTCTTGCCAGCGCACTTTTATGTACATGATGGTTTTAAAATATTTGCTTGGGGTTTAACAGACATGACAAAAAACTAAGAAGGGAAGGGGAGTGATTGAAAAATATGGAAGTTCAAGAACTGTAACCACTGCATGGTTTGGGGAGAAGAGGATTAGCCAGGTGGTAGTTCCCTCCTGTCTTACGTTGCCACAGGTAAATGTCTCACCTCTCTCCTTCTACTGCACTCAGAGGAAAGGCTGTGAATGGAGGTAGTTGGGCAAAGCTGAGCCAACCCTGCTGCCTTGCCCCTTCCTCAGATTGAGGCAGATGGAATGGCTGACCATAGAGGGAGTTCAGAGAGGGAGGAACCAAGAAATTATTGTTACCTCGCAAGCCTATGGAGTCTCACTTGCAGTCTCACTTCTTCCTCTGATACAACCAGATGGGTTTTTGGTTTTTAATTGGCATGGATGTTGCTTCAGGGTCAGCATGTGAAAGCCTGACTTTGCACTGGAGCAAGCTCTCGACTGGCAGGCCCTCCAATACTTGCACAAAGTAGGGCATCAATATCTCATTTGCTCCAAGTACCTGGAATTAGTCCAGGGACACAGAAGAGACAAAGAGAACTGATAAGTGAATGGGTATGGTTGGTGTCAATGAGGAGGCAAGCTGATATTTGTGTCATTAATATAGTTCATTAATTGAAGAGCCATCGTGTAAGTTAAAACAGTTTGGACATAACTTTTGCTAACCGTAACAAAAAGAAACCCCCAAATTGCTCAATAACAGCATTTGAAACAGACATCTTACACACGTAATTCACAAAACTGTCGTCGTCTTCTTTCCTAGACACTCTGTCATTGATTAAGCTGCTGTGATGTCACAGAATGTAAACGCATTGTTGTGGAATTGTCAATAGTAACAAAAGAAAATTTCTGCGAATGAAGTAAGAGGTGATTTTCTCTGAGTGGGGAAAAAGCACCTCATTCTTTATTTCTGTTCTTAACGCATTTGTCTTCCTCTGCTTGTTTCATCTTTGATTCCAGGACATCACCAGCTTGCTTCATACCATCTATGAAGTAGTTGATGCTTCAGTAAACCACTCTCCCAGCTCCAGTAAAACCTTGCGGGTGAAGCTCACCGTAGCTCCAGATGGGAGTCAGAAGAAGAAAAGTATCCTACTGAACCATGCTGGTAAGAGTTTGATTCTGAATTTCCAGTGATGGATTTGTCAACTCATTACGCAGAAGCATATAAAACTGACTTACCAGGTTGGTTGTCTGTCCATCAAAACCAGTTTTGCCATCTGTGATGGGCAGCTTTTCATACCACCTACTGCCTGATCCTTTTAACTGGAGAATCTTTTTGGGATCCTGATCCCCAGTCTCCTTTAAATCACTTTAGTCCTTTTACCCCCAAACATTTCTCCCCCTCCACATAACACAAAACTAAAGAATGCTGCTGTGGATGGTGGATCTTCCACTCCCTCCAGGTGTGGTCATGGAGGAGATGGTGTTCCCCTGCTCAGTTCATTTAAATGGTAGATGGCCCCCACTTGTTAAGCCGTGTAAGAATGTCAATAATAAGAGGGAAATGGCAAGATATACCACTCTTGGTGAGGGAAGATGTTTGTTGTATGTTCATTCTGAAAACAATGGGGGAAATGGTTAAAATTATAACAATAGGAAAATGAACATGGATTTGTGTGTATGTGTTATGGGGGCAGATCTTCAGAGCTCAAGGCACCGAATGGAAAGCAAGGCCAATGAAGAACTGAGGAGTTGTGAGAAGAAGCAGAGGGGCTCCCTCAGGTGAGCTGGAGCAATTCTTCATTTTTCTCATGATTAGGGATCTTTAAGGTCAGCCCTGAGAGGCTTAGGAATTAAAATTTGTTTTTTAGGCAAGCCTACTCAGATCTGTCATTTTATATTATGCATATTTGATTTTTAAAGCTCTGCTGTTTTTATCTAAATGCTATGTCTCCTTGTTGTTTTGATCTTCATATGCATGTTTTATTTTATTTCTTTCTTTTTGAAACCATTTAGAAGTTTTTGTTCATTAAGCAGTATATAATTATTTGCTAAAGAAAAAGAAGTTGGGCTTACATCAAATGCTGCTGTGTCAGCTTGCTCCTATGTTGCTATAATGATGCATAGAATCTTGGAACAACATGGGTGGAGCCTATCAAACGCGGCCTTGCCACCTGATTCACCCAGCCAGGAGATAACCTGGTGAGAAGGCCCCATCTGATTGGCTGCACCCTTGTAGTTAGACTTCCAAGCATTACAGGCTTAACAGCATGCTCCATTTCAGTAATGAGGTGTCCAGCTTTCTCCAGACCTTGCTTCAGAGGCTGCCTTGCCAGCTGCTGCCAAAACCTCACTTCACTCATGAAAAGCTTATTGATAAGGAAATACCTACGTTTCAACCACTCTTTAAAGCCACCATCAATCTTTCTTTGCTTGCGCTGCTCTCTTGTAGGTATTGCCCATCTTAAGATATTTGCCAGCTACAAGTAAACACACGTAACTTACCTGCGTGCTTACATACAGGACTCATAATTGTATGCATCGGGGCAGTTTCAACTGGGAAAACCGTCTGGAGGAAAGGGTTAACCTTCCCACCCCCCACTGCTAAGGTCCCGATCCAAACCAGAGCCCTCTCACCTCCTGGCAACTGCATTTCACAATAAAGGGGGTAGCCATAGTTGATCTTTTGCAGCAAAACTGACAAAGACCCCTTTGGAACCTGAAAGGCTAACAGATTTATAGCAGCATGAGTTTCTGCTGGCAGGCAACAACAATGTACAGTATGAAGATCGGAAGCAGGATTTCTTGTGAACCATTTAAGGAAAATGATGATCTGTGCTTTAAAAAGAATTTGGAGAAATGCCCTTCAGAGAATAATAAAAAAGTGTGTGTGTGTGTGTGTGTGTTATTTTTCTGGTGTGACTCAGGGTGCATCAGTTTCCAGCAAAGCAGAGAGACAGTGGTCTCTTTCATGCACAGCTGCAGGTATACTTGCAGCCTTGAAAAGATTAGATAAAACAGGATTTATTTGAAGTTGTATCTCCCTGAAGGAATGCACAATATTGTTTTGGATGCCAGTCTGGGAAGAGACCTTGTTTCCCTGAAAAACATCTTGTCATGTTGTTGGCAAAGATTAGCAAAGAGAAGCATTTGGCTAAGATTTGCCCCAATATCATGCCTTTTCATCAGTTTTATTCATGTATTTTTGATGTCTATCCCACCTTATCCTCGGAGCACTGTGCAGGTAGCAACACATTTAAAATGCAGCACAGTGAAAGTGCCGAGTTGAATGCCCGCTTGCCATCTAAAAAACCATTGTAGAACAGATTAAAACAATCCTACATCTTCTTTGCCTGCTTCTTTGTTTTTTTACATGCACTATTATAGAACAACAACAGTGTCTGCAGATATTCTCAGAAATGGGCTTTGGTGACTTTGCACAATTATGGGCAACTGTTGAGACCCTCTCTCTATGTCTGCTACGGCTCTTTGAACCAGGGTGCTGTAGTGGTTAGAGTGTCTCGCACTAGTATCTGGGAGATCAGGGTTCTAGTTTGGGTGCCCTTGGGCCAGTAACTGCTTCTCAGCCTAACTTACCACCCAGGGTTGTTAAATGAGGAGATGGAGAACCATGTTTACTGCCTTGAGCAACTTGAAGAACAAGGTGGGCTATAAATGCAATAAATAAACAAACTTGGGATGTGACTGGTATCAGGAGCCAATGGTGTGTCATGGATAGGGGTCTAAAGCTTGCCCCAGGCTTGAAGGGGAGCCCTTGACATATTATCCTCTATGGGCCCATTCCTGCACCCCAAACCCACTCTATGGGTTTACCTGGTAGCAGCAGTGATCTTTCAATTGCTGCTGGGTAGCCACTTTTATATCTCCCACAATGGCCCCCAAGATGGTGTTGCTCCACAGCAATGTAGGAAGTTTAACATGGTGCCTCCCTCACCATTGGACCCTGCCAGGCCTCTGATTCCCCAGCAGTTGTCTGAAGATTCCAGTTGCTAATGTTGGCCCCGAATCATAGCATAATCCAAGCTTGGACGAAAATAATCAAGACAACAATCAGATAGCATTTTTAGAGAAACTTGGCATGATGCTCCTAGCCAGGAATTGGGAGATCTCTTGATCAGGATTGGCCCACTATGTTTCCTGCCAGAGTGGATCAGCAAATGATGCCCACTCTACAAGTCAAAGAGCGTAGTACTCAAGGTAGCCAGGTTCTTATTCTTACACCTGAAAACATCCTACAAATGCCTCTTCCATGTCCTGGCTGTAAAAATACAGTGGAACCTCGGGTTGCGGATGTAATCTGTGATGGAGGCATGTTCGTAACCTGCAGTGTCATGTTGGCACACGCACGTGATGCGATTTGGCGCTTATGCGCATGCGCGAGCGGCAAAACCCAGAAGTAACCCTGAAAACACGTAACCCGAAGCATTTGTAACCCGAGGTACCACTGTACAGTAATAAATTCAGTGGCTAACAATTTGCTATTGAGAGGGGTATGTGCAAAGAAAGTCATCTCTGTTGCATTTTGTTGTTGTTGTCGTTTAGTCCATTAGTCATCTCAGACTCTTTGTGACCCCATGGACCAGAGCACGCCAGGCACTCCTGTCTTCCACTGCCTCCCGCAGTTTGGTCAAACTCATGTTAGTAGCTTCAAGAACACTGTCTAACCATCTCGTCCTCTGTCATCCCCTTCTCCATGTGCCCTCAATCTTTCCCAACATCATGGTCTCTTCCAGGGAGTCTTCTCTTCTCATGAGGTTGCCAAAGTATTGGAGCCTCAGCTTTAGGATCTGTCCTTCCAGTGAGCACTCAGGGCTGATTTCCCTCAGAATGGATAGGTCTGATCTTCCTGAAGTCCATGGGACTCTCAAGAGTCACCTCCAGCACCATAATTCAAAAGCATCAATTCTTTGGCGATCAGCCTTCTTTATGGTCCAGCTCTCACTTCCATACATCACTACTGGGAAAACCATAGCTTTAACTATAAGGACCTTTGTTGGCAAGGTGATGTCTCCGCTTTTTAAGATGCTATCTAGGTTTGTCATCACTTTTCTCCCAAGAAGCAGGTGTCTTTTAATTTCGTGACTGCTGTCACCATCTGCAGTGATCATGGAGCCCAAGAAAGTAAAATCTCTCACTGCCTCCATTTCTTCCCCTTCTATTTGCCAGGAGGTGATGGGACCAGTGGCCATGATCTTAGTTTTTTTTATTTTGAGCTTCAGACCATATTTTGCCTCTCCTCTTTCACCCTCATTAAGAGGTTCTTTAATTCCTCCTCACTGTCTGCCATCAAAGTTGTGTCATCTGCATATCTGAGCTGTTCTGTTGCATTTTAGCAGTTACACAAATCTCCTTTAAAGGGTCAGGCTTTGTGTCTTTTTTTTTTTAAATGACTTGTCTGTTTTTGTTCTTTTAAATAAATTGTTTATGTATGTAGACGTCGTTCTGTTGGGACATGGTGCATTTTATTGTGCCACATTCTTGGCCTCATCGTTGTTAAAGCTAAGATTCTTCCCATTTTTCCTTTCCTTGTTTGGCTCATAAATGACTGGTATTTCAGAAATTCATTCTCAGGAAATAGCTCTGCTGTATATGAAATGGTAGTGCTTGAACAGGAAAGAGAGATGGACTTATTCAGCCAACAGTTGGTCCGGCTTTATTAAAACTATTTCCCCCTCCAATCAGGAGTGTGTTCTTCTTTATCTCCTGGAGTTTTTAACCTGCAGTCTCCCCTTTGCCAAATACATTAGGATGGCGAGGGGTACCCCATGGCCAACTATTATTATCTTAAGTATTTATATCCTGCCTTTTTCCCAGGCTGGGATTGAAGGGATCTTACAACATTTTAAAACACTATTGTAAAATACAAAGTAATAAAAGCAAACTTGTTAAAAACAATAAAATACTTAAAATTGTGTTGAAGCATTGGTCTGCCTAGCTCTGTCTGCTGCAGCTGGGAGCCCACCCTCCAAGGTCTGTTCCCAGCTTCCTGTGGGTGCTGGGACCCCAGCAACATTACGTGTGTGCTACTATTGAATATGGCATTGCAAAGGTGAATTTTGTAGGAGCATTGCTCCCAGAAGCACTGACCGTCTGTAACTTCAAAACAAAGCTTATCATTTCAGTGTGTGCTCACTGATCTGGATATAATAATATGTGCATTGCAATTTCCATTCCTTCTCACAGGTACCACCATGGTGAAGCCAAAACTGAACAGAATGGATGCTATCGTCATTGTGTTGATGAAAACATTGAAAGGAGAAACCACTATTTGGATCTTGCAGGAATAGAAAACTATACGTCAAAATTTGGGCCAGGTATATTATGCATTTTCTATAATTTACCTGCTCCCTAGAGAAGCTATTGTAATGATCTATATGTTTAATATCTCATTCATTCTCTCTCTCTCTCTCTCTCTCTCTCTCTCTCTCTCTCTCTCACACACACACACACTATTTATTTATTTATTTATTTATTTATTTATTTATTTATTTATTATTGGATTTTTCCTTCTTTTTTTAGCTGTTTGTGTTTTAGCTGTAAGCCACCTTGAGTCCCTGTCAGGGAAAAGGTGGGATATAAATATAATAATAATAATAATAATTTAGATCTCATCTATTCCGACCATCCTTTTTATTGTTGTTAAAATTGGATCTTTAGACTTGTAGGTGCTCAAGTAACTGGAACCCAGTGAGAACTAAACTAAAATTTCCAACTCTATTGACCAAGTGTAAAAATGATCATTAATCCAGCTGCTAGGGAGCTGCTTTTAAACAAACATCATCATCATCATCATCATAATCACCATTATATTTAGCTCATCCTCTGTTTGGTACATTGGTTTATTTTACTTCAACTGCTTCCCACTTTTGTTGTCATGTCAGTACTTGGAGCCTTAAAATGACCAGGTGCTCCACTTCTTGTTTCTCAGGATCACCACCAGCGGCTCAAAAACACGACCCTCCCGTCCGAGTCGCAAATCAAACAAGGTCCCGTTCCCACGAGCCAGAAATCTTCCACGCCCACCAGCGCAGATCGCCAGCAGCGGACCCCGGCCACGTCAGTTTGATGGAAGCCTCCTACGCAAAGCTTGCAGAGATACAGCAGAGGCTGCGGAGCCAAGATGCGAGCAGGCATTTTGCCAAGTCTCCCAAAGCTCAGGGCAGAAACGCCTCTTCCGCCAACGCGGGGAGAGCTGTAAGGAGTAAGCCTGCCCAAGGGGCCTCCGTGCCGATGGCTTCCCCCACCACGCGGCTGGGCCCAAACCTCCCTTATCTCCCCATGCAGCCTCAGCCAGCTTACAAGAAACACAAGCAGAGGGCCAAAGAGACTCACCAAGTCTGCAAAACCTTCCAGCCCCCCGGGACGGTTTTTGAAAAAGAGCACGTGAGAGACCTGCCTGCTGTCATCTTGTACGAAGGCCAAGTGGGGCAGATGATTCAGAGACACGAGCACCACCACCACCACGAGCACCACCACCACTATCACCACTTCTACCAGACATGAAATGGACCCCCTGCTGCCGTCCGTTAGCGAACCATCCCGATATGAAGGAGGCCTTTTTAGCTGCCACACTCTGGAAGAAAAGTGTTCTTCTTATTAACCTTGTTGCTACTCCATTAATATTCCGCTAGCACCCATCTTAGGAGTTATATGAAAACACTAAGATTAATAATAATAATAATAATAATAACCTAACACTATTTATATTATGTGGGACTGTGTAGCTTACTTTATTAATTTGTGGATTTAAAGTTTGGCTTGTACAAGAACACCCGTGCACAAGAGCAAACAGCCATAGCTATCATCACGAGCAGTGCTTGAATGCAGGTTGTCAATGCACTTCTGGCAAGGATCCCTTCCTCCCCGGTAACTGGAAGAGATGCTGCAAAACAATAAGGCTATGACACCCAGCTTGTCCCATTCGTTGCCTCATTGCACACAAGCCCATCATCAGGGGAGCAATGTTCGAAGGTTCTGGACTCCGGGAATATAAACAGCTGCTACCTCTCGTATAATTCAGAACTTCTTAATGATTGTATTGTGCTATGTCGGGGTGGGGCTGGGGGGGTTGTTTTTATTTGACTGCATTCATGTAGCCTGTATATGTTTTACTCCTCACCTCCTTGCAAGCTATATCTTAATATTAATTATGTGGAAATAACTAACTATATTTGTCAACAGAGCTACGTTTTTCAACTTATTTCCCCACCCCCTTTTTTACCATTTTCTTTTTAAACAGACACCTTTACGGTCTGCTTTATATATTGGGTACTATTTAAACATATATTTTCTCTTTCTTATCGGCTGTTGTGTGTTGGAAAGCCATCATTAAGGAGCATGTTTCATAGCAGTCGGGATAGGGGTCTTCAGATGATCTGTGGGGTCCTGGCACCAGAAGAGTGAAATAGGCCTCAGAGGCAAGGGGGCATAGGTAGACTGCACCCATTTATCCCTGTTCACAGTCACCACTCTGAACAACAGCAAGAGGTTTGCACTCGTTTGTAGCATTCCTCTCTTTCTCACTGTTGCAAAGGCTGCTTCTGTAACCCTCAGTGAATTGGATTTTCCCTTCTTGGGTGTCACCCTGTGATGACATCACAAGTTGGCTTGTTGCTGGCTTCAGCCAATCTCCTGTGGTCTTCCTTCACCAAACACACACACACACCACTCTGCATATGAGATGCCTTCCTCTAAATTTGCATTGGGCGCCATCTTGACAACAAAGGCATATAAGACAGCAATATTGTTACTCAGCTGGGGCATTGCTAACCTTCACTTTTCAGCTTATAGTTTTCCTACACCCCCACCCCTGTGTGTATGTGTGTGTGTGTGTGCATGCACACGCACACACACACACTCATTTAATTTTTCAGGTTGTGGATTTCTTCTTCTTTTGCTTGATTCTCCTGCTCCTTCATTTCCCACATTGTTCTTTTAGAGAGAGAGAGAGAGTTGTGGACAGAATATTGCTTTTCTCACCTTTTAAATGTTGGCAAATATATAAAAATATAAATATATATAAATATGAATATCTATTAATATACACACTCTCAGGTACATTTTTTGTGTTTTATACAAATCTGTGGGTTGTTTTTTTAAGAAAATATATATATATATTAACATTTTAATCTTAAAGCAGCGACTCTTTGGACATGCTATTTGAACATACAAGTATGTGTGTTCCTTTCCCCACCCCAATCTCCCAGCTGCTTCTTGATTTTTGGTTCTGCAGCATCTACTACTTCTGCCTATTTCTTTAAAAACAAACAAAAATTATCTGTCTTCTAGTCTCCCCCTCCACATTCCTATCATATGACCTCCACCCCATAAAGCAGGTTAAGTCATGATGTAAAAAGTCATGACTGTCAAAGGTAAACCTGGAGCAAGCATGGCCAAAGAGTTGTTAAGCTTGATTCCCTGCCCCCCCCCTCGGGACCAGCAGCTAGAGAACATAGGGCCAAATTGGTTAGACCATGGTGCTGAGAATGCAAATGTTGCAAGTTTGATCCCTGTATGGGACAGCTGCATATTCTTGCATTGCAGGGGGTTGAAATAGATTGTCCTCAGGGTATCTTCCAACTCTATAAAATCCTAAGAACAGAAGAGCCTGCTGGATCAGACTAGTGCCCTGTCTAGTCCAGCAACTTATTCTCACGGTGGCCACCTAGATTGCTGTGGGAAGCCAGCAAGCAAGACCAGAGCCCAACAGCAATCTGAGGCATACCACCTCTGACAGTGGAGGCAGAAAATATACATTGTGGCTAGTAGCCATGGAGAACCTTATCCTCCATGAATTTTTCTGATCCTCTTTGAACGCCATCAAAGTTGGCCACCATCACTAAAATCTGTCCTGAATCTTCCAACATTTAGCTTCATTGGATAAAAATCCAGCTACCTGAGGAGCTCTGGTTTCCTCACTCAGAGGCAAGAAGGCTACTTGTAGAGGGGGGCATTATGAAGACAACCGGACTTGCTGTCTGTCTGGTGGCCCTTGGCTCACCACCCTCTACCCCTTCTCATTAACCCACTAGCATTCTTAAGCCTTCATCGCTCTTCTTCTACAGCAGCCTTCCCCAACCTAGTTCTCGCCTACTGTTATTGGACTACAGCTCCCATCACACCTGACCTTTGGCCATGCTGGCTGGGGCTGAAGGGAGTTATAGTCCAGAATATTTGGAGGAGGCTGTGGTACAGGAACTAGGATCAGATCAGACCTTCCCATCTGGCTCTGTCAGCAGACAGCTCTCTCGTCTTTTCTGCATAGCACCCATTGCCCCCACACAGATGAAGAGCTCCTTCCTGGAAGCAGCAACAGTAAACCCTCCTTGCCTCCCATGCGGGAACCAAAACACACAGGGAGCAAGTGGTGCATTTCAAAAGGAGGGACTCTGCCAAGGCTTCTGTTGCTGTTCCCATTGCAGCTAAGGAAGAAAATTAAAGAGCTCTTTGCCTGTGGCCTTGACTCTCACTGGAGTAGGTAAGGAGGTGAAGGCAATGCTGCTGGCCCTTCAGCACTTGGCCATCCCATTAAAAATAAGTTGTCAGGCAGAGCAGCAAAGGGAGGAGACCGTTTTAGGCTTTCTGCTCTAATCAGGTGGCAATTTGGTGTTTACAAGAGAGCAAAGAATATTGAAGAAGGGGGTGCACAGTTTGGTGTGTGCCTTTTGCAGAAGCTACCAAAAGGAAGATCTTGGGGAGGGGTTGTTCTAGGGCTGCACTTCCCCTCTGGCCACAGTCCTTGGCCCCTTTACCAGTCAACAAGCTAGTAAGCCAGGACCCCTTTGTTGCATTTGCAAATTAAAAGGAAGTCTCTGACCACACACACACAAACAAACAAACAAACAAACAAACAAAACTGTGTGGAATTTTTTGTTAAGCATTTACTTTTGCTTTTATCTTCTTTCAGTATTTGTGATTGTTGTTGTTTACAATATTGTGAGATGTTCTTCCATTTTAAAAAATAATGGGGAGCCCCAGCTCAAATTTTGATCAGTTCAAAATGGGATGTTCTGTTTGAAGAAGGAAGCGTGATGTGTACAGTGACGCCAAATACATTGAAGAGTCTGACCTGGTTGTGGCTGGTGATCAGAATTAACACTTGTTCATTAGTTCTACAACTCTTGTCTCAAAAAGAAAATCTAAGCAATGCTTTCCTCTTCCTTTTAAAACAAAACCAGCCATGTTTTACATGAGTGTTATTTTCCTTCTGTCAACATTTGGTCCAGTTATGTCTGGCGAGATCTTTTAAAGTGTGTTAATCTGCGTGACGGCTAGCCCATTTGGTTTATCCTTTGAATTTCTAAAGTTAAAAAAAAAAGATTATTTATATGCTGAATATTTTTTTTTGTATAGAAAACTGGGGAGGGGAAAGTTGGTTAGAACAGTCTTTACTTAACCACTGAGTTGTTCTAGTCTATTTTGCTGCTTGTGTTATCAAACCCTTCCTTTCCTCCAATGTATATATAATTATGGACTACAAAAAAGAAAAAAAGGCATATCACATGCCTAGTAGAAGGAATAAGCTTATTTATATGATAGTGTTAAACAAAGTCTGATGTATTCAAGTGATTTTTGTTATACTGCATGCAACCCCACGAGTGTAACACATTCCATTGGAGAAAAGATGCCATGTCTTTAGGTTCTTAAGAAAGTGGTGTTTGTCGTTTCCTTTCCTGTTTTCTTCCTATCTGTTGTATGTTTTCCACATACAATCAGGCAACTCCAACAATGCAAAAGAACATATCTCTTTTTGACTCAGAAGGAGGTAAAGAAATTGCATTAGCAATGGTTTTAGGAGTCTTTAAGGGGACACGGGTGGTGCTGTGGTCTAAACCACAGAGCCTAGGGCTTGCCAATCAGAAGGTCGGCGGGTCGAATCCTCGCGACAGGGTGAGCTCCCGTTGTTTGGTCCCAGCTCCTGTCCACCTACCAGTTCGAAAGCACGTCAAAGTGCAAGTAGATAAATAGGTACCACTCTGGTGGGAAGGTAAACGGCATTTCGTGCATTGCTCTGGTTCACCAGAAGCGGCTTAGTCATGCTGGGCACATGGCCCGGAAGCTGTCTGTGGACGAAACCACCTCCCTTGGCCTATAGAGCAAGATGAGCGCGCAACCCCAGAGTCGTCAGCGACTGGACCTAACGGTCAGGGGTACCTTTACCTTTAAGCAACACTCCTCCCAATACCCCCTTCCCTTCAGCAATCCGTTTTGTTCAGGAGAGAGTCATGGATGTGTTGGCTACAAGATTTTGTTGGGTGAGTCCAAGCATTGGCAGTGTGTTTTGGGGTGGTGTTAATCTAACCTTTAAGATGTTTTTTTTCCTGGATAAGCACCTTTTAAATCATTTTATAGGGGATTATATGTATGTGGTTAGGGGTAAAGGATAGAAATCAACTCAAGGTTGTGCAAGGAAAATGCCTCTCAAGGCTGGTTTTGTGTAGGTGCAAAATGGCAGTGGCGTGATGTGAATGGTTAAATTTGCTCTTGACCAAAAGTAGCCAACACACAGGACAGTTGCCTAGTTCTCATTGTGGTGGTAGTGAGCTTGCTTTTGAGGTGCATTGTTTTAGATTGCCAGTTGGGGGTTCAAATGCCTGAAAGCTCTTCCATAAGATAAAAAAAAATTCTCTTGAACCTTGGCAGGTAGCATGCTGGGGAAAAGAAGGCTATGCTGGAACCATAAAGTTGCCAGAAGAGTCCTGCTGAATCAGACCAAAGGCCAGTCTAGTCCTACATTCCATTTCCCATTGTGACACCCACCTCCCCTAATTGCCTTTGATAAGTCCACAAGCAGTGCAGCTATGCACCATCTAAAAAGAAAAACCACATTACAAAAAGATCACAAGGTGTCCTGAACCCCTGGCCGGCAAGTCAGCATGTCAAATCCCCAGTCAGTTTTAATCCACATGCCCAGTGTCCCACAGAGATCCTGGCGCATCCAAGTCAAGGTCCATCAACATGGGTAGTTGAGCAGGAACCTCAGTTCTGCCCTTTTTCACTTTGCCTGCTGATTGCAGCATCTGGGCTTGATGAGCCATGTGACTCTCACCTGTTCCAAGCCTACTCCAGCTGAGGAATCACAAATCTAAAACTAGTTAGCCTCACCTGGCCAGCTAAGGAGCTGGGCTGTTGGCCCTTGCCTGACTCAGCCTCCTGGAACACATCACCCACTGCTCCCTACCCTTCAAATCCCACCATGTTCATGGAGACAGGGGTCACTCTGGCTCTGTTGATGAGTCCTGCTGCTCTGGTTCCTGTGCACTGACCCCCATCCCTTCATCATCCTCCATCACCCTGTGAGTACTTCCTACACCAATCTTCTCCTTCCCCATTCCCAGCTTGCCCCAGTGTGTCCCAGTCCCGGCTACACCGCTCGCCAGGATACTCTTCCTCCTCCCTGTTGAGTTGCTTGTTTATGACACTAGGGTGCAGATTTGCACAAAATGTGCATATGTCACATGTCGAGATGCAAATATCAAAAAATTCAAATAGAAATGAAATGGTAGAAAGACTGGCCAGGTGATCTGTATTCTCTCTAGGGACAGAGGTAGAGATTTGTTTTGGTTCACATTTAAAGGCAAAGTGAAATGCAGACATCCTTCGAAATGCACACTCCTCTGATTTTGCTTTGCAGTTTTCCACCCACATAATGTCTACAAAAATGCACATGCTTGGATAAAGTGTGTGTATGTGTGTTAATAAGAATTACATACAAAAATGCATTATATTGGGGAAAATTGTTTTGCACAATTGTGCACTTAAGGGAAACTGCATACAATAATGTGTACGTTAGGCAAAATTCATTTTAAGTCCATGAGGACTTTAAAAAAAATTCGGTATGGAAA
This sequence comes from Podarcis raffonei, assembly GCF_027172205.1. Lineage (NCBI taxonomy): Eukaryota > Metazoa > Chordata > Lepidosauria > Squamata > Lacertidae > Podarcis > Podarcis raffonei. The sequence continues at coordinate 57,066,287 of NC_070609.1, read as the reverse complement.
TATGGAGAAATGGACTTAAGAACTAAAAAATGAGAAACTGAAATGGGCAGATTCACCCATACCTAGTGCCTGCTCAGACTGCAGTCCAAGTGTTGATGAGCAGCTTCAAGGCCCCTGTACTCAGTGATTTATCTTTACCCAGGACTTTGACCAGAAAACTCTTCAAATACATGACAGTTTCAAACAGAGAACTGCTCTCTATAAAGGACACACAACCATCCTAGTAATATCCCCATTACTACAAGCGCCAAGCAAATAATATTCAGTGGCCTATTACCTGGGGGTTACATAGAGTTATTGGTGTCACCACTGTGGGCTTCCTGGTTCCATGATAGGGCCTTTTCAGTGGAATGCCCTCCTGAGTGACATTCATCTTTCTCCCTCATTGCTGACTTTCAGGAGAAATCTAAAAACATTCCTTTTTACCCAGGCATTTGATACCCAGACACTGTTCCTGACTGCCCCAAGATCATTGGTTGCTAATGTTCTTTAACTATTTAGAATGTTTTTAATGCTTTATCACTGCTGTGTTTGCCACCGTGGGTTCCTTCAAGAGGAAGGGCAGAATATAAACCAATAAATTATTATTAATATTTTAAAACCTCAATTTACGCTGTTAGTCACCTTTCTGCTAAACTAAAACATAACAAACAAGAGCCTGCTGGGTCAGGCCATTGGCTTATCTAGTCCAGCACCCTGTTCTCACAGTGGCCTGTGGGAAACTCACAGGTGGGAACCCTCCAGTGATTTCCAGCAACTGGTATTCAGAAGCATTGCTGCATCTAACAATGGAGGCAAAAACACCTACAAATTGTCACTTTTCCTCTGTTGGGCAATTGCTTCACCCCCCTGACCATTTTGGGTGACTTTTCCCACAGTCAGGGATCTCCCTGACCTGCTAATATGTTCATGTGTCTAAAGGGACTTTTTTGTATGTGAGCCTCCACCTGTGGATTGAAGTGGCACATCCCAGACCAGCAATTGTAGTTAGGCAATTTTAAGACTGGATTTAATGATCTTACCAGGGGAGTGGGGATGAAACTGTGTATTGCATCACTCACTTAAACCAACCCTGCTGCATTTGAGGGTCATGCAGAGTGGGGGCCCCAAATACCAATCTTCATGACACCACTGGTTCAGACACAGGTTTTACCACCCAACTGGGAACTAAGCTTTCCTTCTTTTGAATCAACTGAGTCAGGACATTGAACCTGCAAGCTTCCGATGGCACTGTAAGTTTTTCTGTCAGAAAAGATGGCAGCAAAATGGCTCCCAGGAACGGAGGGAGGGGGAGAAGGTTCACCTTTTTTCCAATCAATGGGTGTTTTGTTCTTGATCTCTGTAGAGCTAATCTTTCAAAGATTCTAAGGTGAATACTGAAGGAAATTAAACAGGGTGTCTTATGTGGGGGTTGGCTGGTTGAGATGTTTTGTTCACTTTCCAAAATGCAAACTATATCTTGCTGAGATTTTGTGAAATGCAAATGAACTTTAGTAACATGGCATCAATGTGCTTTTTTAAACAAACAAACAAACAAACAAAAACAAACTTATATCAGTTGTGTAGAAACGTACAGTATTTAAATACTGTCTTGCATTTGTATTAATGTGCATTAATTGTGAATAACTGAACATGTCATGTAGCACAGTTTATGTTTTGGGTTATTTTTTATTCACAGAACTCTTAAGCCTCCATAACATTTTTGTAAAAAAGGAAAAAGGAAAAAAAAGTTTGCTTTTCAGTATTTTGTATAGTTAATATAGATGGTTTTGACTAAATGCTTTATTTATTTAATAGCAAAACTGTGCCAAGAGAAACCCCTGTTAATTAAAATTTTTACTAGTTCAGACGTTTTCTCCCCTTTATTTTGTTAAGTTCAGCGTCATCATTCCTCCAGTTCTCATTTCATTTTCATTCATTTGTATTCTAGACTTAAAAAAAAAAAAGTAGAAGAATTGTTTTGGTCACATGGTTGAGGACCTTCACTGATGCTGCGGCAAACTCTTCTTACATTGTCGTTGTTGCATTATTATTGGAGATTTGTTGGGAGTGTAGGGGTTGCCAAAAAATCCAAAATGCATTGTGGGGCGGGGGGGGGGGGGTAGAGACAAAAGGCTGTTCAGGTCTGTATAAAATTTACAAGTGCTACTTTAGATATACAGGTGCAAATTTAGAAAGTTGCTTTACTTTAATTAGAAATAGACTGCATCTCACTACAGTGGGGAATACCTTGCCCACTTAGCCAGGTGCTAATAGGCAGCATGTGCTTTCCTTTCATGGGAACCATCCATGCTATACATTTAAAGCAGTAACATAACCACTTAAACAGACTTTCCCTAAATAATCATGTGGAATGTAGTTTCTTAAAGTTGCTGAGAGTTGTTAGAGGATCCTTATTCCCTTCATAGAACTAAAGTTCCCAGGGTGCTTTAGCTATCAATTTTTCTTCTCATGGAAATCTGTGAGGGGAATAGGGTTTCCTAAGCAACTTTCAGCACCCTTAGCAAGCTACGCTTCCCAGCTTTCTTTCTGGGGGCTTTGTGTGACTGTTCAAAGTGATAATCATAGTGTTTTGGTGCTATTTACCTTTAAACCAGACTTGGACTTGTCAGCCCATAAAATGGTGGGAGCAATGCAAAACCTGATTTCAGTTATCAAAAAAGCCTGAGGCCTAGTCATGAACACCTCGAGAAGCAACCTGCCTCTTGAGTAGATGGAATCTTGATTTGATAACAGATTTCCCCAGATGGGGACAAACTTTTGATTGACCTAAAGTTCGGCCTTTTGGCATGATGGTTAGAAATATTCTAAGACAGGCCATGTTTATCAAAAGCAACCAAGGGAGGAGTCCCCCCACTCCCCAATTCCAGGCCCCTGGGCCGAACTTAACATTTTAGATCTCTGTTTTCTAAAAAGTGTTTTTGTCTCCATGAAAACACCACCTCCATTACTAATTCAGTTTCTGTATTGCTGCCCTGAGGGCACGACGAGCATTTGGCTGTGTTTTTCCTTGTTTCTTTGTCTCAGACCCTGAAGCAATAGTTTCCAAATTAGAGTGAATGTTAATTAGTTTCTTCAAATGACTGTGTGCAGTATCCACAATGCAATGGTGACTGTTGGCAAGGAAATTCTGGCCAGTGATCGAAATTGACTGTCAAGTTGGCTGGAAACACTCCTGGGTTGAAAAATAACTTGGCGGGGCTGAGGCTGGGCTTGCTGCTGGGTTTCATTCTTTTGAGTGGTCCTGTCTTTCCCTGGATACAACCTTGACGGTTGGTAGAAATGTTGCAGAGTTGTTAGAAGGCCCTAATGAAACCCTGGAGTATTTAATGTATGGACTAGATATTATTGCTCATTCTACCACACGTTTCACCAAACACCTGCTCCCTCCCTGCCTCCTGCTTCCTGCAAAGAGGATACAGACAACCAACCAGTGGAACGTCCCCATTTTGGGCCATCTATATGGGCTCTTGCTTCCATCTTTTTTTCTTTTCTTGGGAAACCATCAGTCTAAAAACATCCAGCATGAGGGCTAATCTGCACATACAGCAGAATCCCGACTGAACTGCTCTATACCTGTACCGAGAATTACATTTTAAAAATATCTGGGAAAACACTGCATTATATTTTGATCCTTACATATATTGGTGTGCTTTTTAATTGTTGTTTTTATGATTATTTTATCTTACATATGTTAGCTGCCCTGAGATTCCTACAGAAGGAAGGGTGGGATATAAGCACAGGGATAATAATAATAATAATAATAATAATAATAATAATAATATTATTATTATTATTATTATTATTATTATTATTAATGTGGAGTAGCATTCAAAAACATAACCCCCATCTGCAGCCTACCAACCGGTCCAGGGTTCTAATGCCTCATTCCGCTTAGGTAAACACCAGCGGTAAAGTCTATTCCTCAGATCTCTTCTGTAATCTTCTGTGCCTTCAAAACATGCTTTTAAACAAAAGACTGCAATTATATTTTGAAATCTAAAATCTGGGTTCAAAGAAGCTTACAGCAATAAAACAAAAAAAAGTACAATAAAAACCATAAAAAGTTAAAAGTTAATTGCTTGCAAGTTTCAACTTGCATCTGGAACTGTCACATCAAATAAATATGCAGTTGGCTGCTGCCCCTTTATCAGCTCATTCTAATATAGTGTTAAGTATCACCTGATTGTGGCATTTGAAAATGTTTTATTTTGTGCAAGCACGTCTTCTATCCTTTTAAAATCGCATTTTGGGGTGCTTCCCAGTCCCCCACCAACATCAACTAAATGCATCTGCTGGATCAACAGCAACAAAAGCCATTTTCAAAAACATAACAGAGTGAAGGATTCCTCCCTCCCACCAATAGAAGCTTTGTACACATTCTTGTTTATTCTGCATCCAGTGCACTCCCACTGCTGGTTTCAGAAGCGGTGCACTCCGGACATTTGGTCACAATCCGTACCTTTCCTGACATTTCTGGCCAGCCTCAATCCAAATTCAGGAAAATAATGGCCTAGCTGCATTGTAAGCTGTCAAGGAGTACACAGCCAGAGTTAAGGTGTATATCTACGTCTTCATGCACATACACGCACCCAATTCTGATGTGAAATGTAGCTGCAACATTGGCAGAAGCAATTTAAGGGAGCTTGCAGATTTTGGGGAGGGGGAGATGACAAGGAGGTTGGGGGGGCAGGGGAGGGGGGGGAGATAAACCTTATTATGTTTCTTTGCCAAAGGAGAAAAGAAACGATATTGACTTAAATGTGGGGAATTTAAAAGGGGCCATATGTTCTCACTTTGTGCTTTGTTTCTAATAGATAGACAGAAATCTTTTGAAGTGTGGATTGGCTCAGTGGGGTGCAGGCTTCTGTAGAGAAAAGATGCTAAAAGGGAGGATGTGAGAGGGCATATGAAACTCTATTAGCCATGCAACAGCAGAGAGAGAAAGGCAAATCCAATGATAATGTACATCTGTTTCAGGGAGTTTATAAGCTTTGAACATTTTTTATGTGCTGATAAGTGGATCCTTTTCTTACCATAACTTAGAACTTCAAAGGAGATTGTGTGGATAATGCAAATTGCTGAAATATGAGATTTTCCTACAAAGAGGTTTTCCAAAAAAAGAAGAGAGAGAGAGAGAGGAAAGAATTAAGGCTAATTGATGCCACAGTCTTTTATGTGCAGTGTAAAAACTCGACAAAAATTGATTTTTTAATATTTTTTTAAAGGGCATTGACGGAAAATATATTGGAGGCTGTTTCCCCCCCCCTCTCTCTCTCCACCCCCACCCTTTGTGGGCATGGTCTTTGGTTTGAAAGAGAGAAGCTTCTGTAAGTTGAACATTTGTCTTCCAATATCAGCGAAGCAATAATAATGTAGCATAAATTAAGAGACATAGCCTAGCTGTTAATGCTATCAAAGTCTGTCATGTCAGGGGAATGTTAAGAAACCACAAGTGGAAAGCAGCACGGAGTATGGAACGATCTTATCTGCTTCAGTCAACTGCCAATTTCATCTCCATAACAAGCCGCAGGATCACAGTATATTGCCATTGCTATTATCACCTGTCTGCGCCATCCGGATACTGAACAGGAACAATTAACCTATGGAACTCACTGGCACAAGATGCTATGAAACCTCAGGTGTGAGTGGCTCATTGGTGTTTTTTGTTTTAAAGAGAAGTGGACGTACCTCTCCCAAACAAACCATTCCCTCTATTCCCAATCTTTGGGGGCAAGGTGCCTCCAAAACAGCACCACCCACACAAGAGGGAGCTATTTGCAGGTTTGCAGAAGTATAAAAATCCTAAAAGAGGCAACTCCTTGACACAGTTCAGTGAGAGCTGAACTTGCTCAGTGGCAATGGAATGCTGACTGTTGTGAGGAGTGGAAATGGAGTGCCTGGAATTGTGAACAGAGAACACAACCCACACTAAAAACGTTTTGTTGCAGGCCCCATTATCCAAAGCTAATAGCCATTACATCTGGCAATGAAATCCCATGTTCAAGGACTGCAAAAATTTCAGTTATTCATTACTCACAGTGGGGCAGAAAGACCGGACTTGAAGAAACAGGGGCAATTGTTAAGCATCTGAGAGCCACACGGCATGACTTCTTGTCACTTGTTTGCGACTTTGACTGCTTTGGATAGTCTTCTCTGGGGCTTTCTTGTTAGTTCTGACTAGCAGTGACTAGGTGAGATCTCTGTGTGACTTTCACAGGCCTGCTACCTTAGATGCTTTCCAAATGGAACTGTCCAGGAGCAAACCCAGGACTTTTCCCAGGTGCTAAGCATCTGGTCAATACGGAAAGGGGAGAATGTCAAGGACTGTATTTAGGTAGGGCTTTATTCCGTTTCACCAACACTTCCTTTCCTGACAATTTCAACATTTTAAGGGATCTTATTGAAAGTCTAGCGATCATTTCCACCTTATTTCCCCCCAGAAAAACCTGGAAGATTGTGGGAGTGTTGCATTGTAATGTAACATGAGAAAAATCCCGTAATTTAAAATTTAGCATGACATGTTGGTATATCCATCAAACACCAGTTCCATAATGCAACAGGTGATGCAGTGAAAAAGGAACTTTAGAAGTTGAGACAGAAGTGCTGAGATTATAACCAGGAAAATGTAACGCAACAAACCCCACATCTGAATGAAGCCCTGCAGGCCTCCAATGATTTGTTTTCTAGTGGGAAGGAAGGTACCATAACTCAGTGGAAGAGAATCTGCCTTGAATCCAAAAAGGCTGTGAATGAGTCCTTGCCATTATGGCAAAACTGGGAGAGTGGTTTACTGAAGCATCAGCTACTTCATAGATGGTGTGAAGCAAGCTGGTGATGTCCTAGAATCAAGGATGAAGCAAGCAGAGGGAGACAAATGTGTTAAGAACAGAAATAAGGAGGTGCTTTTTCCCCGCTCAGAGAAAATCACCTCTTACTTCATTCACAGACATTTTCTCTTGTTAGCCACTGACAACTCCACAACAATGCATTAACTTTCTGTGATATCATGCAATAATTCCCATATCTGAATTCACCCAAGATGAATCAGGGTGCTCCACTGGGAAAGCATTATATACTACTAGTAGTAATTCATTTATTTATACCCCGCCTTTTTGCCTGACAGGCCTCAAGGCAATTTACACATCATGTCTGTGGCTGCATAGATGCCATACATTTACAGCACATGGCTTCCCCCAGATTATCCTAGGAACTGTAGATTAAGGGTGCTGGAAATTGCAGTTCTATGAGGGGTAAACTATAGTTCCATAGGGCCTTCAATGTATAGTATGTACACAGCCTCTATGTGCATCTATCCACACCAGTAACTGATGACAGGCCCTTTTCATCTCGGCTGGATCGTGGAGATGGGATGTGAAACCAATGTACGAAGCAGAGCACTAAAGCGTTCTTCTTGCTGAAATGACGATGTCATCAGGCTAAAGAGAGAGAGAGAGAAGCGGAGAATCATGCCGGCTAATTAGATTCCCAAATGGCAGCTCATGCAGACTGGAAATAGCAGGCCCTTCTGTTTATTTGATTTCCTCAGTTCCACAGACATTGCTTTGATCAAAATAATGAGCGGAGTAGTTTATCTGAGGGGCTGCCAGAGGCATGTAGCACACCTTGGGATGCCACACATTGGCAACTGCCACCTGTCAATGCCACCTGAGTGGTGCTGAAGAAGGTCTGGTGTGAAAGCCCTTCCATGCGTCTGCTTTCTTCACGTGCCAGTTCACATGTTAATGTTGGCATGCCAGTGACTGATGGCCCAGGTGGGTCCACAGCTGAAGTGGTGGGACTACATGTGACTGGGCCATTGTGCATGGTAAGCACATGTAAGTGTATGAAGAACTTTGCCAAGATAAGGACTTCCTGTGTGTGGACTTTGTCCTGTATATATCAGACCCGTGAGACACATTGGCATAGGCTAATTTTTATATATAGGCACAAATTTAAGGAGACTTTCAGAGGGCAGAAAAGCAAAACCTGGTCTTGCTCGCAGGACCTATGGTGAACTATGAAATGCTAAGACAGAGGTGGAGTGTTCCAGGGTGGTGGAAGACCGGTTACTATTTCTGCAGTAGGGTCCCTGTCTCCAGTGCCCCAGAGCTGCCCAGTCAGCATGAACGGAGAGCTTTTTAGCCACTGAGAAGTCTTCTCTGCACTGATTGGAGCCAAGCAGAGTGGAAGAAGTTGAGTCAGTCACTGGGGTTTGGTTCCTAGGGTTACTCTGTCAAGGGTACATGGGAAGAACCCTGAGGAATTGTTATTCTGTATGCTCCAAAGCTAAGCATTTAGCAACACTAAACACAAGGGGCTTCAGAGTCAAGAGAATGCTGTGCAAGTTCTGTTGCATACAATGGAGCTTCTTGGTAAACACAATTTAAGTCACCCCAAAAGAATATATTGGAGTGCTCCCAACCATTTGCCCATGTACGTGCGCAGAAAATAGTATATTGGCATTGATTGTTGCAATGCATCCCTAATTATTATTATTATAGGATTATAAATTTATTGTATAATCTTAGAAAGTTGAATAATCTTAGAAGGATGTGTGGCTGTAACTATCATGAAAGAACCCTGCAATTCTGAAATTGCCATTACACTACAATCCGTCCATCTATCCTTCCATCCATCTAGTATTTTGGACCAACACCTTTGCTTTTCAAACTGATACAGGCCACTCCACTGCTACATGACTCATCTGTTCCAGGTGTGCACAAGTCATCGGCTTTGTGACTACTTAAGTCCCACTCATTCCAAGAGGACTTAAATTGCAATTAGCTTTTGCTGGTTGGTGCCCCAGATGTTCTATATCCTCGGGCGAATTGCAGCAGGGGTGGCTGGGGACAGACCCCACCACCTCCTTCTGATCCTCCTTTGAAAAATAAGAAAAACAAAAAGTGGAATTGCATCTGGGAAGCCAGAGTCCACTGGAAGCTGGACAGCAACTGGGAAGCAGATGTATTGCTAGACTCATTGCAGTTGAGTGGGGAGATGAAGGAGCTGGGAGGAGGGGAAGAAGCGGGCCTTTGTGAGCCAACTGCTTTGATCTTTGCAACCTAAGTCTGGCCAGCTTTACAAACACAGAACAAAAATCAATTACAGCACTCCATCCAGCAGTGTTTATAACTCATGGCACAAGCTTGGATGGCTTTATACTCCTCCAATTCAGAAGGGACACTGTCCAGGTTTCAAAGAGAATTCCTCCCTCCCTCCATAGAATCAACACATTTCAAATAGTATTTGAAAGGCTTTCACCATGTATCAAAAAGTTTGATATAGAACTTTTATAATGTAAATAATGCAAGGCACTTCTATCCCTCAATTTGGAGGTTGGCTGAGGAGGATGGGAGACAGCCAAACCACACATAGAGCTCCCCCATCCACAAAAGCTTCTCCAAGAAGCTTTCTTGCATTTAAGTCCATTGCTGCACATCCTGCAAGCCTCTCCACTGAAGTGAATGGGGAAGGCATGCACATGCATAAGAACCTAAGAAAATCCTGCTAGATTAGGCCAACGGCCCATGATCTGGTCCAGCGTCCTGTTTTCACAGTGACCAGCCAAACGCCTGTGGGAAACCCACAAGCAGGATTTTAGCACAAGAACACACACCCCTCCTATGGTTTCCAGCAATTCAGAAGCATTACTGCCTCCAATTATTATTATTATTATTATTATTATTATTATTATTATTATTATTATTTTATTTATTGAATCTATATACCACCCTATACCTGGAAGTCTCAGGGCAGTTCACAGAATAAAATCAAAATATAAAACCACAAAATACAAACACCCCCCCAAAAAAACCCCACATTTTAAAAGGGCATAGAATAGCAGCAGAGCTTAGCCATTTTGGCTAGTAGCCATCGATAGCCCACTCCTCCATGAATCTGTCTAATCTTCTTTTAAAGCCATCTAAGTTGGTGACCATCACTATGCACTGCATGAAGACGTACTCTCTTTCTTTCTTTCTCTCTCTCTCTCTCTCTCTCTCTCTCTCTCTCTTTCTTTCTTTCTTTCTTTCTTTCTTTCTTTCACCTGTCCTGAATCTTCCAACATTCAGCTTCACTGAATGCTCACAAGTTCTAGTGTTATGAGAGAGGGAGAAAAACTTTTCTCTATCCACTTTCTCCATGACTTGCACAAACTATTGTGACATTGGTTGGCCCTACCAAGAGGCAGATAGTGCAGGATGGGAAGTAGACAGAGTTTTGTGTGCCACGTGGCTGACCTGTGTCCCCTAAGATTGCCTGTTGCCCTCAAAGTAAGATTCAGAGGCCAACCCAGTGGGCTTTTGTACATGGAGTGCAGGGGGAGGCACCATATTGCACTTTCCCTCAGGCAGCAAAATGTTTATTGCTGCTTCCAGTTATGATTTTCTCCCAAAGGGCATTTGCCAATTGTGTTCACCGAAGCCTGCTTTTTATACTGCACTTCCTCGCAGGTAATGGACCATTTCTCAGAAGGGTGTGAGAAATGGCCCTGCTCCTCTGCTCTGGTTGCATGCCTGAACAATTTGAGAACTAGTATGCCAGCCTTCTCTATTATAACTTGCGCTCTGTCAGTACTTCTTGCCCTCTTCTTTCTGGGAAATGAATTTGACGGCTGTGCTGTTCCTGTCAAGGAAAGACAGAATTACGTGTGCATTTAAGCATGGTGGCAGTAAGACTTGAATGACTGAGGATTGATGGATAGACCCAGTTGAGTCTTGCCAGTGTATATTTGACTAATATTCTAACAGTAAGTCTGGGGGGTGAAAGGAGGGAGGGTTGCAGTTTTTCTTCCCTACCCCACTTTCCTCCTTAATTCCTAACCTAGTCCAGGAGAGAATTTACCAATTCCGCCTGTGCTAAACTTTTCCTTCATCTGGCCATACCAAAAAAACAATTTGGGAAAAAAGCAGGGTGGGGAAGAAGAATTACCAGTTTAGAAGTGGAGCAGGCTGATATGTCATTGGGCTTTCAACATGAAAGTTACAAATTACAGTGTGCATAGTAAGTGACGTGTTTTGCCATGAAGCACAAGTTGTGGTGATGGCCAGGCATTTGAAGGCTGTTGCTTACAAACATTTGTGACTGAATCCCAGTACTGTTTTTGACAATGTAAAGTTGCATTGGTGAGGTGGTATTTAAAGTGGAAAATCTATGAAGCAGGGAGGGGGCGGTTACTTAAGTCTTGCAGAGCAGATGCGCTACCACTGAGCCATGGACTGTCCTTCATGCTTGTGAGCTCCAGAGGGAAACAGAGTCGGCATAGTACATTCAAGTGGACAAACAAGTATTTTTATCTCTATAGGTACTCTGAGTTAGTAATTTTCCCATGCTGGGAAAACTGAATAGAACCAGCAGTTTCCTTCACTTGTAGTACACAAAAGCACAGAGCAGGCAAAACAAGAGCAGAAACTCTATGGAGGAGCTGAATGTGGAGGGCAACAGTGACAAGAAGATATGAACACCAAGAGGCTCCAAGACACTCAAAAGTCTGAGTCATCCGTGCACATTTTCGTGAAATTGAAAAAAAAGGCACTATGGGGAGGGGGGACCTGCCAACCCTGTCAAAGATATCTGAACTTGAACAATAGTCTTCCAACCACTGTCATCCTTTTCAAAAATCCATATGAAGAGAGAGAAAGAGAGAGATGGCAATTTCCACGACACTTGAAATACCTGCCAAAACCCCAATCTTGTTAAAATGATTGTGATTTCCAGTGGAGGGAAAGAGGACACCCAAGGCTTTGCCTTTCAAGCAGTGTTTTATTCTAGGAAGTGGGAGTGGAAGGAGTCGAAGAAGCTGCACATAAGGACGTCGCGGGTCTAAGAGAAGAGAACTGGTTGGCACAGTGGTAGTGTTTTCAGTACCGTATAGGAAAGGCTGCCATTGCATTCACCTTCCAGATGTGAGTTCTGGAAAACGACAGCAGATATGCACGTTTGCAGCAGGTTGCAGCAATGATTGGCTAGTATCTGTAATGTCACCAAAAAACCACCCACCCCACCCTGCCTCCAATCACCAAAGCAGTTATGCACACAAATACACTTCATTTGTTAATTAGTAATGCATGAATGAATGGCTAAATGGGTAAATGTAGATTTATTTAATGGGTTTGTTAGATTTATTCCCTGCACCAGGGCTGGCCCAGGACATTTTGCTGCTTGAGGCAAACCAGAAAATTGCATTATCCAGCCTCTTTCTCCATCTCCTCCACTTCTGCCCCCTGCTCAGCAGCCTGAAGCAACTGGACATTGTCTGAGGAAGCCCCAGTGTGCTGAAAACAGCAGGGGGAGAAAAAAGAGGCTGGAGAGGAGCGGGGGGGGGCAGAGGAGGTGAAGGGAGTGGGGGGAGTGGGTGACAAGCGCAGGGGTGAGTGGTGCCAGGATCTGCCACTGCTTCCAGCTGTCCTCAGCCTGCCACCTGTGGCAACTGCCTGCACCTCATGGATGGGCCATCCCTGCCCCACTCCTTCCTACAAAGGAGCCCATGGTCATATGTAACATGTTGTGATGCTTTAAAAATAAAGGTGTGTGTGCTTTGATGTACAGCCTGACAGAAGAAGGTGGTAATGGGGAGGGACAAGCTTAAATCAGCACTCAATTTTATTGGCCTACACAGCTGTCATTCAAAGTTCAGAGCTGTGCGGAACCAGGGCCCAAACCGTGGCCGAAGCCCCAATGGAGCACCCCTCCTCTCTCTTTTAAATACAATTTCCATCTTCACCCTTTAGTAGTTTCCACTACTGCTGATAGAATCATGGAGCTGGAAGCGATATCAAAGGCCTGGACCGCCTTGCTCTTTCCTAACCCACTCAATGTGGTTGGACAGGATTCCCTAGACAGAAATTGTCCCTGACAGATGTTTATCTGAACTTTTGGTCTCCAACTGTTTCCAGCATTGTGTTTTTTACATTCCTGGGATGGCTTTTGGGAATGATTCCTATGGATGCTTGTGAGTAAAAATGCTTTGGCACATCTTTTCCCCATGGGTCAGATAGATTTAGCTCAAGTAATTGTCTCTGAATGAGTTTTGCAGATGATGCCCAGAGAGTGGTCCAAGGGTACGTGACTTTTACAGCTAAGTGGTTATCGGCCTAGCTGGTACACAGATCCCCATTTAAATAAAGCCTTCCAAATCTATTTTTACATGCATGTACCCAAGATTCCTTCCAAACTGTCACACTTCTTTGGGAGGGATTCAACCATATACTGGCAAATTTAGTGTCTGACAATTAAAGTAAATTAAAGTGGTTTAGCATCAGTCCCCTCTTCCCAGGGAACTATGGGAATTGTAGTTCTGTGAAGGGGATAGGGTTATCCTAGCAACACTAAACACCCTTATAACACACTACAGCAGTGGTTCCTAATTAGCTAGGTACTGCAGACCCCTTGTTTTTCAATAGCCAAGTTATGGACAACCTACTTTTGAAAATTTTGATATTTCTATGGTTGTCTTTGTTATGCTTTCACTCAAAATAGTTGTGTGTATTTCTGCTGGAGCCCTGCTGCCTGCTGTTGCCATTAGGGAAGCTTGCACATTACCAAAGGCCCTCTCAGATCTGGAGCCGGTTTTTTAGGGGTCCAGCCCAAACTTAAAATCTTCTACAGAGCAGCAGGTGCACTTAATTAGCAACTCATAAGACGCACCCTTGCAGGACAGGTAGGCAGCAAAGTGGAGTCGATAGCCGCATTAATCAGTTGCAAACCTTACATCACCTTCAGAGGCAAAGGTGACACTGGGCTAAATCACCATGGATATAGATGATCACTTTTCTAGCCCATGTAGCAGTAAGAGCATTAACAGGCGGTTTTATCAGCAACCACATGCTTCCACACATTGCTTGCGACAAATCTGAACATATTGGAAGGGGTTGAGAAATTAGCTGTGGCTTTTTATATATATAAAAAAACCTGTGATCCTCTCAGGGGATTCGATTCCTAGTCAGGCACCTCTTTTCCTTTTCCCAGGCCTGCAAGTGGAGTTCTTAGGGGGCGTTTTGTGCCCAGTTTGTGTGCAGCGTTATATACCATCCCGGAGAAGGAACGCAGGAAGCTGCTTATACTGAGTCAGTCCATTGCTCCATCTTGTTAAGTTTCTTGCATTCTCATTTTCCCAGTCTTCACTTAAGCTCTCCACACTTCTGCGGAAGGAAAATTAAATATATGAATTCCCGTGGACCCACATGTGTGGGTAGACAACAAAAGAATCAGCTGTGTGCATAAATTCAAAACATAGAACTTGCACACACAGAGCCCCAGTAGCAGGTTTTAAACCCAAAAAAGTTAAGCAACAGTATAGTGTTGGGAATACAGGTTGTTTTAATTCTGTTCAGCTGCACACAGCAGCTGACCTCTTTCTACCCCTCTTGCAATAAGCAAACCACAAACTGTTAAGTAATTTTAAAATACTTTACTTACAGATTCAAGGTCTCAGTCATGCATTGTTCCACGCAACAGCAAGGCAAAATAATCTTGGGTAGAAAATACAGCAAAGTAGCTTCAAACATATGGTCTGTGCTTGGGAGCAAGCACAGACATGTCCTTCTTGTGGCTTACATGATGCACAGAGAGGAAGCAGAAATGCTTCATTTCCTCTCCAGAGCAGAGGGTGTGTGACCTAGCTGAGTATCTACAATACATCTCTGTGGTCCTTTTCCCTTCATGCACCAACTAGCCCTATGCTTGCTAGTTGTATCTGACTGCAACCTCCCACATTTTCCACATCATGCTTTTTTTTAAAGTCCAAATGAAAATCCACCCACATTTTAGTGAAAAAAATCTAATATGTACTTTTTTGCCTGCAATTCTGCCTAATATATACATTTTTGCAAAGCAATTTCCTTTAACACAGTGTGTATTTGTATGTTATTTTCACTAATACAGTGGTACCTCGGGTTAAGAACTTAATTCGTTCTGGAGGTCCTTTCTTAACCTGAAACTGTTCTTAACCTGAAGCACCACTTTAGCTAATGGGTCCTCCCGGTGCTGCCACGCTGCCGCCGCACGATTTCTGTTCTCACTCTGTAGCAAAGTTCTTAACCTCAGGTACTATTTCTGACTTAGCGGTGTCTGTAACCTGAAGCATCTGTAACCCAAGGTACCACTGTACATGCATTTATATGCATACTTTAATAAATGCATTTTTGTACTCACCACTGTGCTGGAGAAGTGCATTGCAAAATTTGGAGAAATATAAATTTCAAAGGATGGCTGTGTTTTAGTTTGCATAGTGTTTCAAAAAGTGCAAATTAGGTAGATTTTCCTTTAATTGCAAACTGAATCTAAATTCTCCCCATCCCAAGCTGAGGTAAGTGGCCTCACCCTGCCTCATGGTTGTTCGGCAAAGGAGCAGCTCATTTGCACAAGGCGTTTCCCCTCATGACATTTGCCTTTCATCAGACATGCTCCTGGGGAGTAATAGCAAGAGTTACATTTCAAGCCCTTTCTTCTCTCTGCTTTTGGTCCTATCCTGTGACGTCCTTTGGTTTTTAATTAAGAAGAGACAGCCTAAGCAAAATTAGTGTTTAAGCACTTTCCAAGAAATAATAATAATGATGATGAACACATCTGACAGAACTTGTTCAACACATAGCAAATTTATTCTCCATTTTGGCAAGGAAATCACAAGCCTGAGTTTGGTGAAAGATCTCTCCCTCTGTCTCTCTCTCCATGCGTCTGATGAACTGCACCCTGGTCCATGAAAGCTTATGCCACCATAATTTTTTTCAGTTTTTCAGGTAGCACAAGTTTCTTGGCTGGTTTTACAACATGAAAGGTGACCCTTCTAGAAACTATACCTAATGAAACTCCTACAACTTTGCTTGAAATTCCCAAGCAGGGATTTCTGAAACTGTCCAGTTTCCAAAGAGGCAACTCCCAAAAGAGGAGCCTTCAAATTCCACCCTCCATGGTTTGCTTTAGGCAACTCTCATTTTATCCTCCTATCTGGTCGTCGTTCTGCTCCTGAGATGACCATGGTGAAAGTTGGAGCATGCCCTTCTTTAGTCTGGATTAGCTAATCCAGGGCACTTTTATCCCTTGGCCCTTAATAGATTACTTATGAAGGAATGAGACCCTTAACTGAGAAAAAGGTTGTCCACGCTGGTTTGTGTTTCAGCTGGGAAGCAACATTTGGGTAAATTGGTCGAACAATAGGAAAAGATTTTTCACATGTCTGAAGGGAAGTTGGATCTCCCCCCACCTTTAAGGTGGAGGAGAGAGAGAAAGAGAGAGAGAGAGCGCAAACTAGAAGTTCCCCTGGTCTTGGCAAATCATGAGGCGTTTTTCATTTTGTAACATCAAAGCCAGCTCCATTTCTTTGATGTCTTTGCATGCTGTTTAAGGTAAAGCATGAATGAAGAAATGTCAATCTGCAAGGTGTCCATGTAGTTTATGCTGAACACTGAAGAGGACTTGTAGATAAAAGACGAACACGAGGGTTGATAATGAATGTCCAACGAGGAGGTGTGCATATCTAAAAGGAAAGGACTCAGCTGGAGAACAGCTCTGCAAACCTTAAAACTCTACTTAGTCCAAGTTTAAGAGATTAAAAAAAAGTTTTTTTATGAAAGCAAGTACAAAACTATGCAAGGAGTGCTATGCAATTCATCATTGTTTCCTATTCCATATTGTTTTTAAAAAAACAATTCTAAACACATTTTCCAATTGATTTCTTTTAGGAAGATAGGAAACTGCCTTATATTGAGTCAGGTCATTGGCAGCAAACATCATAAGAACATAATAATATACTGCTGGATCAGGCCAATGGCCCATTTAGTACAGCATCCTGTTCTCGCAGTGGCCAACTAGATAGATGCCACAAACCCTCAAACAGGATCTTTGCAACTCTCCCCACTTGAGATTCCCAGCAACCAGTGTTCAGAAGTATGTGACAGTGGAGTTAGAACATAAGAAGAGCCCTACTGGATCAGGCCAAAGGCCCATTGAATCTGACTTTGCCCCACCATGGCAGCAGGATGTTCTGTCTCAGACACCAAATACATTTTTTTACGATATGGTATACATTATATCCTTTCTTCCAATTAGTTCAAGGCAGCATAGCTTGATTTTCTGCTCTCGCTATCTTCACAACAGTCATGTGAGGTAGGTTAGACTGAGAGGCTGTGAATGGCCCAAGTTCAGCCCTGTGTTGTATTGCTGTCTTAGAGAACAATGTTGGATGCCACTTTTATTTTTATCTTGTACGGCATTGCATTTTTAATTTTGCTGTTTGTTTGTTTTTTTAAAAAAATTAAACTTTTTTGTGAGCAGCCCAGAGAATAAATGTTATTGGTTTGCCAGCAAATACAGTAAACTAGTAGCCTCTTATCACAATTCTTGGGAATCTAAAAAATCAGTCCAATTTTGAGATCAGTGATTAAAATAATGTTTTATTTTCTTAGGGTTTTTTTAATATAAAAACAATTGTATATTAGATAGCTAGATAAATTGAAAAGGAAGGTTCAGTCCGCCATCTTGATTTAAAATGGCACTCCAAAGTATCCAGATATGTCTGTAATGTTACCTCTTATTGTTTCATTAATTACTGAAAAGGCACATCCAAGGTCCCACTGTGATTGTTGAGTGCAAAATTCAGTACAACCTGAAAGACCCTTTGTTTCCTATAGCTCTGCTTATTCTTCCTCCCATGGTGACAAGACCATCCACTACAGTTGCCAGACCTCTAGGTCTGACCTGAAGTCTCCAGGTTTCCTTGGCCCCCTCCAAGTGGCAGATGGAGGGCTTGTACCTCCAGGTGGAAAAGAGTACCTTTAATAATTATGGGGGGGGCATTACAAAGACTGTGCATGCAGCTTGCAGGCCTCAGCCCAGCAGGAGCTGGCTGCAAATTAAAGCATAGACACTCTGTGGAGTCTGCCCTCCTCCACTCCCCTCTCCTAATTAATCTCTGTTCCCAGATTCCACTCCCATGAGATCACCAAGCCCGCCCTACGTCTCAGGTTTGGGGCCTGAAATCTCAGGGACTGGGATGCTTCCAGCCTGGGAACTCTGGCATGCATGCTGACCACCCACTTCTGCCACTAAAGACATGGCAAAGTATCACATTGCAGTCCAAGGGGAGCAAGCCCTGAGAGATCAACCCTTTGTGGAACTGTAAATTGCTATCCACAATGAGACTAATAGAGATTCAAACCTGAGGCTTTTGGGGGCTATTATTTTTGCAGCTTTGTCCATTCTCTTCACAAATCATCACCGAGGGAGGTTTCACCTCTGTTTAATAACTTCAGAATAATGGGGGACTGTGCATCTTCCCGTGGCAAATTTGTTCAATTGCCCAATTATTCTGATGGTTAGGAAATTCTTCCTGATGTTTAACCTAAATCAAGTCCTTCTGAGTTCAAAGGACTGTGAGGTGGATAAGAGCTAAGATGAAGGTGTGTAACAGCTTTATGGATTGCTCGCCTGGCAAGGAGATGATACTAGAGAAGAAAAGGCTGTACTTTCAAGAATCTCTTCTTGGAAACTTCAGATGCTGAGTCACGGAAGAAAGACGTTCAGTCCAATGCAAAGGAACATCGGTTTCATTTCTTCTTTGCTTTTCATACTTAGATGTGAGACCTGTTCTGTGAATTGATAAAAATAAAACTGTAGAGGATGCCTCCATTCTGTCCAGAAAGCCATTTATGTCTTTAAAGAGCCCATCTTTTATATTATCTCTCTTCTGACCCCAGAATTGGGGGTGCAGGGAAACACGCCAAAGTAATACAAATCCTGGAAAAATAAGATGACAGCTACTTGCTTTCATTTAGGTTCTGGGGAAGGTAGCCAGAGAGAAATAAGCCATCTTCAGGTTCTCATGCAGAAAAGAGTCTTTCTCCATCACCTGCCAACTTGCTACAGTTCATATAAGCCACCTTTCATGCCTCCAGTCAGCAGAGCACAGGGTTGAGACTTACAGATAAGTCAGGGAAAGTACACTTTGTGGTTTCCCACAAAAACCCTAAGTTCTGCCCTAACTCTTGCCTTCTCTCCCTCCCTCCCTCCTTCCTCCATGAGGCAGCCATGAAACTTGCTCCAGCCATGTAGGCTTAGAATCTGAAGCCATCCTTATAAATATGAAGAAACTTTAAGCTAAGACCCGCCCCCCCCGCCACTTTACCAATGGGACCTCAGTGTGTTTTACGTACTCCTTTTACGCAGTGCTCATAATGTGTGAATGAGAATGGATAATAGTGGGACTGGATAACTCTAGCTTCCTAGTAGTTGTTGTTTTTTAACTCTGCTATAAACTATAAAACCAAATTTATTTTATTTTTTAACCCAAGAGGGACATGGTCCTTTTGATTGGGGATTCCAACAATTTGCACTTGGGATCTCTACTTATGGACCCTTCTCTGAGAGCCCAAATAGCAAATACCTTGTTTGAAATTAACATCCCTTCCCAAACTCTTTGATCTGGGATTTATGCAGAGCCAAAACCTTCTCCTTCTTGGTATTTCAAACCAATACTTTTTCCTTAGTTTTCTTAGCTGATTCCCCCAACCCCCTTTTTTCTGTCTACAGTAGGAGAATGTCTTCCGTGCATGTCAAGCTCGCTTCAGTTCATTCCTCTGAAATCCATTTGCCAGCCTAATTAGTTACTTTAATTTTTTGATCATCCTTCACATTGTTGCTTTAAAAAAATAATAAGAGGGTGGGGAGGAAAGGGGGCAGCCGTAGATTCTTTACTTGTCTAATAGGTTTCCAAATATTTGCTGGAAAATATAACCATTGAATAAGATCAGCTTTCAAAAAGGGAGTCTTTGGAATGTCAGCTCAGTGAATGCTCCTGACAGGGAGAGTAGGTGGAGAGTTAGTATCATCTGACAAGGATATTCGCAGGAAGCAACATCAAAATGTAACAGAGAAGCCAAAAAAAAAAAAAAAAGGAGGCGGAGGGGGAGAAAAACCAGCCTTCTTTGGAGATTTTGAAAGCAGGAAACTTTTACACTTCCAGAGCTTGCTCTGGAAGAGTTTAACTGTCCAAGTAAAGGCATTTACTGTGGTTTCTCCTCTGATGTCTAAGCTCCGTCAGATGAAGATACCATTTTCGGCTAAAAGGTTATTAGCAAATGGACCTCATTTGAATGGTTAAGATAATTAATGGATTAATTTGCCACTGCTCCTGATGTAGCAGTGGTTTAGGGCCAACCGCAATGAGCACCGGGTCTAGGGTTCCCAAGGGGAACACCAGACATTCTCAACAGAGAATGGTGTGGGGCAGCAGGGGGAGTGGCCCGTGTAGGAATCCGTCACTTTTTGGTCAATGCTTCAGGAATGTGCTTTGCAAAAGGGTGTTTTGCAGGCTTCTGCACAATGTCACAACATCTTGACTATTATAGTTACCATTTATTTAGTTTTGAATGTATACCCTGTTGTTGTTTTTAAAAAAACAAATTCAAGACACCCAAAATTAGCTGTTTGAGGCAGCTACCTAGCTCTACCTTATAGTAGGGTGGGACCGATCTCAGGGGGAGAGGTGCCAACTTCTGAGGGAAAAGGGATGACATCGCACACATGATGTCAGGACGTCGGGAGGAGCCAGGGGTGGAGCTAAATGTAGCAGCAGCATGGCTTCAATGGCTGGCAGCTCCTCCTCCTCCCGCTTCTGGCAGGGGGCTGCTTCCCTGCTCCTTCATCTTCATGGCAGGAGGAGGAAGAGAATGAGCTGGCCACTGAAGCTGCCCTTGGCCTCCTCAACCTCCTTTGAACATTGGGGGGCCCTAGCCACCTCCCAAAGAATATGGGGGGGAAGGGCTCAGCCCTTGGGAGTTGGCACCCCTGCTCAGGCACCACAACCGCACCCATACTTTTAAAGCACTGCTATACCACATTAAACGGCCACATCTTCCTTCAAAGAATTATGGGAACTGTAATTTGTAAAGGGTGGTGGGAGTTTTTAGGAGAACCTTACTCCCCTCACAGAGCTACAATCAACTGAGTGGTTTAACAGGCAGTCCCTCTTCTCAGGGAACTCTGGGGATTGGGACTGTGACAACAAATCTCTCCTATTCTGAGAGTGAACTGTATGCTTTGGAACAGAGATGGGGAGCCTGTGGCCCTCCAGATATAGCTGGACTCCAACTCCTATCAGCCCCAGCCAACATGGCCAATGGTCAGGAATGACAGGAGTTGTAGTCCAACAGCATCTAAAGAGCCATAGGGTCCCCACTCCTCCTTTGGAGTATAAAAAGTACTTTGGTTTGTGGAGAGCAGGATCCAAGAATCCCAGCAACCAGCCAGTGGTAGATGTTAACACTGGTGGATGACCATTTTCCTTCTGTTCCCGGCACTAAGCCACATAATCTTAAAACTCAGCTGTTGCAATGCATCCTTCTCTACCTGATGCAGAATGCTGCAGCTAAACTGTTGCTGGAACTATTGCCAGAACATAACTCTGATGCTCAAAAGCTCGCACTGGCTGCTATACACTACTGGGTCGGGTTCAAGGTTCTTGTGCTAATCTACAACAGGGGTCAGCAACCTAAGGCCCATGGGCCAGAAGCAGCCCACAGAGGTCATTTGACTGGCCCACAAGCCGTTCCCGAACCGAGTCACCCACTAGCGTGCTGTGCTAAACCGGCGCAGCGCGGTGCAGGGACTCGCTTCTGCGGTGCCAGAAATTGCATCTGCGCAGAATTCGCAGGCATGCGCGCTCATGTGCGCCCACAATCTGGTCCGTGGAGGGATTTCTGCAGGATTGAGCCGGCCCAGGCAAGATAAACCTTGCTGACCCTTGATCTACAAGGCCCTTAGCAACTTGGATCCAGGATACCTCAGGATACCCCATGACCTGCTCCCTGATCACTCAGGTCTTAGACAGAATCACTGTTAGTTGTCCCCCATGGCTTGGATACATGGCTCATATCCACATTCATTCAGCATTATGGGCCCAATTTTATGAAAACTCCCTTTCAGTTGAGGTCAGACACGACCTCTGGTACTTACTGAAGTCTATTTTGCTCCAGCATGCATTTTAATTGAATTCTGAGTTTAGAGATTTAACTTATTTTTAGTTGAGTCTCCAGTACACTGCTTGGAGGCAACTGTAATTAAGTGGCATATAAATTATAATAAAATTATTATAATAATCATATGCATGAGAAATTTAACAACACATTTCTGGACCTTCTCTGAGGATGCCCCTAACTCACTAAGCAATGGTTATTTTGAAAGTGAGAGTTTATTAATCTCACCCCTGCATTTATAATGATTTAGAATCCCATAGAATGTGAGCTTATGAATTACTTTCAACTTGCCTTGCCTATTCATGCTGGCTGGCATTTCTCCTCACCCCAGACAAACCTCATGATAACACTGAAGTTTCATCAGTGACAATCAAGTCCTGACTCTTTGTAGATCCAATTTCACCATTGAGCTGGGGGCAGAGGGAGCATTCCTTTGAGCACTGCTTGGTTAAAAACAACCGAGATTGCATTAGGCTGCCTTTTGAAACTGGGGAGCGGGTGGGAGGCTGTGGTTCACATCTAATGTTCTGCAAGAGAATGAGAAATGGCTGCTTTAAAAAAAAACAAAACGCTTTGCTACAAACAGCATGCATGGCATCAGAAGAAGCCTGGCATGTAGAAGTGGGGGGGGGGAGTCTTTAGATGTAGGGGATTATGAAAGAGTGAATACAATTTGCAGATAAAATAGAAGTGATTAAGTTAATGAAGGATAATTTTGCCAGTTTGAAAACTATAATTAATAGGAATTAATTGTTTATTTAGAAATTTAGCATAGCTCTGCTAAAAGAAAAACACACACACACCCAACATCAAACATAATGCCATTGGAAGCCCATATAATGAAGAAAATGGTCCAGATGTTCATAAAAGCTTATAAAGCTTAAAAAAAAAAAAAGAGTGAGCGCCTGCATGAAGAACTCTAATGATAAAAAGATGCCACTTGCTGTTCTGCTCTCCTTTTAAATACATCCTTTCTGAAATAATGATTATCATTTGCACTTTCATCTTAAGTTAAATAGCATATGGCTTTGGCTGATTAAAGCCCCCTCCTGGTATTAATCAGCATCTTAGTATCATGTTTCTAATGGAGGCTGCCATGGCCCTGCTGATACTGTAAGCTTTTTAACAACATCTGAGTCTGTGGTTCAGGGCTGCTGGCGAGGAAGAGCTTTTGAGAGAGGGAAGAGCCTGCAAAGATGTCCCTCGCAGGTGTGCAGTTCATGGGCAACTTTGACAGTGTTGGAAAATACATTTACTTAATACTTTCGGCTTGAACAAATAACTGGATTTTCTCACCTCGCTTACTTTGACAGGGAAGGACTTTGGCTGGTGCGGGGAGGGGGGGCACACATTCAAAACCTAACAGCCTTTTTAGAAACAAGAATTGCACTTCAAGACATTTCCAGCACCTTCTCCAAGGTCTCCTCTAGGAATTGAATTGCGGTGTGTCCGTGTTTTCAGGGGTGTGAGGACTGACAAGGGCCTGGGCTCTCTTCTGGGGAATGTTCCCGTAGCGGGTGGAGCAATGGAAGGCAATTTCAGCTTCGTACAGTAGATCCGTTTCTACACACACACACACCCCCCTCTCCTCTTCATACAGGCAACTGAGAGGCATTATCAGTGTTCCAAGGTCACAGTCCATCCATGCCAAAACACTCACGGAAGTCAGGCTGGTGAGAGGTGTGGCCTGAAGGAAAGGGGTGTGGCCAGCACTTTTCTTTGACCGGAACTCACCTTAACCCAGTTCCAGAACCTCTCAGATGGGCGCCATTGCCATTATAACACAAGGGGGCATTCATGGTGAATTCCGGCACCTCTTTTTCTAGAAAAATAGCCCTGGGTGTGGCCCAGGTGTCATAAGGGTAAATAGAGACGCCGGGGGGGGGGGGGGGACACGCTGCTTCTCCTTGGGGCTGAGATTCCCCATTCCTGGAATAACTCAGATTATCTTAGTAGTATGCTTAGTAATCATGTTGTTGGTTTTTTAAATTAAATAACAGGACTTCAGTGGGCTGTGGGGGTGATGGTGAGCAATACTACAAGGTAAGGGGAAGGAGGTATAAGCCAGGAATAGGATAGCTGGGGCACTCCAAGAGAGTACTGTATAAGAAGAGCCCTGCTGGATCAAACCTAAGAGCTATCTTGTCCAGCATTATGTTATCACACTGGCCGCTCAGATGTGGGAATTAGACACTGGTTCCCATTTGCTAGGGAATGCGGAAGACAGCCCTGGGTCGTTTGCCCCTTTAATTAGTTCTCTTTTCCACTCCTATAAAAACTGTGCAAGACACTCTCTTTAAAAGTTTAGATAACATATATCTTTTACTTAGTGTGCTTGCAGTTGCAGATTAAATATACGCAATGCAGGGAAGCGATACTCAAACATCTTACCTAGATTAAACTGTTACAGACTAACTCACTAACTCTGAAGCAGAAAGCAGCACAACACAGCGTACCTGCTGCTCTAACGGTTGAGACTATTCAATAAACCGCCATAACTGTACCAACTGCCATAACTGCCGCAGAGTGTGTGACGTCATAGATTTCTACAGCTCTTGCAATTAACCCTTTACATACGCATTTTGGATGCTGACATCCCACATCAGATGCCTATGAGAAGCTCACTAGGAGGACATGAGTACAACCGTTCACTTGTGATCCCCATGAGCTGGTAGTCAGGAGACATATTGTCTCTCATTCAGGAGGCAATATAGTTGTCATGTCTAGTAACCACTGAGAGTCTTATTCTCTGTACCTTTGTCCTGTTTCCCTTTTAAAGTTGGCCACATAGGCAGCCATTACTACATCATATGATAATAAATTCCATAGTTGGCCATGCACTACATGAGGAAATACTTCCTTTTGACCTTCCTGAATCGCCAAACATTCAGATTGATTGATTGATTATTGATTATTGTATTTATTGTTCTCCAAGGAGAACAAAGTGGCATACGCACTTTCCCCCATCTCCATTTTATCCTCACAACAGCTCTGTGAGGTAGGTGAAGCTGAGAGACATTTTGGGGTTTATTCAACCCAGAACACACACACCTGGGAATTACTATTCATGGAGCGGTCATCTGTGCATGCTCAGCCAACTCAAATGTACACAATATTCTTAAGTATGAAGTGAATGCAGATTATGTTTTCAAGTCGAATTGAAGTTGGTTTGAGGGGTGGGGGTGGGGAAATGCATCAAACAGCAGTGTTGGTCAAGAAACAACGTGATAGGTATGGATTGTGCATATTTGTCAACTGCCCCAGGAAAAAACGGGACATCCCATTTTTTCTCACAAGAGGACAGCACCCGAAATGGCCACTGCAATCTTGCATGATTTCAGGTGGAATTTCACACAAATAATGTGATTTGCACAGGAGTGCGTTCATGTTGGAAGGTATAGATTGTGTCTAACATTTTGTGAATGCATCTTGAAAAACTAGCAGTGGGAAGTACACTGGATGTTGAGTAAGTGGTAATATAAATATATATACAGTACTCTTGTTTGACAAACATGTTGTAGCTAACCATGCTAACTCAGGAAGCAAAATATCATTAAAGAAATTTCATCTGTTTGAGAATGCTTTTTGGAGTGGCTGAATCTTTGGAGGCCATTAGCTCTTTCAGAGTTTGAGGTCATTTGGATTCTTTTCACATAAGGAGAATTACGGTAAGCCTCTCGAAAATGGAATCCCTCCCCTTTTAAATAAATAAATGTACGGTACTTTTTGTGAAATTGGGTGGTTCTTAATAAGATACATGATTTCCCCAGAGATGTTACTTGGGCACCCGTATAGGACTTTCTCCATTAAAGGCCATGGGGCATTTTCTCCTTCTCCTTTTTTCTTTCCTAATTTAGTGTGACAGTTGCTAATGCCTAGCATGCATCAGAGCAGTGGTTCCAGCAGGAGAAGATGAAATACACAGAGGGACTATAAACAAAAATAAAACAAAGAATGGAGCAGCTTTCCCATAGGGGGGCAAGGGCTGCTCTTCCAAATCTGCATCCATTTCAATTCTGACAGAGGATACCATAAACAAATCTTTGAATCAAAATTAACCTTTCTAGAAAACTCAATCGTGTTTTTAAATCCTGGAAGATTGGACAAAAATGAACCAATGGGGAAGAATTCTCAGGTCCTTCTTGCATGTTCCACACCAGCGTCTAGCTGGCCACAGTGATAACAGGTTGCTGGAGAAATGGACCACATTTAGGCCACATTCACATCATACCTTTAAAGTGCTCTGATATTACTTTAAACAGACATGGCTTCCCCCAAATAATTCTGGGAACCCTAGTTTCTTAAAAGTGCTGAGAGTTGTTAGGAGACCCCAATTTCCCTCACAGAGCTATGATGCCCAGAATACCCTGTGAACAGGAATTGACTGTTAAACTGCCGCTGCAACAGATGTACCAAAATCCAAAATAAATCAGGATGTGGCAGGTGCTTGGAATACGTTGTGACAATTTTAGGGCATTGCCGAATGAAATGAAGCCTCCTGCATCTTTCTGTATGCTTCTGCTGCTTGCAAGTTTGTGCCTGCAGCCATCTGGCTCATTGTTCTCCTCCTTCCCTTTCCTCCTTTTCTTTTCTTTCTTTGTTTCTTTAAAAAAAAAAAGAGCCAGTGAAACATGTAAGAATCACATGCACAGTTTGGGTTGCTGCACAAAAGGATGAGACAGTTAAGGTGCAGCTAGCGACCATCTCCTGAAGGAGGTATCTCTTGGCAGCTGGCCAAGCAAAATGCAATTGTAGCATTTTTTATTTTTTCCCCCTTTCTCCTCCTCCTCCCCAAACTCGCTCTTTATTTCAAACATCTGAGGAGAAGCTGCAAATAGACTGATTAACATTTGGGACGTTTTCCGTCCTTCCCTTTGGAATCTTTGGGCTTTGATTCTGCAGAAAGCAAAATGCCTCCAAATGTTAATCAATCTGTTTTCTGTGGGCCCCTTCTCTCTGATGTACAAATAAAAGCATTTGGAGTTTTGCAAGGGGTGGGGGAAGAAAGAGAGTCTCCTTTCGAAGAACTGGGCAGCAAATGCCTTTTTTATTAAGTGGAGAACAGGGATGGGTAGGGCTGCAACCAGTCTATGTTTCAAGGTGGGGAATACTCCATTTCCAAGTGGCATGTCAGAGAGGATTCCATGCCGGCCCTTCAGAGATGGTAGCTTACCCATGTGTGCATGGCACATAGGCAAAACCTGGAAATAGGCATTGTTGGCACAACTGTGGAGCTATAGGGACTTGTTGGCACCTCTACCTCTGGTCTGCCAGGACTGCAGAAATCAGAACAAAATGAACAACACATATAATTTATTTATTTTTACTTTTGTGTAGTCTAGTTTCTATACACACTTGCACACTCCTCTTTATTCTTTGTCCAGGCAAACAAGATAGAGGCAAGCAATATTTATATCAGCAGCTGGAAACCACAGGAAGGGAGAGTGCTCTTGGGCTCAGGTCCTGCTTCAAGCCCCCCCAAGTGTCCCTATTTTTCAGTGACATCCATGATTTAGAGAAGCCGTCCTGGTTTATGATTTGATCCTGGAATGTCCCACTTTTCCTTAGGATGTCCCTATTTTCATTGGACAAATGTTGGAGGGTATGCTGCTTGCAGGCTTCCCATTGAAGCATCAGGTTGGCCACTGGGAGAACAGGATAATCGACTACATGGGACAGTGGCCTGATCTAGCAGGGCTCTCCTTACATTCACAGGCATTAGCAGAGTTCAGTTATGCATTGGAGAGTTCTGAGGGCCAGGTAAAGATGCCCAGAGGGCCACATCTGATCCCTGGGGCTTTACCTTGGCCACCCTTGTTCTAGGTCATGGAAGAAATTCTGGAATTCTTCCACAAACACTGCTTCTAACAGTGTTCCGCCCCCCCCCAACACTGGATGTCCAGTTGCACATCATGTTGATTCTTCTGTGACTGAAGACTCGTGTCCTGCCCCCTCCCTGTTTTGTTCTGTTGTAATCCTAGTTTTCTAACCAGTGTAGGGATTGTAGCACAATGTGCGACGGGGGGGGGGGGAGCGGGATATGTCCAAAGGCTGCTTGTAATTTGAGAATAATGGCCTTTGCAGAGAGAAGCTTGGATTCCAGGGAGCTCACTGGGACATAAACTGTTGAAAAAGATCTCCCTTAAATTATTGTTCTTTTTTTTTAAGAGAGAGAGGGTGGGGAGGGGAGCTATAAACCATGTTGTATGTTTATTGTGACCTGGAAACAAGCCCTGGGATGTAAGGACAGCGTCATTATTAAAACAGAGGAGGATTGTTTTGGAGGAAGTGTGGTTTCAGATACACATCTAGATCTTGCAGGCTTGTTGATGTGAAAACTGACCTCTCTGAAAGTCCAATCCTCTCCCCCCCATTCTCCCCCCCCCTTCTTTTAAGAGTGAGCAAGCTGGAAGACAAGACTGGATTTATGTCCATTGCAAAACATATAGCAAGGGCCAAAAGACATTTCAGTATGAAGACCATTGACTTTTTTTTTGTTCTGAGCAGAGCATTTGTTATTAGTTCTTTAGAAGACAGACGGACAGAAGCACTAGAGAAATAGGTCAGCTTCTGATCAGGTGGAAGTAAAGTGCTCAGGGCGTTTTTGAGCGAGTTATTGTCAACTCATTTCAAGGGACTTCTCTTTTGTTTTTTTAAATTGATTGCACAATAGATTTTGTCAAAAAGAGGCAGTGTAGTGTGGTTGGAGCAGGGACGGGGGAGCACATGGTTTTCCAGCTTTTGTTGGACTCTCACCAGCCACAATGGCCACTGCTCGGAGATTATCCGAGTTGGAATCCAACAACATCCATTGTTGGCCATGCTGGTGATGCCAACCCTGGGGGCTGCCCAGTTGGCGTTGGCCCATGTCTGTGGAATGCCCTCCCTGGTGAGGTGTGTCTGTCTCCCTCATTATTAACTTTTGGGAGGAATGTAATAGCATTCCTTTTCATCCAGGCATTTGATGGCTGAAAGACATGGTTCCAGGCCACTGAAACCACTGCTTGTATAATGTTTTCAACTGTTTTCATATATATTGATGTGTTTGTCACCATGAACTTCTTTGGGAGGAAGAGGGAGATCTAAATTGAATGAATGAATGAATGAATAATCTGGAAGGCTACAGTTTCTCCATCCCCACCCTCAAGAGTACTTTAGCTTGTTTATTTTATTTGTATGTGGTAAGCAAAGCTTGCTCCCCCCCTAAGTTGCTAATCTTGCCTAATGTTTATCTGGAATCAGCACCTGTTCCCTGTTATGAATAAACTTACAACATGGAAAAACTTCCATGGAAAAGGAAGGCAGTGGAAAATTTTCTGGAGTTTTCCCCACCTTACATCAATGACACCCAAGACTGTGACTCTCACTGAAACGGACCCGCCTAAATCTTTGTGGAGATGTTGGACGTTTTGGCAATGGATCCAAGTGATCAGCTTCCTCCAAGCATGCCTGAAGTTGGACCACCACCATCTTTTCGAGCAGCTTGCAGGTTTGCAGTGGAATTCCAGGGCTTCTTCTGTGATAGTAGCACCCAAGAGTGTCTGTAGCGAAGGAGGCTAGTCTTTCAGGTATTGGAGTAATCCAGGAAACTTTGTGAAACCCAACTAGTTCATTCTAAGCACTGGAATTTCTAATTGCGGGTCTAGTTTAAATACCTTCTTCGTTCAGAGGGATTGTCAGAGAAGCAGACTTCAGCAGAGGCTCTGATTATGCTGAGGCCCTGCACGTTGGTGCACTTAATTCAACCCTGTTTTTCAATGAAGCCTCCCTCTTGCAAATTCAGGCAGCCGCCTATTCCCCAAGCCTTTCTGAGTTCTTGACAGCTTTGACATGGTGTGACATTCTACTTGTGGATACAGCTGTCACTCAGGTGGGCATTTTTCCCCCCTAAAATTTTTTTTGACAGTTATTTTTCCCCCTTCTTAAAACCAACATAGTTTTCTTATGTGACAGCTGAAATAAGGCTTTCAAACAGCACTTAATTGGAGTTAGGGCTCAACCTCCCAATGTGTGAAGTGGAACATCAATGCATTTGCAATCATGTCTCCTGCAAAAGAAAGGAGAGAGGGAGGAAGAAAGCTGTACTCCCGCAAACAAAACTCTAGCCTTGTCATAGAAAGGAGGGATGGAACAGAGAAGATATAGGAGTTTTTGTGATCAGATCTCTTGATGTTTTCCTTTCTCGCCCCAAAGCACCAGTTTGTGGGAGATCAGATCAGACCAGGAGTAAGGAAGGAGGTGGCGATTGACACCTTTGCCCCTATGTGCTGATTCCATAATTCCAAACAGTCCCACAAAAATTGCTATTAGGTACCTGGATATAACTCTCCAAGGAATTTTGTGGGAGGTGAGTGGGGCTAATGGAAGTTTGCCTCCTGTTCAGAATTGAAGCTGTGAGCACCTTAATGATGCTATGTATGGACTGCTTTTAAAATATTTGAATGCTGCCATTTCCTTGATTCATGCACCTGTTTGTAAAACCTAGTGATAGCTCTTCTTAGCCAATAACTTTGGGAAGCTGCCTCATATTGAGTCAGACCACTAGTGCATCTAGATTGGTATTGTCCATGCTAACTAGCAATGGCTCTCCAGGGTTTTAGACAGCAGACATTGCGAGCCCTACCTGGTGATGCCAGGGATTGAACCTGGGATCTTCGATTGGTATGACTGGTATTTGCTCACATAGTACAATGGTACCTCAGGTTAATTCGTTCCAGAGGTCCGTTCTTAACCTGAAACTGTTCTTAACCTGAAGCACCACTTTAGTTAATGGGGCCTCCCACTGCTGCCGCACCGCCGGAGCACAATTTCTGTTCTTATCCTGAAACAAAGTTCTTAACCTGAAGCACTATTTCTGGGTTAGCGGAGTCTGTAACCTGAAGCATATGTAACCCGAGGTACCACTGTAGTTGTTCTTAAGTCCTCAAACAATAAGTAATTAATGACAGTTTTCTACATCATTTTGACATTTCCTTCACATTAAAATGCATGTAAGTTGCGTAACTTATATAAGATAATGGACAGTGAAACTAATACTGCAGTATTTGGCAGAAGCTGAAATGCAGTGGAACGTAAACAGCATCGATTGTGGTGAATACAGAGCAGAACGGAAAGTGCTGTCTTCTTACATTCCTGTTGTCAGATAGCATCAATTGCACTTTACAGATGGACAAGTAACGTTTTGAGAACATTTTGGGGCTCAGTTTTTTGTTTTGTCCATTGCATTTAAAATTGTACATTCAGTTAGCTACAATTACCTTGGTACAGGTACTCACAAAAATCCACTGAATAAGGTAATTTTGTAGCATTGGAGGTTATGCCATTTATTGCTTCTTTCCCTGACTCTGGATGCCTTGTGGGTCTAAGAAATGGCTCCCACCAGCCACCAAGGGCTTGATCACAAGTTCCAGTAATTTAATGTCACATTTTGCTCCTAAATTTGCCAGAATGTCCCCCAACTTTGCAATCTACAGGGTGAGCATATGGGTTCAGCTGATTGTATTAGCTAAGGTACACTGTAGTCGGTCTACAGCAGCAAAATTTCCTACTGGACCTTCAAGCCTTTTGAATTGCTATTTGAAATTGTTTTTAAATGTTCCCCACCTGCCCTAGAACGAAAGAGGGAAAAAACACTCCAGCATTGCCTGGAACTGATTAGCTTTCCCCGTTAGCTTCTGGTCTGTTAGTTTTGCCAGGTTCAAAAGCCCAATATCACTGCCAGCAAACTCACAGCATTATCCCATTATCACTGGGGATCAATGTATAATTTTACCTCTAGAAATATTTCTCGAAAACCCTTGCTTTCCCATGGACACTCTCGAGCATGCTCTTAATTATGTCCGTGACTAATTTTAACAAGTTAGCTGATATTAATCCCACATCCCTCCGTAATATTTTCTCCCCCGGCTGATTTAGAACTTCAGAGGCCCTTTTGGCTGTAATGCTTGACGATTGTTTAAAGAACTGGCATACAGCTGCAGTTGTATGAAATTTCACATTCTCTGGCTGAAACGGTTTCTAAGAGTTTGCAGACGGGTGCTGGAGACAGCATGATCGCCCAGGCAAAAGAATCCATCCTGTCTCTAAACTGATCAACCTAAGTTGCCTATAAAATCACATCCCTTTACACTGATTTCCTCCCTCGCCAAAATGTGCTGAATAATTGTAATGCAGTCCAGCCAGAGAAGAGCAAAATCCACTGCACATAGGCAGGGTGTGTGGAATATTTTAGGACCTGAGGGCCATACATTCTCTTCTGGGGGCCACATGACACTGGTGGGTGGAGCCAGTGGCCAAAGTAGGTGGAGCAAAAAAGCAACTCTTACCTTTGTATGGAAAGCTACATTCAGCCAGATGTTTCCATGCTTGCCATAATACACAAATCTGCTCTCCAGGCAACCAAGAGGCATTATCATAATTCGAGAACGGACAAAAGAATTTGAAGTGTGGTTTAAGGAGAGGGCAGCATTCCAAGGGCCAATCAGAGAGGTCTGGAGGGTTGCATTTTGCATCTTTTGGGGGAAGCCATGGCCGTTTAAAGCAGTGTGATACTGTTTTAGATGCTTCATGCGGACATGGCCTAGCATGAGTGAAGCTTCAGCAAACTTGTTGCCTCGGCAATCTCTCAGGATTTTTTTTTAAGTGAACAAGAAAAACAAAACAAGTAAAAGAGCAAACTGCTGGTGTTAGTATTTTTTTATTTTATTTTTTTAATAATAAAAAAGTGAATTCTTAAAGGAAGGCAAATACCACGCTCTTGTCTTTTAACCTGAAACACAGCCTCTAGGTCCCACCATTCCTTTTTGTACTTTTACTTTTTTAAAAAAAAGAAGGAAAGCTCCTTTGATACAAGCTAGGAACTAATTCTAGGGGCGGACCCAGAACAGCACACAGATACCTGCTGATTTGCCAACTCGTGGGTTTTTAAAGCCTCCTCAGCCGCTGCTGGCACCTCTCGTCTGTCATTGACAGGAAGATCTTTCTCTGTGAAGGGCGATTTACTCAGCAGGAGGCCTGCAAAGTGACTGCCTCGGGTACTATAAAATATATAAGAGTCAAATCATATAGAAATGAGAAGGGGAATGGGGGAAGAGAGGAGGCAGGAAGAGGCCAGCTCTTCCCTTTTAAAGAGAAGAGGAAGAAGAATCAGGGAAGAAGAAAAAAAGGGGGTAGATGTAGAGAAAGAAACAGAAATGTCATCATTCTCACTTGAGAAATGAGAGGTTGAGAGTAGGGGGGAGTGAGAATAGAAAGGGTTTTAGCTGGATTTGAGCATTTAGAACCACCAGGACCTTGTTTCAGGACTGGGACTCAGCTCTGGAATGTGCCAGATAGAGGAATGCAAATAGCAGGGTTTCTGAGCATGGGCAGAGTATTTTCAGTATGACTGAAGAGTTGCAACTTTCTGAACATAGGGATAAGAACATAAGATGAGCCTTCTGGATCAGGCCAATGGCACCTCTAGTCCAGCATCCTGTTCTCACAGCGGCCTACCTGATGCCTGTGGGAAACCCACAAGCAAGACCCAAGCACAAGAGCTCTCTCCCCTTCTGTGGTTTCCAGCAACTGGCATTCAGAAGCATTTCTGCCTTCAGCTTTGGAGGCACAGTGTAGCCATCCTGGCTAGTAGCCATTGATAGCCCTCTTCTTCATGAATTTGTATTCATCCCATTTGGTGGCCATGGCTGTTTCCTGTGGGAACAAGTTCCATAGTTTGAGTATGTGTTGTGTGAAGAAGTTCTTTCTTTTATCTTTCCTGAATCTTCCAATATTCATCTTCACTGGATGTCCACAAATTCTAGTGTTACGAAAGAGGAAGAAAAACTTTTCTCCATCAACTTTCTCTACATCATGCATTTTTTAAATATCCTTCTATCGTGTCACCTCTTCCTTTCTTTTTCTCGCTAAACTAAAAAGTCCTTTGAAAGGGAATCACTCTATCTCCATTATAATTTTGGTTGCCCTTTTCTTCATTTGTTGTTGAACTTTTTTGGCATGCTCTGTTCTTCCAAACCAACTGCAAAAATGGAAGCATTAGACGTGCCCACAGTTGGGAGCCTCTCCTCCCCCACATCTGTTCCCAATCCTTAATAATTTGCTCTCCTCTGCGAGTATAATAGGTTTCCTTATAAAAATCCCCCCAAAGATGCTTTGCTTTGTATAATGAGCTTAAAGCCTCTAATGGCCCTCCTTGCTCCAAATTGCTTCAAGTTTCTCACCGCACCGTATGTGGCGTATTAATTTTTCCAAAGAATTTGAGTTTAATACATCCTTTTAAAGGACATTGTTGGAATTGCCAGCTTTCCCACCCTATTCATACTGCAGATCTCTACCCCTGCCCTCCCGCCATGCCCATCTCTACCTGGGTAATTTTGTCCAGCCACTGAAAAATTCCCAGAATGAAGGAAGGACCTCAGGTGGGGTCAAGGAGACAAGAAGCATGCAGGCAACCCAGAGCTGCCAACTGACCAGGGTGTGGCCTGCTCTTGCACCCTGCGCCACAGTATTGATCAGCAGAAATGAGCTTTCAAAGCTGTTTGTGGCTTGGACGTAAGTATACGTAGATTAGGGGTGGGGAACCTTTTCCAACCTGAGGGCCACATTCCCTTCTGGGAAGCCTTCTGGGGGCCACATGTGAGTGGCGGTTTGGGCCAGTGGCAAAAGTGGGGTGGGCAAAGGATGACAATTTTACCTTTCTACAGCAGGCTAGTTTCCATACATACTCTCACACCCTCTCTATCCTCAGTCCAGGTGAGGAAAAGAAATAATCAGAGGTCAGGGACATGTTCCAGCCAGGCAAAACATTCAAAGAAGTAAGGTCCGCGAGGGGTTTGTCCTGGAGAGAGAAGGTGCGACTGAGGAAGGGATGACCTGGAGAGAGTCCCATGGACCAGATAAGGAGGATTGGAGGGCTACATTCTGATTCCCCACCTCTGGAGACCCTGAGATTCCCCAGGCCTGGTAACAGCCTCTAGTTAACTGCCAATCCGTACTTACCAATAGAAGACACCTTGGGAGTGCATAGCTCCGGTCTGCTTTATCTCCCAGGACATTAAAGGAGCTCTGTGAGCCCCATGGGGGCCTCAAGCTGCAAAACATCCTGGGCTGGCCTTGGTTTAAACCAACTGCATTGGTGCCCATCACATCATTTTGTTGGAGCAGACTCCGTAGTTTAACTATGTGTTGTGGTGAACTATGTTTCCTCTGCCGTATATTTGCATTGCAGATCTCTGCTGAAGGAAGAGGCTGCTGCTTCCACTTTCACCAGCCCTGTCTGGTGTTTAGCTTAGCAGTTAAATGTCTGGTTCAGCCATTACATTGATTCTTTGTGTTGCTCAGATGTCATCTGAGGTCAAGGAAATATTCTACAAAAAAAGAACTAGAGACCTGGGGCCATTTCTGCTTTTGTTTTCCTAGCTAAAATGGTGGTCGTGGTGGTGATATTGGTTGCCTAGTTGGGCCTGTGCCAAGTAAAGCCAGCAAGGAGCTTGAAAGGGTCTAGAACAGGGGTAGCAAGTGTGGTGAATTCCAGCTATTGTTGATCTCCCTTCATTCCTGACAATTGGCCATGATGGCTGAGGCTGCTGGGAGTTTCCCACAGTTCGCCAAGTTTTTCTGCTTAAATTATAGGGTTGTACTTGACTTAAGTTCCACTCAGTTCTAAGTGTACCTTTAAGGGCATGGGCCAGGTCTAGGCTGGATATGGCAATTCATGGATACAGCCAAGCAGAATCTA
The DNA here is from genome assembly GCF_027172205.1 of Podarcis raffonei. Taxonomy (NCBI): domain Eukaryota; kingdom Metazoa; phylum Chordata; class Lepidosauria; order Squamata; family Lacertidae; genus Podarcis; species Podarcis raffonei. Next base: position 57,030,584 of record NC_070609.1, on the reverse strand, counting down.
AAGCAATGGTTGGGAACCTGTCACCATCCAGACATTGTTGGACTCCAGTTCCCAGCAGCGTTAACCAACCCATCCAATTTTTAGGCATGATGGGTGTGATAGTTCAATGATATCTGTGTTGGCTATAAGCAACCTTGCATGCCTCCGGTCAGTAGAGGGTAGTGTTGAGACATAGATAAACAGTAGAAATTATGCTTTGTAGTTTCCTACTAATCCCTCAAGCTCCGCCCCTTCATCTTGTCCCTTTGCCTGCTCCCTCCTTCCCGCACGAGGCAGCCATGAAACCATCTCTCGCCATGTAGGCTTTAGAAACTAAAGCCATCCTTGTAAATATAAAGAAACTGTAAGCAAGGAATCTTTTTTCTTTACTAATGGGACCTCTGTGCATTTTCTTTACTCTTTTAAAGCAATGCTAGTGGTGTGTGAATGAGACAGAATGGGTTGTGGAGGGACTGGGTAGATACATCTTCCAAGCTATAAACCAAACAACTATATATATTTTAAAACCCAAGAATCTGGAGGACCACAGCTTCCCCATTCATAATCTAGCATTCACTCTCTTTTCAGATGCCAGTTTTGGTTACCTGAGGGCTTTTTCTTTTGTACAGTGGCACCTCGGGTTAAGAACTTAATTCGTTTTGGAGGTCCATTCTTAACCTGAAACTGTTCTTAACCTGAAGCACCATTTTAGCTAATGGGGCCTCCCGCCACCACTGTGCAATTTCTGTTCTCATCCTGAAGCAAAGTTCTTAACCCGAGATACTATTTCTGGGCTAGCCTGTAACCTGAAGCATCTGTAACCTGAAGCATCTGTAACCCGAGGTACCACTGTGCTGGCATAAGCCAGTGACATCATCACCCTGATTCATTAGCAAGCTTTGAACCGTATTGAACTAAGTCCTACTCAGAGTAGACCCATTGAAATTAATGCACCTAAGTTACTAATTAACTTCATGGGCTCTACCCTGGGTAGGGCTAGTGGTGAAAACCACCTTATCTTTGTTGTTGTTTAGTCGTTTAGTTGTGTCTGACTCTTCGTGACCCCATGGACCAGAGCACGCCAGGCACTCCTGTCTTCTACTGCCTCCCACAGTTTGGTCAAACTCATGTTAGTAGCTTTGAGAACACTGTCCAACCATCTTGTCCTCTGTCGTCCCCTTCTCCTAGTGCCCTCAATCTTTCCCAACATCAGGATCTTTTCCAGGAAGTCTTTTCTTCTCATGAGGTGGTCAAAGTATTGAAGCCTCAGCTTCAGGATGTGTCCTTCCAGTGAGCACTCAGGGCTGATTTCCTTCAGAATGGATAGGTTTGATCTTCTTGCAGTCCATGGGACTGCACCATAATTCAAAAGCATCAATTCTTTGGCGATCAGCCTTCTTTATGGTCCAGCTCTCACTTCTATACATCACTACTGGGAAAACCGTAGCTTTAACTATAGGGATCTTTGTCGGCAAGGTGATGTCTCTGCTTTTTAAGATGCTGTCTAGGTTTGTCATCACTTTTCTCCCAAGAAGCAGGCATCTTTTAATTTCGTGACCGCTGTCACCATCTGCAGTGATCATGGAGCCCAAGAAAGTAAAATCTCTCACTTCATTTCTTCCCCTTCTATTTGCCAGGAGGTGATGGGACCAGTAGCCATGATCTTAGTTTTTTTGATGTTGAGCTTCAGACCATATTTTGCGCTCTCCTCTTTCACCCTCATTAAGAGGTTCTTTAATTCCTCCTCACTTTCTGCCATCAAAGTTGTGTCATCTGCATATCTGAGGTTGTTGATATTTCTTCCGGCAATCTTAATTCCGGTTTGGGATTCATCCAGTCCAGCCTTTCGCATGATGATTTCTGCATGTAAGTTAAATAAGGAGGGAGACAATATACAGCCTTGTCGTACTCCTTTCCCAATTTTGAACCAATCAGTTGTTCCATATCCAGTTCTGACTGCAGCTTCTTGTCCCACATAGAGATTTCTCAGGAGACAGATGAGGCACTCCCATTTCTTTAAGAACATGCCATAGTTTGCTGTGGTCGACACAGTCAAAGCCTTTGACCTTATCTTACTGCTTTTATAAAATAAAAAAGCAACATAGGGCCATTTTGTTTTAAGACAACAACTAACTGGCCTATGAATTGTCTAGCCAAGGATCCTATTGGTTCCCCCCTCCCCATTTTTTTTTAAAAAAATCTAAATTGAGCTTCTTGGTCAGAGTTTTAGTTTCTTTTCACTGTTATCCTCCCCCCCTTTTGCAAAAGCCCCCACCCAAAATACTCTGCTTCCCATTGCCTTTGTACCTAGCATTTCCCTCTCCCCCTCCCTTCCCTAAAAGATTTGATGATGCATTGTGATTTTCCTTTTCTACAGGGGCTTTATGAAGGGAGCTGGAGGGAGTTCTCATTAGTCTCACTGACATCTTTTATCACTTATCAGAGGAACAAGCAAACGGAGAGCGATTCCTTTGATCATGGCAAAAGGAGAAAGAGTATTAAAAACTCTATGAAGATTTGCTAAGTAGAAAGTGGGAAAGACAGTCTGTAGCGTGTTTCAAAGAAAGAAACATGATTTAAAGTTGCCAGATTTGCTTGTATGTATTAAAGAATTGTTAATGATGCTGCATCCTATGTGTGCATCCTTTATCCCCCCCCCCACTTTCTTTTCTTTTCTTTCTTTAAACAGGCAAACAAGCGCTCTTCAGCGGTAAGGGCAGGTGATATCAATGGGACTGAGGGAGGGGGAAAAGATGCCTTGAAAGATGGGTCGTCTCAAAGGGATTTGCGGGTTTCTGGTGGGGAAATGGTTGAAAAACAAAAATAAAGCTAGGAAAGTAGTGCACGATTGAGTTCTCATGGGAGAGCTGGGCCTGAATGCCTTCAAGGTTCTTTTCCCTTTGAGAGAAAGGTAGGATTCTTGTTTTATTTTATTGGGTGTTAGCGGGGGAGAAATGTCTGCAAAAATGGGAACATCTTGTCGTTATCCTCCCTGAGCTCAAGGGCCCTCAACGCTCAAAGGGACCTGGAGAGAAAGGCTCGTCTCTTCTCGGTATTGCAGGTGAGAATAAAGTGTTGCTATCTAGGGAAAGGACCGTTTCGCTGAGCTGATTCCCCCCCCCCCCCAACATTATCACCGATAGTGGAGCCGATTTTTGGTCACACCCACCCACCATTAGCTCTGATATTGGAGGCATCAGTGCAGGGCCAGCATCAGCACTTGGCATCCTTGGGCAGTTGCTGGGGCCCCAGTACCATGGCAAGGTCCGCTACTGACATCTCCCTCCTTTGCCTCCTGTGATGGCCTGGAATTTGGACTTGGAGGCTGAGCCAGAGCTGGGGCTTGAGCCTGAAGGGTCCTCACCTGCGCTGGATCCTCAGGTGCAGGCACCAGCTGAGTCTGCTCTGGCTCCTGAGGTGATGGAGGACCCATTGCCTGCAGGTGCCCCACTCTTAGCCCCGTCAGGGGAGGCTGAGGTTGCCTCTTGGTCTGGTAACCCTCCAGCCTCTCCTGAGCTGCAGAGGCTCAGGGCAGAGAGGCGGAGGGAACTAAGTTCCCACAGGAGGAGTGCTCGCCTCCAGGCCAGGAGAGGCGAGTCATTTGTGGACCGGGGCCACCCTATGCCTCGGGGCAGATAAAAGCCAGGCAGCCCGGCCCAGTCCCAGGTTGCATGAGCAACATTGTTGGTAGCCTGTTCCTGCCTGCACCCTGTCCTGCTCTTCTGCCAGAGTTCCTGACCTCACCCGACTCCCTGCCTTGGACCCAGCTTCATCTTTGATGGACAGCCTCCATACCGCACCCTCGACCTCGGACTGGACTCGGACCTCGCCGCATGGTTAACCCTTGGGACCAGCACACCTCCCCTTTAATTTTGTTTTCCAGCCCCGTTCTGTGAACAGCACTAGGTGGCCAGTCTGCTATTTAAATCCCCCACAATGCCCAAGAGCAATACTATGTCAGGGTTATGGTGGGAAATTTCAATGGCAGCTAGTCCCAGATGCCTGGCACACCTCAGATAAGCTGTTTACGACCCACTGATTGGATAAAATGGGCCTGGAAGAAGCTCAGTGGCCATGTCACCATGACACAAAGTGAGGTCTCTGCTGCAAGAATGGATTGTTGTGTACCAGAGTACACATGCTTCACTGTGTTTTTATATATTTATATTTTTAATATCTTGTTAGAAGCTGCCCAGAGTGACTAGGGCAACTAGTCAGATGGGCAGGGTACAAATAATAAAATTATCATTATCAGGCAGGCAGATTTAACACCGATGGGATGCAGTCCATCCAGGGCGTAGGTTCATGTGGCTGTTCTTCCATGCTAGAGATGGAAAGATTTGTCCATTTCACTTTCTCTCAGGTTCTGGTTTTTCAGTCTTAAGTTCATTTCTCTACATTTCTGCATCTGTTTGAGGAGTTAAAACTACCCCCGCCCCAAATACAGGCCTCGTGAAAATTCCCAAGCGCTTTAGTGCAATTTTCTCTTAATATGCGCTCATTTTTCCCCACTATAATGTTATTTCCACTAATATGTGCATTTTTTGCTCACCTTTGCCTAATAAGCACACCTTTGTACATGTTATTTGGTTAGAGAACTGCGCCACAAAATTCAGAGAAGTGCAAACTTTGAAGGATATTGGTGTTTTGCAAATTTTGCAAATCCATTAGGCTAGTATTAAACTCCAAATCAAATTGTATTTCTGAGTTTCAATTTTTTCTGCTGGTTTTTCTTGTACTTCTGCAAACTTCGGGGTCCCCCCATGCCTACTGATAGCTTCCTCTTGAGCTGGGATGGTGCCTGTTGGCTCCATAACCATTCGCTCTTGAAGAATGTGACACACTCATGACCTGTCAATGGCTATTACATGGACAACCCTTAAGTTGCTGTTGTGCAAATCCTCAGTTTTGTGCTCCTTAGTACAACTGGGGGCCTCTCCAGACCCTGTGGTTTCCCCATGAAGAACGTGCTGCCATCATTAATTCTTCAGGTAGCAACACCATTTCAGCAAGATGCTGATTCTTTGAGATTGCATGACTCATACCTGCCACTGCAGCATCAACCCCCCTGCCAGTGGCTAAGAATGTAAGAGCCTTCATCCCTTTGCACCACCCAAAAGGTGTAGAAACATCTTTTTTTCTTTTTCTTTTTTTAAAAGAAAGCTGCTATTCTCTGGAATTTGAAATGTATACTTGGTCGCGGTGAAGCATAACAGCCCCCCCCCCCCGGTACTTGAAAAGAGCATCTTCCCCCAACAGTGTCACTGCTGATGTCTGCATGTGCAGTCCAGCTTAGATGCCACTTATTAAAAAGTAAGAGTTAATTCACTTTCATTATGTTTCTAGTGTTATGTTTCTAGAGCTGCAAAGTGTTTGACGAAGACCTGAGAGACCAGGGTTCAAGTCACCACTCAGCCATGAAACTTACTGGGTTACCAGTCACTTCCTTCCAGCCTAACCTACATCACAGGGTTGTTGAGAGGATTAATTGAGCAGGGAAGTACCATGCGCTCTACCTTGAGCTCCTTCGAGAAAAAGGTGGAACATAGATGAAGCAAATAAAAAAATATTATTAGGATAGCTGCGCCTCTCTTCATTTATGGAGCTCCCTGAGGTATCAAGCTCATGGCTGTTGGAAGAAAAAACTGGGAGTAGATGGGGCTTTAAGGAAATAAGAAGAGGGTGCTAGATCAGGCGAATGGCTCACCTAGTCCAGCATCCTGTTCTCACAGTGGCCACAAGTAGGATCTAAGCAAAATAGCAGCTCTCCCCACTTGTGATTTCCAGTAGCTGACATTCAGAGGCACACTGCGTCCAACCATGGAAGCAAAAAATAGCTGTAATCTTTTAAAGCCGTCCAAGTTTGTGACTACTGCTGCCTCCTGTGGGAGCAAATTCTGTAGTTTAACAATGTGCAGTGTGAAGAAGTTCTTTCTTCCATCCATGAATTCTAGTGTTATGCAAGAAGAAGATATATTAGGCCCTTCCAGATTTTCACCATGTTCAGATGAAATTCGGTCACATGCCCGCAAAAACAGGTTGCACAATTATAGTTGATTGGGAGATCTTGCCCAGTAAACCTTCTTCCAGGTTCATGGCTGAGTGGGGATTGGAACCCTGGTCTCCCAGGTCCTAGTCCAACACTCCAACCACTAACAACACCAGCTGTTATGACTCGGAAGTCCTAACGGATTTTTATTTCAGAGGGGTGGGTGGGTGGGTGTCTGACAGATAACCCACTTCAGTCCTGCAGTGGTGATGAGGGGAAAGCACTTTGCATATGCTTTGTGGCACTGTTTTCATTAGAATCCTCAGCAGTAAAAACAAGTTGAGAGGTTGAATCTTGGCCCAAATTAGACCCTTTGCGGGTGTCCTGGTAAGAGTTTGCCATTTTGAATGGAAGTCTGTTGGCGAGGGTGACAGGTGACTTATTAACCCCGGCTAACATGTTAGCTAAAGAAAACGCTGGATCTCCACTTTCCCTTCAACCGTGCAGAAAAGAGTTCGTTTACTTTTGCTCCTCTCCTCCCCTCATTATTTGATAGTTCTTTAAAGAGTTGCAAGTTTTACTTTGGCTGCTTTTGATCAGAAGGAAACGGCAGTGCTGGAGCCGAAGCGCTGCAGTGTCTCTGGCTTTGAACTCACCAGGTCTAAAAGCCTGCAAGAATATTTTCCCTTTCAGCTTTCTAGCCTGGCTCATACAACTTCCTGATAAAGGGATATGTTAAATTGTCCTTAAGGACGACTAGAAAGGTAAGCTTTCCCATCCAAAACTCACAATGGAATTGATTTAAAAAAATAAAAAAATACGTGCATTAAAAATTTAAATGTTAGCCTTTTGGAGTAGAAATTCTTTCTTTCCAATATTCTGCCTTCTAAAAAAGTTTTTTTTTTAAGTGCTAAGTTTGTGGTGCATGCCTACAGCCATGGGTTCAGTCAGTGCGACAGTGCCCTCTAGTGGTATAAGCGTTAATCATAGGTGTGAACTGTTTATTACTGTGACATTTTCCAAACTCCCGATCATGGGCACAATTGCTTTTAGGAATTAAAGTGGGAGGCACGCTCCGTCCTGATGCTAGAAAAGGTTTTACTTTAACACATTTAAAAGTAAGAACTGTCACTGAAGAGTTCACCCGCTGTGTTTCAGTGTGAGTAACTGTTCTGGGTGTGATTTCTCTGAGGACGTCTCTCAGAGAAAGCCAGTGTGGTGTAGTGGTTATGAGCGGTAGACTTGTAATCTGGTGAACTGGGTTCGATTCCCCTCTCCTCCACATGCAGCTGCTGGGTGACCTTGGGCTAGTCACACTTCTCTGAAGTCTCTCAGCCCCACTCACCTCACGGAGTGTTTGTTGTGGGGGAGGAAGGGAAGGAGAATGTTAGCCGCTCTGAGAATCCTTCGGGTAGTGATAAAGTGGGATATCAAATCCAAACTCCTCTTCTTCTTCTTCTTCTTCTTCTTCTTCTTCTTCTTCTTCTTCTTCTTCTCCGTATTTAGTGCGAAGGAGACCAACCTATAGCAATGAATCATCCAGAGACACAGTGGGCACCCTCTTCCATTTACTTTGGAAGTAGGAGGGTGTCCTGAAACAACTCAGTTGGTTAGAGCGTGGTGCTGATAATGCCAAGGGGCATAGTCTTGCATTGCAAGGGGTTGGACTAGAAAACTCTCAGGGTCCCTTCTATGATCTATGAACCAGGAACTACTGGATCAATGTACAGCTCCCCCTTGTGGTGAGCCATTGAACTGCAGGTGGCCGGTTTGCAGTGAAATACCTTCAGGTCCTAGACGGACTCCACCCACCCAGGCTGGCCATTGGAGCCTCTTAGACAAGGAGGAACATAAAAGGGCTCCCTGTGACAACTGAGTTTGGCTTGAGCAGCAGGGCCATCCTGAACTCTGGTGTGTTCTTGCATTCATGGTTATTCACCAATCTTGATCCTTGACTTGCTTTTCTTTCCCAGTGCCTGGTTTGTCCTTCAGATCAGATCTACTCTTCAGTTCTATCGGCCAGTTTTTCATGACTCCTAATTCTGGCTCACTCCAGACTTCTGCCCACGGCTCAGTCCCGCCCAGCTGGTAATACTGGAATTACTGATTTATTGGAAACAAGAGCAAGAATGAATTGGGGTAGGTGGATTAAATTGGAACTAATTCTTAATTTGCCTTCTTATAAAAAATGTTTGACACAGCTCCCTCTATTGGAGATATAAAGTGTCGCATTGCATCTAGGAATGGAGACATGGGTAGGCAAACTAAGGCCTGGGGGCCAGATCCGGCCCAATCGCCTTCTAAATCCGGCCCGCGGACGGTCCGGGAATCAGCGTGTTTTTACATGAGTAGAATGTGTTATTTAAAATGCATCTCTGGGTTATTTGTGGGGCCTGCCTGGTGTTTTTACATGAGTAGAATATGTGCTTTTATTTTAAATGCATCTCTGGGTTATTTGTGGGGCATAGGAATTCATTCATATTTCTTTTCAAAATATAGTCTGGCCCCCCACAAGGTCTGAGGGACAGTGGACTGGCCCCCTGCTGAAAAAGTTTGCTGACCCCTGATCTAGGAGCTTGGTTTGCAGAGTTTGTCTTAGGGAACCCTGGGAAAATTTCCCAACCCAGTCTTGCAATTGCCGGGGGCCTTGGGGAAATCCCCTGCACCCTGGTTTTCAACCTAGCAAGTTTTCCCCTACCAAACAGGTCCAGAGATCAATGTGCTATGGACAGCGTATGGATTGCCAGGCACAGCAATAGTTCCAGATGACTCTAGTGAGTGAAACTCATTAGCATTCTTCAACAAACAGTGAGGAGGGCTGGGCGGGCGGGGGGGGGGCACAAAATGAATAACCAGCTAATGAGCACTGATTGTGAGGCAAAAGTGGGGAAGAGCACAGGAGCCTGTGTATGTGAAATGATACCTTGTGCAGGGAATAACTTGCCTGCTAGTGTTTCAGAAGCTGCCTCAGGGACGTCATCTGCTGTTTGAGAGAGAGATGCCTGCACTATTATCTACTTAATGGCTCAAATGATGTAATAATTGATATGGAAATAGGCCCAAACTAAGTTGCTTGTAGTTCAAATCCCAGAGGCTGCTCAAAACTGTCTGCCCAGATTTTATTTAAATTTCCTTTTTGGGGAGCGGGGTGTGTGCAGCCGTGGCGGTTTGTTTGTAATGTGCTTTTCTGAGGCTTGCAAAGAGCACGAGACAGATGTTAGCCATCTCCTATTTCTTTTGAGATGAAACGGCTCCAGACTGGTGTTCTGACTGACACTGATTATTAATATGTCAAGAGAGAGTCAACATAGCTGAGGCTCCAGGTGGTGCAAACATCGCCCCCCCCCCAACAGCCAGACAGAAGGCGTATCTTCATCTCAGATGTAAATTGGTATGAGAGTGATTCCTAGGGAATTCTGGGTACTGTAGTTCTATGCCCAGGAGCCCTAATGCAGAAATCTCACCAAACTACAAATCCCAACTGTTCTTCGGGGAAATGCTGGCTGTTAAATGGCTTTTCTCCTCAGTCTGGGGAACCTGCGGCCCTCCAGATATTGCTGGACTCAAACTCCAACCAGTGTGGTCAATATGGATGTTATTTATTCATTTAGATAAACGTATAAACTGCTTAATAAAAACCAACCAACCAGCTTCTAAGGGGAGGTTCTAATAGGATTCCTTGCAATACAAAACAATACAAAAAAATTATTAATAATTCATAGAAAAGGAAAGCAGCAAATACTATTCACATATAATAGGGATGGGAAACCTTTATCAGCCCAAGGGCCACATTCCCTCCCGGGCAACCATTTAGGGGCCACATGGTGGTGGTGGATGGAGGCAGATGCAAACATGGGTATGTGGATATTATATTTAATGTGGGTACATTTTATGTAGAAACCTCTGCCTTATACTGCACAAAGGTAAGAGTCACACCTCTATCATCACACACCTTTGCCTCTAGCCCCACCTGCCAGTGGCATGTTGCAGGTGCCACATAATACCTGTTCCACATCTGTAAGAGATCAGTGTTTTTTTGTGGCAACACACACACTTTGGAACTCCTTGCCTATTGACATTAGGCAGGTCCCTTCACTGTACTCTTCTCAGTGTCTGCTAAAAAACATTTATGTTTACATAAGCCTATCTAGAAATGCAGAATGCTGACATGTGCTTTAATTTGGTTTTTAGCTTTCTACTGATTTTTATTATTTTTTGAATGTCTTAAAAAGTTGTTTTTAACTGTTGCTACTGATAATCTAATAGTTTTTTTTCTTTTTACAAACTGCTTTGAGGTTGTTGTGGGTTTTTTTTACAATCAAGCGGGATATAAATTGTATTAAATAAATGAAATAAGTTTGGCTCCCAGAAAGTTGCCCATCAGGAAATGTGGCCCTTGGGCTGAAAGAAGGCTCCCTGCCTCTGGCCTAAGCAAAAAAGTCCCAAACAGGCTTTCATCCTTCATCCTTCTAGAAGGTGTGCCAATTGCTTAATTATTGTCTTTACGCCTTTTCTGCACCTTTCCCAGCTTCTCTCAGTCTATGTACTCTTGAACTGCAAGTTCTTTTAGGGACACCATTTTAGTTAGCCGTTTTTTGGCCTTCCTTTCCTCCATCTTCTCTTGGAAGTATAGAAAGTCCTTGCCAAGTTCGTATGCTAAGGAAATCATTGTTTCCAGCAGGGGCATGTAGTACCTGTGACCAGGATGCTTCTCAAGGCGTAGCAAAGCTTTCTCTCCAAATTCGTAGGCACCTCTGGAATTTTCCAGATCTTTGTGACAGACGACTATGGCACAGAGAGTTGGGACCAATAGGGTGGGCCGATGCTTGACAAGTTTCTCTTGCAGAGCTATAACTTCCAGAAGTACCTCCAAAGCTTTGGTAAACTGTCCTCCCCGGAGGCAACTATAGGCCTCCTCCAGTTCCGGTCTCACTAAGAAGTCAATGAATATTCTAGATGTCCGGGTGTATTCCATGGAATACAGAAGCCGCAAGTAATCTTGGAAGGCTAACTTCCTCTCGATGATGATTTCGTCTGTGAAGTTCCCTGTCATACACTTCTTGGGAAATACAATATCCTCCATTTCATCATAAAACTCCTTCAGAAGATTCATGTGCAGCTTTTCGAAATCTGAATACCGACGCTCAATTACTGATCTGTTGCTGTCGAAGCTGCCCGTCTGGATGATGAGGATCTGGTACGTCTAGCGGGCAACACACAAATGAAACAATTGAGAAAAGCTTTGGTGGCTCAGGAAGAAGGCTGGCACTACTGAAGCCAGCAGCACCATCAGGACATGGACTTTGGAGCAGATGCCCAGGCCCCCGCTCAGCAGAATGAGCAGGAGGGGCCCCCCAAACTCAGTAGGGCTGCCTTAACATGTTTTGAAATAGTCTTAAAGAGGGGTAGTTGTGGTGCCCCATTCAGTGCAGATTCTGAACTCTGCAGAAATGATCGTAAATATCCCCGTTTGGAAAAGGCCCATCTAGTCTAACATCCTGTTCTCAGTGGCCAACCAGATCCCTGTGGGAAGCCAGCAAGAAGTCCTGAATGCAACAGCGCTCTGCCCACTAGGATTTCCAGCAACTGGTGCTCAGGGACCTACTGCCTCCGACAATTTAGGTATAATGTACAACATAGCCATAGTGGTTCTTAGCTGGTGATAACCTTATTCTCCATGAATTTGTCGAAGCCTGACGTAGAAAACTGGATTTGGCTGATGGGCTAGAGCTGCTAGACCGTTATCTCCTGCCCCCTGCATTGCAAGCCATGTTTGACAGGTGGTCAGGGAGCGTTATGTTGCAGAATGCTTTCCAATGGCATTCTGAAGCCCCCGGCAGAGCACTATTTTTCAGAGTGATGGTTTTTCAGAGCACTTTGCAAGCTGATCGTTGGTTCACACAAAGCTGTGTGCGCATTACTTTGCAAAGGGTGGATTGGTGGTGCCTGCCAAACCCCTTTTGGCTGAGCCATGCCTCGCACCTGACATCGTATGACATCACATGTAGAACAGTGGTGTGGTTTGGCCAAAATGTCTCCAAATGTTTTCACCCGTACAGGCTTACATTTGCTTACCACATATTTAGAGAAGGGCTTCTCTACAATTCTGGCTGACGGGATTTCGAAAAGGACCTTGACTTCTCTGAAATTGCGCTTCTCATTCCGCCAGTATTCTTGGAGTTCCTTAGTTGTCATGGAAGAGTTGGGACTTTGGACTCTTTCGTCACCTAAAAGAATGTATATATTTACTGAGTCCTTTTGGGGGTTGGGGTTGGGGAATATGTTCTAAAGTGCTCTAAAGTGTGTATGCAGCTGTACGCAGACAGATAGATCCTTGGGAAATTGCTTAGGTATGGGTCCTGTTTTCAGACATAATAGAAACCTTTCTCCTAATTTGATGACTCCTCCAATATGAAACCATTTCCATAGACAACAGTTTTATTGCACTAAAAGTAGAACATTATAGGGCTACTCCAGAGTCCCTCGGAAAGAGGGATTGATTGTTAAACCACTCTGGGAATAGTGAGAGCTCTGTGAGAGGAATAAGGGTCTCCTAGCAACTCTCAGCACCAGTAAAAGACTACAGTTCTCAGGATTTTTCGGGAAGAATGTGGCCTGGGGAGGGTCACAATGTCCAGAGTGGTCTGTAGGGACACCAGCGGTGCTAACTTGAATAAATCGGGGGGGGCAGGTAAGCCCTGCCCCACATAAGCAATCATTTGACACGGTGCACGCACACCATTTGAATGGCATTGCCCATCAACTTTTTTGAGGGGCTGGCCCCCTCATTATTTTATTGGCCGCTAGGCACTGGCTTCTATGAGGGTCACAATTGATCTCTGGACCTGAGGTTTCCTCACCCCTGACTTGCAGAGTTACCTGTCCAGGCCTTACCTGAGATATCAGTGGGTTCTGTCTGCTCCTGGGTTGGCTGAAATGAAGTTAGGGTTTCATAGCCATCTCCTTCATCTGAATGGGCGTCATCAGCAGACTCGGCTATAACCCCTTGGACTTCCTTGTGATGGTCTTGTAAGCAAGGTTGGCCTTCCTCCATTGCGGAGCTGTCAGAAATAGACTGCCATTTCATTTTTAAAAAAATCAAAGTTGTTTACAACAAAAATATGTAAATACGTAAAAAACCATACAGTAAAAACATATTAAAAATTTAAAACAGACATCAATTAACCATTGTGGGAAGATGCCCTCTTAATTGCCTGCATAGGCCTGATGGAGTAGAAAAGTTTTCAGCAGGCGTTTAAAAGTTAAAACGGAAGGTGTGTGCTGAATCTCTGTTTGCAGAGTATTCCACATTACTGAACTGATGACCCTAAAGACACAGTTTCTGGTTGTTGTCAACCGAATCTCACCAGCTCGAGAAATGATCAGTGATGCTCTTGCAGATTAACTCAGTGATGGAGCTGGGATATAAGGGTTCATGTGAATTGTGTACTTTCCCACTTGTTTGTGCCATACGCCATGTCTCTGGGCCCCATAAAAATGGGTCTCTACATACACCTCCATACATCTCTCTATCTTCAGTGCAGGCAAGCAAAGGGACCTCTTCTGACACTTGTTTTCAGGGCCCACCCTACTCCTGTTAGTGTACTCTTAACTTTTAAATTCTGATTTTCAGATTGTCGCAATCCCCCTCGGGACTTGCTGGTGAAGGGCAGGCAATGAACTGAACTGTCATCATTTCATTTTTTAAATGATTTTATATTTCAAGTAGCAAAAGATACCCAAACAAGGAAAACAGAGCTTAGTAATTGTACAGAAAAGAAAAGAAAAATAGCAGCTGGATGAATGTTGCTACCAAACATAAGTCTGTCATAACTCTGCCTCTGGCCCCATCCACCACTAGTATGTGACCCACAACGTAACGCAGTCCCTGAATTGAAAAAGGGTTCCCTATCCTGGCTTATAGAGAGTGGAGGCAGATCCCTGCCTCTGTGAGCAAACCCAGGCAAAGACTCATATAGAAAGGAGCGAGAGAGGGTAGCACCACTCCCCTAGGTGTGCGGATCATGACAGCTTGTTGTTATAAATGTGCCTCCGTATGGTGGAACGCAGAGACAGCCACCTACGTCTCTTCCCCTGACATGTAACACAACATCAAACTGTCATTGTGAGTTAACTAAGCAAACTGGGACCAGGTCCCCTCCTCCCCCAAAGCCACTTCAGATGAAAAACGAGCCATTTTTAAAAGTAGGTTTCACGTTCAAGCCTTCAACCTTTCATAGCCGCAGTCGGCCGCCGAACCGGTGACATGCTAGTAATTGCAATAGTTCAAATAGCTAAGCCCACGTTTCCGAAGGTGTTCAAAAGCAGCATGAATAAAGAGCCTGTCATTTTGGCATAGGTGGCACATTAATGGAGGGAGGGAAAATCAATGCAAACAATCAGCTTTAAACTTGCAAAAGCAGCAGCTTCCACAAATGGTCATTAACAAGAATTTCACCTTTAAGATGTGGGAGGAAAAGAGCAGTTAGCCTACTAACTTGCGGACCATTTTTTCCTCTCCCTTTCCTCCCACCTCCTGCTCATTAATGTTCACACTTGCAATCATCTCTAAAGTAATCTATGTATCCTAGTGTAGCCTCACATTCTAGAGTTCTGGATCAGACTCCATGGTTCCTTGGGTGTGGGCAGGGAGGCAGCTGCCCCCCTAAAGTAAGTAAATAAAAAATAATTAACTGATCAGTTGCGTCACAGATCTCAGTTCTGCCCTCCCTAACATAAAGCCTGCACCCATTAAAATAAATATTGGTTACAACCATGCAAGGTTCTACGTTGCCCACTATCCAGAGGACAGCCAGGCATTTCTGGAAAGCCCCTGCTTGAGCTTTTTACTGCCAACAGTATTGTGGAGGAGACTGGTTGGCAGGAACCCTGAACACAGAGCTGGTTCAAAGTTCTTTTGGGGCGGCACCTTCAGGGGCCCCTTTTTGAGTCAGTTTGCCCCTTCCTTGCCACTGTGTTCAGCTGCTCTCCTCCTCTGCCACACTGTTTCTGCCATCTTGCTCTTCCCAGACATGGCCAGAGAGCAAGCAAGGACTGCTCAATTATTCAGTGATCTAGCTAACAAAGGAATTAATAAAAGGCAGAAACCAACACCCCTCTCCCCATATATATATATATCACACATTTCTGTAACAAATACCTAACTAATTTTACTAACTGCTACCTGGCCACCCACAGATCACAGACATAAAATACTGACCTGGTTAATAATCTAGAAATTGTTTCCCTGACAATGGTTTTTAGAGTCTCCAGAACTTCATGGCAGCTGCGTTTCTGCTTTCTCAAAATGTCCAAAAGTACCAAGTTTCACTTTACATCTCATCAGCCAACTTCTCTTTTTTATTGTACCAAAGAAGGAAGCTGTGTTTGGACTTCCTGGTTCAGTTTATTTGCTCTTTGTCGAGAAGGCACTTGCTGCAGTAATGAAACCAGGAGAGAAGCTTCAGTGTGTGCTGTTCCACATATTCTGTGTTTAAGAGAGATGGTGCCTGTTTTCTTGCTCTGCGTTGGAATAGGGGACTAGTGTGCCCCTCCCCCCATTATGTCTCTATTAGCACAATTAGTTTCCCTGCTAATTACATTAATATGATGAGCCAAACATGGCCCGTCCCACGTGAAAACTAGGCAAGCAAATAGTACTACAATCCACAAAGCCCAATTGAATACATAAAAGCAGGAAATTGGAAGTTTTTTTTAGTCTGGGAGCCGCTTTCCCTTCTGGGCAACTTTCTGAGGGCCATGTGCCAGGGATTGGTGGGGCCAGAGAGAAAAGTGGGTAAGGCAACAAATCATCATTATTTTTTAATCTTTCATACAGGTGAGTTTCTCCATACTTTCACATTCCTCTTTCTGCCCTCCATCCAGACAAGCAAAAGGCATTCTCAAAGTACAGGCATGGATGGATTCCAGCCAGGCAAAAGCACTCAAGGTGTGAAGCAAGGATAGGTGAGGGGTGTGGCCTGGAGGGAAGGGGTGTGGCCTAAGGAGAGCTCCAAGGAGCAGTTACAGGACATTCAGGGATGCTTCTGACCTCCGGGCCTGAGATTCCCTGCTCCTCTTTTAAACCTTCTACAGTGCAATTGTAAGAATGTTCTATAGGACCAGAGGCATTATGCATCCATGGAGGAGAGGACCTTTTCAGTGGTGGCCCTCAACACTGAATTCTTTTTGGCACCAGTTGATTTTATTTGCCCGGGTTTTAAAAAAACAATTTTCCATATTATTTGAGCTGGCTGAACAGTTTTGGACCACTTCTGGACTGTTGCCATCTTGTGAGCAGGGTTCAATTGCATAATGTCAAATTGAGGTTGCATAATTAAAATAGTTTTGGGACCATTACGCAACAAACCTACTTTTTTTTGGGGGGGGAATGGTCCTTTTTCTGGTATAGAAAGTGTCACAATATGTATTGGAAAGTGTGGGATAATGATTGCTTGATGCATGCTCACTAAATTACCAGTGTCTTACAAGCTTCTGCAAATTTTGTGCAAACAAATTATTATTATTAAATTATTATTTATTAAATTTGTATATCTCCCTTTACCTGAAGATCACAGGGCAGTTGACAGCATAAAAATAAAAAATAAGAACAGGAAATACATAATAAAACAAAAACAAACCAGTAATCCCCCCTCCCTCAAACACATTTAAAAGCCCATAGAATGTTTAATCAGCCAAAGTCCTGGTTATAGAGAAACATTTTCACCTGGTGCCTAAAGATATGTAATGAAGGCGCCAGGTGAGCCTCCCTGGGAAGAGCATTCAACAATGAATGCTTAATATGAATGTTGCCTGGATGCACCCTTAGTGTACTACTATTTGGAATTTATTGTGGTTTGATTCTTATTATTGTATTCTTTAATATTGGATTGATATTTGGTGTTTTTTATATATTATTTCAGTTGGCATCTGTCTTGGATTTAAATTTTTGTATGTATGTGCTGTTGTTCTAAACTGGTTTTTATATTTCAATAGTTTTTTTAAAAAATATGATTTTATATATGCAGTTGTTTTAACTGAAGTTGTTTTAACTGCATATATGTAACAGTTTTAAAAATATGTTATTATATTGTAAATCACTGGGGTGCTTCATGGGAAGTGATTCATAAATATTACTGTTGTTGTTGTTGTTGTTGTTGTTGTTGTTGTTGTTGTTACCACCACTCTGAAATCCATGCTTATTTCAACATACCCGTATTTTTCGCTCTATAACACGCACCCGACCATAACACACATGTAGTTTTTAGAGGAGGAAAATCCGTAGCCATGCCACCCGTAGGCATTCCCTCCATAACACGCACAGACATTTCCCCTTGCTTTCTAGGAGGAAAAAAGTCAGTGTTATGGTGCAAAAAATACGGTAAATAAACGTTTACACAGATGTAACTCTTAGTTCAGTGGAGTTTTCTCTAGGATGTGTGCAGCCCTAGAGTACTAGACCCAGACTAAAGGCCAAACTTAACACAGAATTTATTTATTTTCCTTTCCTCCTCCTTGGAGTTCTTCGTCGGGAGTTTTGTGTTTGATCCTGCTTGCTGTTTGCCACTCAGCGAGCGTGCCGGTGGCATGCCATCTGAAACTTATCCTAAATCTGCCAATGGATATGTAACCAAGAAGGAATATTTCCAGGCTGCACAAAGCCCCCTTGATCTCTCTAAAGCAAAAGGAAACGGAGGAGCAAAGAATCTCCTTTTTCTTCTTTTCACTGTACTCAGCAATTTGAAGGCTCAATGGCTTGGTTATTGCCTGATAAGCAGGTCACTGTTAAAATAAGCTCTACAGATGTGTGAGCAGACAGTTCCTCAACTATAAATATAATTTTCAAACGGCTTCCTGTCAAAAACCACAAAAAGGGGTGGTAGAAATCTTCTCGATGATCACATCCACAATGAGGTCGATCGGTGAAAGAAAATGCGGATTAGAAATGGGTTAGTGTAATAACAGAGGACTGATGAGTACCAATTTACTGTTCGGATTTATGAAAAATTAATTTCCTCCAAGATCTTTGTTTATATAGGACGTACAATATAAAACCTTATTTTCAAATTTCAAAAAGTGGATGCTTTTTTTTTTTTTTTTGTAAGTGGCTATGGCTTAAAGCATGTTTAAGCAGTTCCCAAGATACTTGCTTAGAAAGTTTATGGGACAATCACTCTCCCCACATATGTAAAAACATTTCTTCTAAAGAGCTCAAAGTGGCAGACAGAATGGCACACAAAGTGGCATTCTTCTTCTCCATTTTATCTTCACAACAACCCTGTGAGGTAGGTTAGGCTGAGAGACTGTGACTGGCCCAAGGCCACCCAGTGAGTTTCATGGCTGAAACCTGCTCTCCCAGGTCCTAGTCTGACATTTATAAATATTTATACTCTGAATAGAATTTAATTGAGCCATCCCACTGTGTTTTAGGTATTGTATCAATGCTTCAATTTCTAGCACAATATATCGTAAAAGGGCACGTTAAATAAAGAAAATCTCAGGCATTGTTGGTAAAGTTCTAGTCTGACTGTCACTGCCACTATTCTATTTCACTCTTATTTTTTGCTGCATTTTCCCCGTTCGTCTGCTAATGTTGCTCATACTATCTTTGTTGTTGTTTAGTCGTTTAGTCGTGTCCGACTCTTCGTGACCCCATGGACCAGAGAACGCCAGGCACCTCTGTCCTCCACTGCCTCCCGCAGTTTGGTCAAACTCATGCTGGTAAGCTCGAAAACACTATCCAACCATCTCGTTCTCTGTCGCCCCCTTCTCCTTGTGCCCTCCATCTTTCCCAACATCAGGGTCTTCTCCAGGGAGTCTTCTCTTCTCATGAGGTGGCCAAAGTACTGGAGCCTCAGCTTCACAATCTGTCCTTCCAGTGAGCACTCAGGGCTGATTTCCTTCAGAATGTAATATTAAACACAATGTAATATTAAATAGAGAAGCCTTATTACAGAAGCTGCCCTGCAATAGTGAACAATTTAAGTGCAGGAACCAGTTATGGTGTCTCAAAGCAACATGAAAACCGCAAGCTAGAGCGCTGGCCACCAATTCAGGTGACTTTAAAAGATTCTGGGTTGTTGCATCCCATGCTAGTCTAGTCCTACTCAGCAGGTGCACTCAGCAGGTGCACTGAAGTTAGTGCACATCAGCATATGACAAACTGAAGTGTATTCTTTTCAATGAGTCTACTGTTAATATTTTGTCCTACTATCAGTTGCTGAGATTCACAGGAGCCATCTTCTGAAGAACATTGAGGGACCCTGATGTGACGTCTTGACGTTGCGCACACAAAGTTGCACTACGTCCTGACACCGCTCCATGCCCAGCTCTGTGTTTGACTGCAACAGGGTGTGTGTGTGTGGACTCCTCAAAAAAAGATTGTGGGGCCCCAAAATGCCTCAGCCCCCTGGAGCTGGTGCCTATGCTGGGAATTGTAAGGTCCTGCTTGTGAGCTTCCCATAGGCATCTAGTTGGCCACTGTGAGAACAAGTTGCTGAACTAGATGAGATCCAGCATGGCTCTCCTTCTGTTCATATGTTAACCAGAAAAGGAAACAAGGCTAAATGAGCAGATGCACCATCACAATCAGCCATGCTGTCAAAGATCAGCCAGGCAGAGTCTCCTTTGCCATATTTAACAAAAGCAAGATTGTGACTTGCCGCTATACAAAGAGCAGCAAGCAAGTCCATCTTTTGACAAGGTATACAAACATGTCTTCAAACCCAGTCTCATATATGGAAGCAGCAAGAACATGCTCCCTCCCCATCTAATATACAAGTAGATACTTAAAGGAGTCAACTATGAAGAAGGTGCTCTTGCAAACAAACAATATTGAAATGCATTTAATGTTCCCTCTCATCTATAGTTGAGGGGGTGGGGGGAAGTATCTCATTCATTGCCAATATGCCAGTGGGGTGGTTCTCTGATGTCTCTCCATGGAGAGTTTTTAGCTGAAGAGGCAAATGAAACTGGAAAGAATGAAGCACACTGGACAAAAAGGTTGGGTTGGAAATATTTTAGGAAACAGCCTCTGACCAGCGTCTTTGGGACTCTTTGGGATTCAGCCTTGGATCTCTTTCTTCGACACCCTGTACGTAAGTTCTTCTTTGGTATATCAAGGATGCTGAAGGTACCCTAGAGATGTGAAAATAAGAAATGTGCGCATGAAGCAACAGAATAGCACAACCTCACAGAATCCCAGAAGTCTTAACCATAGCTCCATTTCAACATCTTCTCAAATTAGCCTGCCTGTATCTCATTGGTAAGGGACGCGGGTGGCACTGTGGGTAAAACCTCAGTGCCTAGGACTTGCCGATCGCATGGTCGGCAGTTCGAATCCCCGCGGTGGGGTGAGCACCCGTCTTTCGGTCCCAGCTCCTGCCCACCTAGCAGTTCGAAAGCACCCCCAAGTGCAAGTAGATAAATAGGTACCGCTTTATAGCGGGAAGGTAAACGGCGTTTCCGTGTGCTGTGCTGGTGCTGGTTCACCAGAGCAGCTTCGTCACGCTGGCCACGTGACCCGGAAGTGTCTCCGGACAGCGCTGGCCCCCGGCCTCTTAAGTGAGATGGGCGCACAACCCTAGAGTCGGACACGACTGGCCCGTACGGGCAGGGGTAGCTTTACCTTTACCTATATCTCATTGGTAAAGCATTGGTCTTGCTTAGTGAGAGGGCATCTGCTTTGCATGCAGAAGGTCCCAGGGTCAATCCCCAGCAACTCCGGGTAGGGGTGGGAAAGCACCCTGACTGGAATCGTGGAGAGCCACTGCCAGTCATTGTAGACAACGTTGAGCTAGATGGACCAATTGATGGACCTCTTTGGGAGCTGCCCAGAGACTTGTGCTCGTGGGGGGACAATATGCATACCATTGAATAAATGAATAAAATAACCTAAGAATATTAATGGCCTAACTTTTAGTAAGCTTTTGTGTTTTCATTTTGTCGTCAGCTGCTTTGAGTGTCCTTTTTGGAAAAATACTTTTAATAAATATGAAATCTTTCCAGAGGTTCTGTGAAATGGAAGAAAGTCAGGACCAGTGAAAGACAACTGATACACACTTCCAGACTTGGCAATTAAAGGAGAGGATATGGGAAATGTATAAGCCCATGTAATGCAGAAGAAACAGAAGTTGTGTACACACACATTTCAAAGCACACTATTTCCCCCAAAGAATCACAGAATTCCCAGCTCCCTTAACAAATTGCAGTACCCAGGATTCTTTGGGCAATTGATTCACCCCAGGTTCCACCCTGCAAGAGAATATATGGCTGACTAACCAACTTGGCTCTTCCATAAGTCTTAACCATAGCTCCATTTCAGTTAGTTGTCCATTCCTAGGGAGCAGCTCCTCCACAAGAGCCAGGGCAACATCACATCTGTGCAAAATCTCCTTTGTCAGAGCCTGGATCAATGCTTCCTTCAGTGAAGGCTTTGTCTTTATGGAAAGCAGCACTCTCTCAATCTTCTCCTGCTGGTCCAGAATGACTCTTTTCTTCTTCATCACCCACACAGGTATCATCAGGTTCTTTCTTCTTAATTTCCTGCTCTCTTGGTTTCTCTGTTGGGCCACATGCTTCTGCTTCATTGCTGGCTAGTGTGTCATAGCCCTTCCACTCTTCCACATGTAGCTTTACCAGAACATCTGTCTGTTCCATGTTCTGTTCTAGACACAGCTCAGAAGCACTGTTCAGCAGATCCTCATCGTCCTTTGTCCCGTGCATCATAGCAGCAATCTCCAAACTATTGCTGTCCCTGAGATCCGGAATGTCATTGGATAAGATGTCGTGGACTATCACTGGCTCCACACCTCGTGTGTTCCACTTGGTTCCAGAAAAGTCAAGCATCCTTTTCACTGAACTGCAAAGGAACCAAATTGATCATCGGATGGAGATCTGAATGGATAAGGACTACTTTGCTGGGGTGAGCTAGCTTCACTTTCTATGGAATCATAATATTTAAAGCTTGCTGTGGCCATGGCCTCCCTTATCTCTCTGCTTGTATGTGCCAAGACATCCTTGTCCATGACCTTCACTCAGTGGTGGCTGGTCCATTAAGGTGAGTGCCTTCAACTTGTTCTCACCTACCTACTTCCTTATTTACAACTAGCCCAAGGGCAGTAGCCCCCTGGCTGTCAGCTTCCTTTTTTTTTTTTTTTTTTTATAATATTTTTTATTACGTTTCTTTCCAAATTTTATACATTACAAACAAATAAGGAGTTTACAAGAAACCATTTTTTTTTTTTTTAACAAAAATCCCAACTTGGACTTCCCCACCCCTTCCGATTCTGCGTTCTTTATATTAACAATGTCAGCAATTTGTTACCTTATGTCATACCTTATTGTAACTTTTACATGTTATGTATCTATATTCAATGTATTATGTCACAATTTTTATACCTTTAAAATAAACGTAACATGTTCAATTTCATATTATCTCCTTTTCTCTTTTATCACTTAGTTTACTATTTACTTAATCATAATTGCTAAAGCGTATCATTTCCAAATCATGCACCGTCTTAAGATTCATACAGTTTGTAATACTTTTGCAAGTAGTCTTTAAACTTTTTCCAGTCCACCTCAATTGTTTCTACATCCAAATCTCGGATTCTGCCGGTCAGTTCAGCTATCTCCATGTAGTCCATCAACTGCATCTGCCATTCCTCCAGCGTGGGTAAATCTTGTGTCTTCCAGTTCTTTGCGATGAGTATTCTTGCTGCTGTACTAGCATACATAAACAAAGTTCTGTCCTTCTTTAACACTTTCTGGTCTACCATGCCCAACAGGAAGGCCTCTGGTTTCTTGGGAAAGGTATACCTAAATACCTTTTTCAACTCATTGTAAATCATTTCCCAGAAAGCCTTAACCTTTGGGCATGTCCACCAGAGGTGAAAGAAAGTCCCCTCTGCTTCCTTACACTTCCAACATTTATTGTCAGACAGGTGATGTATCTTAGCTAACTTGACTGGGGTCATGTACCACCGGTATATCATTTTCATAATGTTTTCCTTCAAGGCCGTACTGGCCGTGAATTTCATTCCGGTGTTCCATAACCTTTCCCAGTCTTCAAACATAATGTTGTGTCCAACATCCTGTGCCCATTTAATCATAGCAGATTTAACTGTCTCATCCTGTAAATTCCACATAAGCAGCAAGTTATACATTCTAGATAACAGCTTTGTCTTTGGTTCTAACAGTTCTGTCTCTAGTTTCGACTTTTCCACCTGGAAACCAACTTTTTTGTCCATTTTGAAAACCTCTTGAATTTGAGCATAATGTAGCCAATCTCGCACCTTATTTTTTAGTTTGTCCTGGCTCTGCAACTTCCAATTGTCTCCAATTTTTTCAGTCAATTCCCAATATTTCGGCCAATAGGCCTCCATATTGGGTCTTTTTCGGGCCTTGGCCTCCACTGGTGATAGCCACCTCGGAGTTTTACTCTCTAGTAAGTCTTTATATTTCATCCAGACTGCAAAAATTGCTTTTCTGACAATGTGGCTTTTAAACAATTTATGTGCTTTAACCTTGTCGTACCATAGGTATGCGTGCCATCCAAAAGCATTATTAAAACCTTCCAGATCTAGGACATCGGTGTTTTCCAACAAAAACCAATCTTTCAGCCAGCAGAAGGCTGCAGCTTCATAATACAACCTCAAGTCCGGCAGGGCAAACCCCCCTCTTTCTTTCGAATCTGTTAATATTTTAAACTTTATTCGGGGCTTTTTGCCCTGCCAGATAAATCTAGATATATCCTTCTGCCATTTTCCAAAGCAATCCACTCTGTCCACGATCTGTAAGGTTTGAAACAAAAATAACATTTTCGGCAACACATTCATTTTTATAGCTGCAATTCTTCCCAACAAGGAAAGTTTCAATCTTGACCAAATTTCTAAATCCTTTTTAACTTCCAACCAACATTTCTCATAATTATCCTTAAATAAATTCAAATTCTTGGAGGACAAATAGATCCCAAGGTATTTCACTTTTTTAACCACATTCAGTTCTGTTTCTCTCTGAAACCCCTCTGTTTCTGTAATTGTTAAATTTTTGGTCAGAACCTTAGTTTTTTGTTTATTCAACCTAAATCCCGCCACCCGACCAAATTCAGATATAAGTTCGAGAACTCTTTTTGTACTGGATTCTGGCTCCTGCAGTGTCAAAACTAGGTCATCTGCAAAAGCTTTCAGTTCTGGCTGTCAGCTTCCTGCTTCTCAGTCTCAGAGTTTCCCTTGTGAAACTCAGCGGAGAGGAGGCTTGGGACAAAGCTAGAGTTAGTAGGCCCTGTCTGTCTTTGATTTTCAGGCTCCACCTACCATTGGCCTCCATGCCTTCTGCCACACCAGTTCCAATGAGCATCAGCTGCTACAAGCCTTCACTGCTCCAGCTCCACCACACTCAGCTCTGTCAATCTCCTTCCCACGTTTCCCTCCCTGCCCTTTATCCCAACAACAGCCTCCTCAAACACCTACATGATGCCACCTCTCCCCTTCCCCCTTTCAGATTCCACCTCAGCGTCTGTTGTATTTGCAAGATCACAAATGAGCCACAGAGACTGAATTAGAAGGAACAAATTTTCTTTAGCTGTGGGCTGCTGCCAAACTGTATGCAAAAGTTAAGCTAGTCAGATCTAATTGGCTTCATTTCCCTGCTGGTGTCTTCTAGAACTGATTCCCACCATGTAACTATTTCTAAATCACTTTAGTTCCTGCTCGCATTGCACCTATCTTTTCCATGAAGCCATTGGGCACACCTCGCTCCTGTGCTTTACTGCCACACTCACACCATACACTGAAAGCACTTTAAGCAGCCATGCCTTCCCCCAAAATAATTATAGGAGCTGTAGTTTGTTAAGGACACTGAAAGTTGTTAGGAGATATCTATTCACCTCATAGCGCTACAAATCCCAGGGTGATTTAACAAGAATTGCAGTTATTTGAGGGAATGGGGGCCTCCAACCAACTCACAACACCTTCAACAAAATACAGCTCCCATAATTCTTTTGACTGCTTAAAGTGTTTTCCTATCACTTTAGGTGTATGGTGCAGATGGGGCCTATGCTTGCAACCCTGCCTAAGCACCTGGAAATAGAGTAGGGTTTCCAACCCCACAAAGGGGGTTCTGTGGTCTACCAGCGTCTACAGTACACATGTGTTGCTGTCTAGGGGGGCATGTCTAGCCTGCACGTTCTAGGGAACCCCATTACGCATTTAGTAAGTACAAAGTACAAAGCACCTGAATGTTGGTTGCAAGGATAAAGTAGCCATAAAAGGAGAATTCCTGGATGTCAAGATCCAAGTATGGGGCAAATACTCTTTGGTGAGAGAACTCAAGATCAGAGTTAAAATCTCAAAAGATGCAGCAAAATAAAATGTGTAAATATAGGTTGTTAGACCTTTAAAATATGCCCTTCTAAGTTCCTTCCAAAGTCCTCTTCCTCTAGCATAGAAAAAAAGACCACACATTTGGTAACTCTCAGATTCATGTGCTTTTCCATATAACATTCAGAAAAAGTTGCACAGGCAATAAAACTTGGCTTAGTTACAGTGATGAAAGTTCCTAAATGATTGGTATATGAACTAAAAAATGGTTGATAAGAGCCATGAAGTCTGAGCTGGAGTGACCAGCTCAAACCTCTTCATTGGCTGAGCTACTCAGGTAGATTGGAGGGAAACAAAGTCTTGATTACGGTACTTAGTCCATCCCAAGGTGAGCTAAGGCTGGCAGGACAGCTCACGCTATGGTCTTAACTCCTTCATATATTAATTAGATTTAAGCATGTTGGTTATATGACACTGGTTATCTCACATTGAATAGGGTAAGACACTGATACCGCAATGCTAAAAGCAAATTATTGAATCATGACCCTAGAGGCACCACTGACATAGCTAAGTAAATCTTCATAGGAGCACCTCAAGTTGATGCTGTCTTAAACCCTGTAAGCAAGCCCTGGAACAGAAAGCAGATCTGGTACCTTCTTCTTGCCCTAAAACAGCAAAGGCAGCAGATGATAGTCTCCTGGAAGCAGTTCAAGCACTTAGATGTCCTCATCTGTTTTGAGTTATTGATGCTATGTCCAGTATCCCTTGGGAATAACAAATGAGCTCTAGGGACTCAAGAAACTTGTAACCAGATCGACCCACTAAGGTCTAAATTAGATCTCAGTTCTTTTGGTATCAGACATCTGCCCACTCCTACCCTGCTCCTTTTGCCTTGGGTGCAGATTCTTGAATAGTCAACACACCAAAGTTTTATGACTCCATGGTAGGATCATGTCATCTCACTAGCTGTATACTGCCATTGTGACAGCTCTCAGCCAATGCTTTGTTGCTATCTTCCCAAATAATTTGCATGTTAGGACCACATTGGTGGAAGTGTGCCAGCAAGGAGTAGAAGGAAAGGGACTGAGCAAGGATCCAGCATAGTGTACCGGTACTTAGAGTTTTGGACTGGGACCAGGGAGACCAGACTTCAAATCCCTGCTCAACCAGAGTTCATTTCTGACACCTGACCCACCCATTTTTTTGGGGGGGCGCTTCTGACCCCCGAATGTTTTGGCTTATTTTTTGGATTCCTAACCCACAGACCATGTTTTTGCTCATTCTTGCTTTCTCATGGGAGGTATTTTTGTTTATATTTTGGCTCTTGAACTGTGGGTCACATTTTCACTATTTTTTTGGCTTCTCATATACAAGTCACTTTGTGCTTTTTTAAAAAAATAAAAAAGAAGTCCTGACCCACATATGTTTTGGCTCATTTTTTCACTCCTACCTCACAGGTCACGTTCTTGTCCATTTTTTAGAGACCTGACCCACTGGTCAGGAGCCAATTGTGATGCATGGGCCATGAAGCCAGAAAATGGCCAAAATTGCAACCCCAAAATGGCCAAAAACGTGACCAGTCAGTGTAGCACAGACCTGTGTGATGGTTTGAGTGCTGAACTATGTATGACCTGGGAGATGAGGATTTGAATCCCTACTTAGCCATGAAGGTTACTGGGGTGAACATGGGCCAATCACTGCCTCTCAGCCTAACCTACATCACAGGGATGTTGTGAGGAGAACATGGAGGACTATATGCATCACTTTGAGCTCCTTGAAGAAGGTGGTATATAGAAGAAATAAGTAAATATATTACACAATTACACTCTCCAGAAAGGACTGCCTGTGGCAACCTGTTGTGTGTACACTGTGTGGCACACCCAGCTTTGCTCCCTGTGATGTGTGAAATTGCAAACATTGCTGTTTAGAGAGGTGACATCCAAAAGTCTTTGTGCCACGCATGAAGTGATAAATGTGGAGCTGAATGCATAAACAAAATAAAATCTATAATTTTATCTCTGCCCTAAGATCTCTGTAGCTTCTACCTGTATTATAGTGTTTAGTTATGTTTTATACCCAAACACATTTAACCCTCATGTTTGAAAATCTCCCCCATCTCTTAAGCGTCACAATTGTACTTTCTGCAAGTCCAGATTTTCCTTGCTAGGTATCCATTTGTCCATATGGGGGCGACAAGTGAGTAGAAAATGTACTTTCAAATGGTATTTGAAAATAAAATTGCAAGCGTATTGTAGTGAAACAATAAAATCCTTCCTTTCTTCCTTGGATGACATTTATTGAAATTCTTCCTTATGGATGTGGTGCCATTGATGTAACCAGCTGGGTCTGCTGTACATTCATACTGACTTCCA
The DNA here is from genome assembly GCF_027172205.1 of Podarcis raffonei. Classification (NCBI taxonomy): domain Eukaryota; kingdom Metazoa; phylum Chordata; class Lepidosauria; order Squamata; family Lacertidae; genus Podarcis; species Podarcis raffonei. The sequence continues at coordinate 57,002,928 of NC_070609.1, read as the reverse complement.
ATAAGCTATCAACAATCTTATTCGTTCTGGACTGTCAGTTCCTTCTGATTTTATCCTTAACCTTCTTATTTCACCTTGAAGAGAACAATCTATGCAGATTCCAGTATACTTAGCAGATGAAATGTGCTTGATGCCTTTCCCCCCAAAACACAAATATGTTACATTTATTTTACTTTTATTAAGTGGGATACTTATTTCTACTTTTGTGGGAACCTGATACAAGCTCCAGTATTATACAGCAAGCACATGGGCCAACTATTTGTTTAGGGCTAGTAACAAACTATTAGACATTGTATATCAAGAATATCAGATGGAATGGGGCAGGTGGTTGTGAAGGAGAGGAAATTACCACTTGGGAACTACAGCCTCAGAGCAGCTCACCTTGATATACCATTTTTCCTCCGAGGAGCTCAAGGTGGCATACATAGCTCTTCCTCCTCATTTTATCCTCACAACAGTCCTGTGAGGTAGGCTAGGCTGAGAAACTGTGACAGCAAGTTTCTTGACTGAGTAGGAATCTGAATCTTGGTTTCCCATGGCCTAGTCCAGCACTTGAACTGCTATGCCATACAGTGCCAGGTGAAGACCTTTTTATCCACAAACGGCTTTTAAACAACTTTTAAAAATAAATAGTAATAAGCTGGACTTACCCGTTTTATGGGACAAGTTTTATTCTGTATGATGCTCTTATTGTTTCATATTTTATTTTTGATAGTATATATATTATTTTAATTTTTTGTGAGCAATCTGAGGATAATCCATTATTGGGTATTTTTAAATAAAGCGCTGTAAAATGAGATTTTATGATACAGGGTGGTTGAAGCCAGGAGATAAACAAAATTTTAACAGGAGAAAAATCCAAGATCAGTGAGACTGGCTTGTGGAATCAGTGGGACCCTGAGAGTAATGGTTTCCCAAAACTCCCCCATGGACCACTTACCGTATTTTTCGCTCTATAACACGCACCCGACCATAACACACACGTAGTTTTTAGAGGAGGAAAATCCTTCCTCTGCTAGCTGACAGGTTTGCCTTAGGAGTCCTGGTACCAAATAATTAAAAATAATGAAAGGATGAATATGGTACTCTTTGCATTCTTGCATTTTTGTTTTATTGCCAAGATTTTTATACTGGCCTTTCCAGCACCAGTTTGCAGTAAGTTAAAAACAATAGAATACAACAGTCACTATAACAGTGTTAATTATTTAATTTAAAAACAGTAGAATACAATAAGCAACGTTACTTCTTTATTTACTTAATCAAAAGCAATAAAAGACAATAAGCACATTAACTTCGTTATTTATTTAATTATGAGCAAAAAAAGACAACAAATATTGTTAATTCTTTAATTAAAAGCAATGAGGCACCAAGCAATATAATCAGCAACAGTTAATTACAGATATTAATGATTAATATTGTTGTTACTAATAACTGCTACTGTTCATAACAACCGATTAGCTGTTTTCATTCGCTTGAATCTGTACTGAAAAACAAAATAGGGAAGGAGAACCAAGCCCTTTGGCTACACTTCAGGCCCCGCCCCACGACTCCCTAGTCCCACCCTCTCCTGCGTCACCAATGAGTGCCTTTCTCCTCCCGTCGCGTCCATTGGTAGCTCCCGCGCCCGCCAACCAATCTGCGTCCAGAAATTGGCTGTCCGGACCTTCAATCCTGAACGCTCCCACCTCTTTTTCCCGCCCGCCTCCCTCCGAGGTGGACAGGTCCGCTGTCCAATCCGGATCCACGCACTGGGCGTCGCCGGGCCCCGCCTCTTAACAACAGGCCGAGGCGGCTTCACGTTTCCCTCTTCGCCTCACAAGGGGGCGTCGAGGCGTTACTATGGTAGTCACAAAAGGCTGCCGGGGATGGCGGGGAGGGGCTTGTCCTCTGATTGGCCCGCGCGCGGACCAATAAGAGTGCCCTACCTCCGCCGGAAATCCACGGCCAAAAGGATGAGTACCTAGCCCCGATGGGTGCAAGCTGGGAGGAGGAGCAGCGGCTGGGGCAGGCGAGCCGATCGCGGTGAGCTGGCAGAAGGCAGAGGGTGCGCGTGGCGGGGTGTTCTTGCGTTACCTGGAGTCGCGGCCCTCCCGCCGTGAAGCCGGTGGAAGGATGGGCGCGAGGGCGAGGAGTGCGCATGTGCGCTGCCCGGTGCGGCCTTTGCGACGGTGGCTGAGGAGGACCAGATTTCTCTCCCCCCGCCCGTCCTCCTTCCCCTCCCTCAGGAACGCGTTTGTTCGAGCTGACAGCCCGGCCTGCGCTCGAGGGCGGTGGCGGGCGCGGGAGGTTTCCGCCTTCGAAGCTGAAGGTCTGCCGAGTGGGGAGGGGACGGCGAACGGGGGTGGGGATGGAGGGGAAAGAAGGTGGGTGCCCAAGAGGTTCTGGGGCTCCCGAGGCAGGTATGACGGGTCTCACCTGGCAGGGCTGTTGCCTTGGAGGAGGGAAATGGTTCCGTGGTGCCTCCCGGTTCACCTGGCCTGGCGCCTGCACTTTGAGCCAGCAACACCTTGACAAGCCGAAGTCCAGCAGGTAGAGCCTTCCCCCTCCATCCCCCCATATTGCCAGCGAGGGGATTGGAAATTAGGTGTGGCGGGGGACGGACGTTCACCTGCTGAACTTCTGCTAGCTGGAAGGCACATATGCAAAGGCGCCCGTGTTATCCCTTCCTTTCCTGTGCTTTTTGAGCTAGCAGCTTAACAAGCAGAAGTTCAAAGTCTCCCCCCCTCCTTTCCTGGCAAAGGAGTAACTAAAAAATAAAACTTCACCTGCTGAACTTCTGCTTGACATGCTGGTGGCTTGCAGGAGCAAAGCCATTTTTTAAAAAAAGTGGGTGATGCTCTTTTTCATCTCTCTCTCTCCCTGTGAGGGGGGCAGGGGAAGCTTCATTTGTTGAGGACTTGGTTGCCACACTGCTGGTACAAGGTGCAGGGCCATTCAGGGTACCAGCCTTGACTGGTCATTTTGACAAGTGGCTCAGCAGGTGAAGCTTCCCTGGCTTGATTAAAATTAACACAATGGAAGAAAGGTAAGCAGGTGAGTAAGTGTTTGCTTGTCAAGATCCTGGCTCACAGTGGCAAGCCTGCCTTTTAAAAGTGGTATGCTAGAGTACAAGGTGAATTTTTTTGTTATATCTCAATGAGAGAAAATTAACTTAGATGCAATACTTTTTAATTTTACCTCTTGTTACTGTTTCTCTTATTAATAGTAGTTGAACTTCAGTTGGTGAAACCTTCTACATCTCTTTCCCCCCTCCCCCCCAAAAGAAAGCTTATGGACATGAGAGGTTGGCACAAAACAAAAGGTGACATATTCA